>NW_023144632.1:9378836-9743836 GCF_012932325.1 Thrips palmi | reverse complement strand
GCTGTCCGCCGCGGGACACACTGCCACTACACTGCCACAACTTCGTTTCCCCAAACCGCCCTAATTGAAAAGCGCGGCAGTCAATCACTCGCGCTCTCTTTTTCCCTCCGGTGGCCCGCCAGCCTGAACAGTGATTCATTCCGTCGCTGTCTCTCTCGCACTCATGGGGCGTCAGGGCGCGATAGAGACAGCGCGGAATCACACCGGAGGGCCAGGTGGCCTAATAGCACGCTGCCGACGGGGCCTGCAGACTACTACGAGAGCCGTTGCTCTGTCTCCCTCGCACTCGTGGGGAGAGAGACAGAACGCCGCAAGCGACTCTCCAAATCAGTCCACTGCTTCGCCTTCGCCCTCCAGCAGCACTGCAGGGCCCTGCTGCTCCCATGTGACCGAGAATCGAGGATGGAGGGCAACGCGGCCAATGCGTCAAGACAAGTCAAGCAGTCGAGAAAGCCAAAGCTCGGCGGCGGCAGCCAATCCCCCACCATATTTTCCTCTCTAGAGCATTTCTTACACCCAAAAGCGTTTTTTCCGTCAAGAGCACTTCTTTTGCCCAAGAGCTTTTCTATCTGCCAAAGAGCATTTCCGCCCAAGAGCGTTTCTCTGTCCAGAACGTTTCCTCTGCCTAAAAGCGTCTTTCTGCCTAGAGCATATTTTGCTGCCATGAACATTTCTCCCACTCACTCGGGGGTCGTCTGCGGAACCCCCTGGCCGCCCTGGCCGCCCTCGCCAAAACAAGCGGCCCGCGGGTCTCGTTGTCTCGTCGTCCGGTTGGCGGTTCGCCTGTCAGACGATCGGATTCGACGGGCCAGGCGCAGCGCGCAGCCTGGCGTCTCGGCATGTCCGCGGACACGGGAGCAGCGTCGCGACTGGCTGCCTGTCTCTCTCTCTTTGTCCGTCTGTCCGTCCGTCTCCGTCTGCTGCAGGCGAGGCGGCAGCGCGGTGCGCAGAGTGAAGCAGTGATGGCTTTGTAACAAGCTCGGTATTGCGAGCAGCGCGGCAACATGACGCGGCAACCTCCTAAATTACAGAGACAAGTCCAGAGTTCTGCTCCTCTTCCCCCCTCCTCCCTCCCTGCCCCCCCCCTCTCTCTCTCTCTCTCCCTCTCTCTCTCTCTCTCTTCCCCTCTCTCTCCCCCTCCAATTCCTCCATTTTCTATCCGCACACTTCTTTTGCCTCGCCTTTGGGCTGCGCGCGGCCATGCACATTCTGCAGCATTAGTTTTTTTTTTGCGTCTTGGCCATTCCTTTTTGGCGTTCCCTTCTCCACTCCTTTTCTTCCAAAGGGCAGCCGTGGATAGAAGAAGTGCATCATCTCTATTCATGTCTATGCAACGAAATGACGGAGAAAGAAACGAACTGTGGCAACGGAGAGGAGGGCCGAGAGAGAGAGAGAGAGAGAGAGAGAGAGAGAGAGAGAGAGAGAGAGAGAGAGAGAGAGAAAGGTAATCGGAACACCTTCGGTGGCAACAACCCGCAACAGCAGCAAACAGCGAACATGGTTTCATCGTCCAGCAAGGCTCGGCCATCAAAACCTGCCCGTCCTCTCTCTCTCTCTTTTCTATATTTGTTTTCATTGCCTTTCACGTCGATTCTCGCTAGCTGCGTCCATCGCGCAGTAAGGCACGCCGAAGGCGCGGCAGAAGCAGCCTACGTCAATGGGACGACTAACATTCCGTCGGACAACCTCAAACCTAACACCGTGCCCCGACCGGGCCCAATCAACAGCCCGACGACGCGGCCCGACGGCACACTCTACCTCATCACCTTCCTCGGCGCCCCGCCCCGCCCCGCCCCACCCCGCCCCGCCCGCCACGACGGCTTCCTCGAACCGAATTCGCTCGCGCGCCGCCCGGCCGCGCCTCCAGGAGGGTGCTCTTCCATTCATCATCCTCTAGCCACGGCGAGGTGCGGCGGGGCGGGGTGGGGCGGGGCGTGGTGGGGTCACTGCTCCTGCGGGCGGGACGCGCAGTCTCTTTCGAATTCCTGTCCGGCGTGAGCAGCAGCCAGGCTGATTCCGAACAGTTCTTTTTTCTTCGCTTTGTCTCTCTCCCTTTCGCACCCTTGTGGGACGCCCGGTGAGTGCGAGAGAGACAGAGAGACGAAAGTGCACACCGCACGGTTCTGATTTGGACGACAGCATTCCCTTCTGTGAACCTAGCGGAGTGGTCCCGGTTCTGAGCGCCTGTCATGCGAGGGGTAGGCCGCCCGCTCCGCACGCCTGCTCAACGGGGCCGCTCCCTAAACCTGCAGGCGGCCGCGGACGACCTTAAGACAGCGAGGCGGACAGAGCGTCTCGAGTGCGGACGCACATTGAGCTCCACATCGGCAACTCAAAATACTGCAGGGAAAACCAAGGTGAAAACTCAGTGCACGCTTCAACCATTTTTTATAGGGTGGGCTTCGAATAGAACACACGACGGTCCCAGTGGCCTGCTTTCCCAACGAGGAACCCATAGCCATAGGCGAGGGGGTAAACACTCCGGTAAACCTTGTACAGACTACTCCCTATTACGGGGTATTACACTTGTATTACGCATGTATTACGCCTCAATTTCATTGAAAAATGACATTTTTTGATAATTTTGATCCCAAAATGTATTACTATTACGCGTATTACGGCGTAATACCCGACTTTTGTGTACAGGGTATTACGCAAGTGTTTACCCCCTCGGCCATAGGTCCCGTCACGTGTTCGATTCGAGTTCTATTTCAGACCCTGAGGCCTGCAGCGCTGCAGCGCCCAAACCGTGTCGAGATCGAGAGCCTCGACCACCGAAACTGGTCCCCTGGCCCACTCTGCCCACTGCGCGAAGTCACCCGCATGCCCCCCCCCCTTCCCCTCCTCTCTCTCTTTTTCTCACCTGGACAGCGTGGACTGCTTGTCGTCCGGCTTGTGGACGCCGCCGTTCACCCAATGCCTCGCTTGAGGCCCGCCGTCTGCAACAAACAACAAACAGGGCGATTAGTTTGTCTCCGCGGTGTGGCGAAGCAGGCGGTGTGTGTATCGGGTCGATCGCCAAAGTGGCCGGGCGGGCGGCGCGTGCCAAGGGGGAGGGCAGGGGGGGGGGGGCATTCCTGCGGCGTGCGACTGACTGGTCGCCCCGGCCGCGCGGGCGAAAGGAGACCTGGGCGGTCCCGCCACGCCCCGCCCCGCCACGCCACGCCGCGCCACGCCACGCCAAGCCGCGTTTGGATAACACAATGGCGCATTATTATTGGCTGGCGCTATCGCGATGAAAAAAGCAGCAACAACCGTCTGGCTGGTGACGGAATGGTACCGGGCGAATAGAAATGAGCGAGGAGCCGAGCCTAGACAAGCAGGGTCCTGGTGTTGGTGGTCCGGGCACGTCCGGGGTTTTGAAGGGGGGGGGGGCAACGCAAACACGGCCTGGGCCAATCACGACCGTGATTAGGACTTCCAGTGTACGCCGCCGTTATTGGTCTTCGTGGCTCACCCTACGCGTGAAACAATAGTAGCCATCAAAATTCCGGCGTCTAAGTCAGAGAAAGCGCTTTTAAGCGCCGTTATTTTTTTTTTAAAAAAAGAAAACAAATGGCGTGGAGGCGAAAAGTTTTTCCAAAGTTCCAAAATTTGTCGCTTTTATTTCACTAAAATCGTTGCTGAAAAATATAAACATGTGCTCCGGTTCAATTCCACCTTTTTAATTTTGTTGGCAGCGCACCGTACGGTCTTGCATGACGATTATTTTACCCGCGCGACGAACGCGTTTGCAATCGTCATTTCCATTGCTGCTGAGTAACGACTGACGCGCCGCCGAGGCGTTCGGCAAAGTGGGCCAGAAGCCGAAACGGGGAACGAGCGCCGCGAACATCGCTGAGCCGAGTCCGCGGTCCAGGACCCACACGGCGGCCCACGCTCGGAGGCAACAAGCGGTGGCAACGACGCGACTGCCGGAGTCAGAGCGACACAGCGGCTGCCGCGGGCTTCCGGCATCGACGCGGAGAGACATGCCCCTCAGAGGGCTCGGAATCATTCTAGGGGAGCGCCCCCCCCTGGGACCAGGGCCGCACAGGCGGGCAGAGGTGGCACAGCAGCCTCCCCGTATTGATCTGCCGGCCAGAGAGCCGGCCTCTGCGGCTCGCCACGCCCGGATTTCCTCTAGGGAGGCCCGCCCCGGAACCAGGGCCGCACGGCTAGGTAGAGGTGGCTTAGCCGCATCCCCCTCTGGCGCGAAAGCCGGCGTCATGTTTTGACTTCGGCAGTCCGACTCAGAACCACCGGAATCACTCTAGGGGCGCTCACCCGGTGCCCGGGCGGCACGCGCGCGCAGAGGTGGAATCGCAGCTTCCCCGTATTGATCTCCTGTCCAGAACGCCAGTTTCATGTTTGGACGTTGGCAGCCCGACTCAGAACGCCCGGATTCACTCCAAGCGCGCCCCCCTTGGACCAGGGTCGCACGGACGGGCAGAGGTGGAATTGCAGCCTCGATGTATTGATCTCCTGGACAGCGCGCCGGTTTGGTTTTGGTGCGGCTCGCCACGCCCGGAATCACTCTAAGGCAGCCTCCCCCGGGGCCAGGGGCGCACGGCCGGGCAGAGGTGGCGTGCGTTGCAGCCTCCCGGTGTATTGATTCAGGGGGTGGCTTCGCGCCCCGCGCGCTACCCCCTGCGTGCAACGCGGTGCACTGCCCCGCTGCGCCCGGGGTAGCGACTGAGCGAT
This sequence comes from Thrips palmi, assembly GCF_012932325.1. NCBI lineage: Eukaryota > Metazoa > Arthropoda > Insecta > Thysanoptera > Thripidae > Thrips > Thrips palmi. The sequence goes on along the minus strand of NW_023144632.1, from coordinate 9,739,153 downwards.
ACCCTCGTCAACGCCCTGATGGCCACACCTTGCTCAAACAGATGGCAGCACTGGGAGGGTCCTCCCCGCTTAAAACCATCGAAGGTACAAACTATTCAGTTTTCGCGTTCCCATGACAGAAAATTTTCCCTTAAATCCACGAGTGTGTGTGCGTGCAAGACTGTGTTGTGGGGGGGGGGGGGGTTTACGAAACCGCTACGTCGCACTCCACCCCCCGGCGTTCCAGCCAAAGCCGAGCCGAGTGAGCATCACGAACCTCACAAGCACGTACGTACGCGTCCGTGGAAGCGGCGCGGCGACTGTTAGGAATTCCACACGGCAACCGGAGATCTAGCCAAAGGCAGCCAGGGGGGATGTTCCTGTTCCTTTCCTTGTCTGCGGCAGCGACAACGGCAGCCACAACGGCAGCGGCCACGACACCGCAAGAACAGCCTCGTCCGAAAACGGTCACACGCGGTCGTCAGGCAGGCCCGGATCTGGCCGCGCCGATCAGATCCAGTGCGTCCTCCACGTCAAGCGGGCCGGGCCGCTGACGGGCGGAAACGGGCCGGTGCTTCTTTCAGGCCTAGATGGCGGCGCCGAGATGGGGCACTGCTTGCACTGCAGCTGGGCGGCCGCGGTCGCAATTGCAGCTGCAGGTGAGGATAGCGGTGCGGTGCCTGGCGGTGCCTGGCCATGCCATGCCATGCCGGAGCGTTGACCCGGCCGGTTCTCACGCCGTGACGTCACACTCGCGGAAGGCAACACTGGCCGTGCTCTGGAAAACGGCAGAACGTGCCACGGCTGCCTGAAACGGCATCCCGCCGACCACGGGTCCAGCCAGGGCAAAAGGACATTCGCCCCTCCCTTCGGCACCTGGCTAGGCCTAGCCGCCTGGTTGGCCGAAAAACACGTTTTGCACTCAATGCGTCTCTGAATCCGCCAATGCATTCTGCGGACACTGACTGATTCCAAAAGCCGTGCCGTCGTTCTGTCCCTGTTGCACTCATGGGGCGTTCCACAGGGGTGAGTGGGACAGAGCGAAGCAACGGCAACGGTACACTACTGCACAGTGGGCCGGAAGACCGGTGGAGGCGGCCAAAATTCTAGATGCGTTTTGAGCTCCAGAGTCGCCAAACAGGACTCGAACCGAACGTGTGATCCCATCAATGGACTCCTCGTTCGGAGAGCAATCCATTGGTGGGGTCACACGCTCGGTTCGAGTCCTGTTCAGCGACTCTGGAGCTCAAAACGCGTCTAGAATTTTGCCCACCTCTCCTCTAATCCTGACCCACTGTGCGTTGCATGCACTGTGTGTACTGCCCTCCGCGGCGCCCTGGTTGCGTCATGCGCCGCTCCGCGTTGCGTGGCGCCGATCACCCTCTTTGTCGCGAGCCGCCGTGCTGCAGTGCAGGTCACTCCCGGAGAGCGCTTTCGTCGCGCTGTCTCTCTCGCTCCCGGGGTGGCCCGCGAAGGTTCGAGAGAGACAGCGCGATGGCTGTTTGTAGTCAGCCCGCCGCGTGGCGCCCATCCATGGACTCTCCCAGCGCCGGCCGGATTGACAATGGGCCAGACAGGCATGGACGGGCTGCAGGGACGATCGGCGCCTCATTCTCGCAGTGTGTCCACGGACTGTGTCCCGCGGCACAGACGGGCCACCATCTTGCCCAACGACACCGTTTCTTGGATGCGATTTGACCCGGAATGCTAATCGAAACAATTCCGCGGCGCGCGTTTTGAGCGCGCGACGCTCATGCAAACGAGGCCCCTCCCCCTAGACAGGCAGACAGACAGACAGACAGACAGACAGACAGACTGTTGGATTCAACGCACACGGGGCTGCGCCGGGCCGCGCTGATGGCACCAGTCCGGCCAGTCAAAGGTCAGGCCAGGCGGCGCCGTGAAAAGTAGGCAAGTTGGCCGCGCCGCTCGCCAGGCGTAGCCAGGCGGTGCGAGATGCGTCGGCGGCGCGGCCACGGCGTCCCGGCCCGTCCCGGCCTGCCCCAAGCACGCCGTCTGCAATCATGCAGATGAGCCCCGCGGCCCCGCGGCCGGAAATGTCACTGCACTGGCGCCACTTTGAGCCGCGCGGCGTCCGCGGCGTGCATACTGCCCTGCAGGGCCTGCAATGCGCGCGGACGACGACCGGAGAAATCGGCGAGGCCCTGGCTGGCGCTGGCTGGCCGATGTGCGGTGCGGCCCCGCCGCCGTGCGCGGTGTCCGCCTCCTTGGACGCCGTGAGAACCAAGGGGCACAGAGCACCCAGTGGTGGTGGTCAAGATGACGGCGGTGCATATCTAAGGCCACGGTTTTGCGGGCCACTCCTTCGCCATCAGCAACGACGCCGTGCAGTTCCAAAGATATTCGTCCCAGCGCACAGTGGGCTGGAAAATAGGCGCAGGCGGCCAAAACTCTAGGCGCGATGGCAAAGTATGGCTTTTTTCCTACCTTTCAGGCGGCTATCTGGGTGTCATCAGGGGAGGGGGCAAGCGCCACTGTGCCCCCCCCCCTTCTGCACTAGGCCGGCAGTGCACTAGGCCTATGCACTCAGGGAGAGGCGCGGGGCGGGAAGCCACCCCCCGACGAATCAATATAGGGAGGCTGCAATGCCATGGCAGAGGTGCACCTCTGCGCGCCCGTGTGCCCCTGGTCCCGGGGTTTTGATCGCCGCCCACTGTGCAGCGGCCTGCGGGGGCCTTGAGGGCCTTGAGGCGGTGACGACGACGGACTGCACTTGCAGTGCACTGCAGCGATGCGCCGGCCGCCTCCCCGCCTTGCTCCCCGCCCTCCACGGCGTCCTTGGCGGGGCGTGCCGCTCGCAGGAGGGAAGGCGGACCGCACGGCGACTCGGAATGTGACCCATTTCCCCAACGTCCCACTGCGTCGCGACGCGGGGAATGGGCGTTGCCATGGCGTTGTCATGGCGTTGCCATGGCGACGGGGTAAACGATAACCGTCCGTCAGCAAGCATTAGCCGCCAGTAACACTAAAACGCGCCCACGCCCCGCGACCAGCGGCAGTCGGCAGCGAAACAGCGAGGCCGAATTAGGGAAAAGGTGCCGGGCGGCACCGGGCGGCACGCTCGCCGCCACTGTGTTTGTATGCGTCGCTGCAGCTTGCCGCTTGTCCCTGCCATGCCGAATCGGCCCGTGTGATTCAGATACCCGGACAACAAAATGCTTCAAATTTACGGCTAAAAACCGTTCAATTTCAAGGTAATTCGGTAACTTCCTAGAGTTTTGGCTAATTTCAACGAATCATACCCTAATATCATAAACCATTCCATTGTGTAGTTTGTCACCGCTCAAACTGGCATCGCGCGCGGACGAGGTTCTACGAGTCGCCACGAGATGGCGCTGCGCGCGCAGAGCCGCCGCACGCTCGCGGTGGCGACCTAGGTTAGCGTAGTAACTAGTTTGTGAGCAAGTTTCCGTACCTGATGAACATGTCAAATGGTAGGTCTGGGACCCCCGGACCGAGCACCTGCAACAGCAGTTCGGCTGAGGGATTTTGCGACCGCGGCGAGCGCCTATTCGGCTGTTCCCCGAAGAGAACGAGCGCCTGCAACGGCCGATCCCTCCGACGGCGTAGCGCCCCACTGGCTGCTCCCCCGGTCGACACCATCACCCTTCGCCGACGACAAGAGCTGCGACGGCGACATCGGGATCCTAGGCTCTTCAACCCGGTGGCGACCGTGCCGACGGTCACGCAGTCACAAGATGTTGGACGCCAGCTGTGTTGCCTGCCGAGGCAGGACAGCGTGTGGGATGCGTGGGAGCCGCGCGCTGCTCCCAGTAATGGTGCTGTACCGAGTGCAGTCTGCTGTTCACCTTCACTCATTCGTTTTCGTCGCTCTGTCTCTCTCGCTCCTACACGGGACGCCCCATGAGTGCGAGAGAGACAGAGCGACTCTCAGTGTGCAGCCCCCGCCTTAAGGGCGACCATCCCAATTACCGTGTTAGCGCGCCGCTACCTCGTTCTCTCGTTTCCGAGCCAGGCCGAGCCGGGCCGGGTTCACAGCGTCTGCCTCCGACTTTTCACTTTTGCGGCAGGAAAGGGAGGAGCGGCACGACAAGAGAAGAAACTGACTCAAATGATGCGGGCGCGTGCTCGTATCTCAATGAACAACAACAACAACAACAGCAACGCAGCCCGTTTCTGGTGAAGAAGAGCTCCAATCACAACGAGACTAATAACCAGCCTCGTCCGACTTTCACACACGCTGCGCGGCTTGTCGTTACAAATGGCTGTGTCGTTCTAATCGCCGCGCCCCGCCGCCCGGCCGCCACGCGACAAGTTTATAATTACAAACCAGGGAGCGCGTTGCCGTGCCGTGCCGTGCCGCGATTCGCTGGGCAGTATGCTTTATGCCACGAACGAAATGGAAACGCGCTTTCGTGACCGGTTCGCCCTCGCCGCGAGTGCCGAGTGTGGCCAGGCCAGGGACCGGACGCGGGGCTTTGCGACCTTCGGGCAAGCTTCGGACAAGCTTCGGACAAGCTTCGGGTCAGCTTTAAGGGAGGTATCTGCGCGGAGCCAATCGGTTCCAAATATGCGTTATTCAAGTGCATTCAAGTGAGAGTCATCCCCGCGGCACCACGAGGCTCACAGCACACACTCGCACACACACTTATGCACACACACATATACACGTTTACAAACATACACACACACACACATACACACGCGCGCGCGCGCTCCGAGGGGCCCATAAGGGGCCGCGACGCGCTGGCACGCCGCAACACCGCGCACCATAGCAGCTGTTCCCGGAACGGATCTCAAACTTGTGCGCGCTAGCATCCAAACAGCAGCCAGCACCATGCGAGCAGGACTTCGCGTGTAGGCACGACGCGGCGCCACCACTGGACACCGGGGGAAGGAGGGGGGGGGGCTCTTATTCATTGAGCAACGCATTGTTTTTCGCACCTGCGCGGGGACGCCGGGCAAGGCAGTCCTCTCGCACTCCTTATGTACACGGAGTCCGGCTTGGCTTCATTAGACGCTACCACAAAGGGACGACCCGGCCGCCACACCCCGCCCCGCCCCGCAGTGCCCGCCGCCCGGCCGCACACACACGTACGTACATGGACACACAGCGTGCAGGCAGGACACGCACACACACACACCAACGAGTACACACTGCACAGCCGGGCGGGCAGGTTACGTTCAGATGAATTAAGTTACACTTTTTCCGCCGCCCACGGAGACGTGAAATCGGACATGACTCTGCACGGCAACACGTCAAGCGCGAGCAGCGAGCCCGTTCCGCACCGCCAGGGAACCACGGGGAACCACAGGGGGAACTCATTCAGAGACTAGTCACCGCTCTGTCTCTCTCGCACCTATACGGGGCGCTTCATGAGCGCGCGAGAGGCAGAGCGACGAAAATGACTCTCGGAATCAGTCTAGGGGTGCGGGCGGTGCGGGAGCGACGACGAGAGTTCGTAGCGCCGTGTTCGTCCACACCCTGCACGGCGGCAGCGCGGGCCGAGGCTGGTGCACTGGCGGCCCGTAATGCAAGTGTGTACACTGTGTACACCGTACAGGGAATGTTAACGAGTGCCCTGCCTCCCGGTGCACCGCGCAGCACCGCGGTGCCGTGTGCAGCCCGGCGCGGTCGTCGTCGCGGTGCCCGCCGTGCCGCCGCGGTGCAGGCGATGCAGGTCCAGACGGAGGCCGCCACTGGGATTAGCGTAAGACTGGTCCGGGTCGCTCGCTTCGGGGCTTACGAGCAGGATCAGGGCACCCCCTTCCCCCGCCCGCGAAACAACAAATCGGCATCTAGGAGACCCAGGGCGTCCAGCTCCGGTCAGGACTCTAGCTCGCCGCCCGGCGGCCCGGCCCTCTTGGACGAGCAGCCCCAGCCTTCGTGACCAACGAATCAAAAAGTGACGCGGAACAAATAAAGCAGCAGCCCGCCCCGCCCCGCCTCCATCGCAGCGCTGTCAGCCCGCCACTGTAGCAAGCCCGCTCTCTGTTCCTCTCGCACTCATGGGGCGCTCCATGCGAGTGAGAGAGACATTAACGGTGCAGGACCAAGACGATCGCGCGGGCCGGTCGGCCGGTCGGACCAAGCGGCATGGCTGGACGAGAGTTACAAGTGTATCGCGTTTTACAACCAGAAAGGCAATACGGCAAAACGGAGCTCTAGCCGTGACGGCGGCAGCGCCATTGTTGTGAAGGCCCAGGGTAGGGTTGCCGACCGGCTGACACGTCGGACGTCGTCGGTCGTAGGGTTGCCGACCGGCGGCGGACTCGCCGGCCGCAGTGTAGGCACAGGGGCCCAGGCACAGCTGCTTGACCAATAAAGCCTGCAGCGAAGCCTGCGCGGGCAAATCACAGGCATCGCACTATTACAGCTGCTGGAATCCGTCCTAGCCGGCCATGCCCGGCCCGGCCCGGCCCGGCCCACTCCCAATGGGTGGCTGCGGAATTTCGCTGCACAATGTGCCATTGTCTGGCATCGCAACAAATGGGCCGTTCGGGCATCGCGCGGCATCGCGCGCCCTGCCTTCTAGATTGTAGACTCCCGGACATATTGCCGCGCCCGGGAAGTCTTTAACGTAGCGGCCAATATGCCGAACGGCGCGCTTTGTCTCTCTCGCACGCATGCGGCGTCCCATCGGGGTGCGAGAGAGACAGTGTGTTGGCTGCGTCGGGCTGCGTGCAGCGGGGATGTGCGGCATGTCATTTCACGGTCGCCTTGGCGCCTCGGCCAATAACGGCCGGTGGAGCGCGAAGCCTGGCCAAGCACAGCAAGCACAGCCACAGCCAAGCACGGCGGAGCGCTGCCAAGCGCTGCCAAGCGCGATCCCTGCCATCATGGCTTGGTGATCCGAACGGAGCGCAGCCCGCCGCACGCAGGCCTGCGACGAGGGAGTGGCCGACGAGCGGGACCCGCGCACAGTGGGCCAGGCAGTGGTCTGGCCGAAACGGAACGCCTTCGCTATGTAGCCGCCGAATAGTGGGCCAGACGATCGGCGCAGGCCGTCAAAACTCTTGACGCGTTTGTACTCGCTACAGAGGACTCGAAACGAACGCGTGACCCCACCAACCGATTCCTCGTACAGAGAGCAATCCATTGGTGGGGTCACACTGTCACCGCTCAAACTGGCCTCGCGAGTCACCGCGAGATGGCGCTGCGCGCGCCGAGCCGCCTCCCGCTCGCGCTGGCGACCTAGGTTAGTGTTGTAACTAGTTTGTAAGCAATTACCGGAACAGCCGAAAGCGGCATCCACGAGTACATTGGGAAATAACAAAAAATTAGTACAGTGCTCGGGCGCGAGGCACCGTCACACACGATGCTTGAAGGGGCCTTAATGCTGTGCACCGTGCGCGTGGGTGGGCGGCGGAGTGCGTAGCGCGTGCGTGCGGGACCGTGCGACCGCCATGCAGGCGTGCAGTGCAGGCGAGGTGGACAAAACCATCAGCTAAACTTTTTCTTCCACTTTTTTTCCCTCTTCAAATGGGAAAATTTGTTCCCACAATTAAAGCCTTGGCGGCGTCTGGCGCCAAAGACGCCATGTCTAATGGCACGCCTCTCCACACACGCCGCGGCGCGCCACCAGCAGCACCACGTAAATCATACAACGGAGCGCGGCAGCGCTGAGGCAGCGCGCCCACGCCGGGGCGTGAGTGGAAGACGGACGGGCAGACCGGGTGACTGACGGATGGATTGACCGTCGCTAACAATGACAAACCACCTGCAATGGGCGTTGCGTGTCATGACAGCAACACAGCAACCGCTGCCACGCGGCGCCTCGCACAGCGACCTCCAGACCCCCGTCGTCGTGTTGGTGGTTAGCACGTCCCCGTCAACGCGGCTTCGGACACCCTGGGCGGCGTGGGTGCCTAGCCTCGCGTGGACAGCGACCGAATCCGTCAAAACAGAGATTCCGAAACGGTGGTTTGGTCGCACTGTCTCTCTCGCACTCATCAGGCGTCCCGTGGGGATGTGTGAGAGGCAGCCGGAGGCAGCCCGCTTGGAACCAGCCTCCAACCCAGCCTCGGTGGGCGGGCAGGCACACAGTGCAGTGCACCGGGCCGTTAGGCCATCTCCCACCCAGCACTTCACGTGTTTCGTTTTCCATGGCGCTCCGCAAGGTTCGGCCCGGACCTGTCTGATCCAACCATGATCGAACACGCACCGGGCAGGCGCCCCGCTGCCACGCGCGTTCAAGTCTCCAGCCGGGCGGTCCAAACCTCGGACGCGTTTTGAGCTCCAGAGAAGCTGAACGGGACTCGAACCGAACGTGTGACCCCACCAATGGATTGCTTCTCCGAACGAGGAATCCATTGGTGGGGTCACACGTTTAGATCGAGTCCTATTTAGCGACTCTGGAGCTCAAAACGCGTCTAGAGTGTTGGCCGCCTGCGCCGGTCTAGTGGCCCACTGTGCGGCGTCCCCTCAAGGTGTGCTGGCCGTCCGCGAGGGTGACCGCGGGGCGCGGAGGCGCGTCCGAGACTCGGACCCAAACGGGAACCGCGTCCAAACGGCAGCGCCGCGAGGCACCGCGAGGGAGGGACTCGGCCAACGACACGTCACGAACCGTCACGACCCATTTCGCTGCCCAAGAAACTTACAATGCGATTGCCGTGCTCCGCTCCTCAAACACAGAAATGATAATTATTGACCGCACGATTCGTCCGGCTCGCTCGGTTCCGGCTCGCTCGGTTCCGGCTCGCTGGACAGTGATTGCTCCGGTTGGCGGACTTGACGCTGCAAAGTTGGCGTGGTCAGGCACACAACACTGCGGCTCACCGCAGCAAGCCTCCCTTCCACTCGCCGGCCCCCTCCCCCTTCCCTTCCCCTCCCCCTCCCCCGCCGCCCCCTCCTCCTCAGTGGTCATCACCGTGACGGGCAACGGCAGCTAGCGCCCCTAGAGGGCCCCCAGTACAGTAGACTCCTTCCGAGAGTCGTTTTCGTCGCTCAGTCTCTCTCGCGCTCGTGGGGCGTCCCGTACAGGTGCGAGAGAGACAGAGCGACGTAAACGACTCTCGGAATCAGTGTGTTGGAGGGCCCCCTGGAGGATCCTCGCCCACGCCAGCCACGCCAGCGTGCACTCGGAACAAACACTCCAAAAAGGAGGCGTCCTGGAAGTCTCAACGAGCTCGTGTGGATACACCGCTCGACGACGGTACACGAGTACCCACACTGCATAGCTCGCGTCGCCGCACCAGCCACACGCGTGTCCTGTGTCACCCTGCCTGACGCGAACGTGACGCGAACGTGACGCGAACGTGAAGGCAACGTGACGTGGACGTGACGGGGACGGGGCGCGAGCGTGACGCGAACGTGACGCGAACGTGACGGCAACGTGACGTGGACGAGACGTGAACGTGACGCCGTCGTAGTGGACGTGACGCCGACGTGACGAGACCGTGACGACGATGTGACGCGGAGGGGACGCGGACGTGACGCGGACGGGACGCGAACTTGAAGTAAACGTGACGCGCGGTCCGGCGAAACGAAACGAAACGAAACGTGCAGCGATTCTCACGGCGATTACACGCGTAAACAGTTAGCCCGCCAACAAGGGGCAAGGGACGCAAGGCGCAACCGGAGCGGAAACTGCGAGGCCGAGCAAGGCCCGGCACTCATTCAAAGTTTTTCCTTTCTTTCTGCCAAAAACAAAATCATTTATTTTCCCTGTTTTTGCTCACTAGGCTCTGTTGCGAAGATTGGGAAGGCCTCATTGTGTCAACCAAAAAAGGACTTAAAGGATTTAAAAAGCAAAATACTTTGGGGAGACAAAAGTACAGGTTGATTTGACGCGGTAACTGTTTACAACTTTGGAAAGGTTAGTCAGTCGACAAAGAGAGCACTCTGTCTTCACTGCGAAGAACGGCCCTCGCTGCCCTTCGCTCGCTCATCGCTGCCGCCACGCTGCCGCCACACTGCCGCCACGCTGCCGCCACACTGCCGCCCGGATCGTCACCAGAACACGTGTTCCTGCCGTGGTCCGCGCGGCTAGACGCTAGAGAGGGACAATTAGCGCTGCAGCGGCGCTGTGGCGCTGCGGTCGCGGCTCGCAGTGCTGCGCGTCCTGCTGCAGCGCTGGGAAGGACGAGACGAGGACGGCCCCGATGACACTCCCGCTGACCCCCCCCCCCCCCTCCTCGCTGCGGCCGACACGAACACGAAAAATAACCAGCAGACTGACTCCGAGACTCGTCGCTCTGTCTCCCTCGCACCCATGCGAGACGCCCCATGAGTGCGACAGAGGCAGGGCGATGGGAACGACTCTGAGGGCGAAGGCGCGTCTTGTGGCTTACTCGCGCTTTACGGCCGCGCCTTCCCCGCACCAAACACTTAGCGCCTCGTTGCGGCGATGCCGCGCGATGCGCCGCCACGCTCGCGGCCCCGCGGCACTTACAAGGCCAAATTAGTGGCCGGATGAATGAAAGAAGAAAGGAGAAAAGGACAGCAAAACAAAGGCCGCGGGGCCGCCGGGCCGCCGGGCCGCGTGTGTGGCGCCGTGACCCACTGAGAACGAGGAGCGGCGGCGCGCTCACACACCGGCAATGCGATTATTACTGGAAGTCCAGTTACATCCCAGCCAGAGGCTCGCCAGAGGCGGCGATGCGGCGCGGCCAGCCAGCCAGCCAGCCCGGCCGGACAGTCTGCAGCGGCCAGCGGCCCGGCCGGCCAGAGGAATGCTGCAGATTCCTTGGGTGTGAACCGTGAAAGAGTGTCGGACTGTTTTTTGTGACTATTTCTTTACGGCCGAACACGGCGCGTCGTTTGCTACCCGAAAATAGCGAATAGCGCGCAGAAAAGGCGGAAAGGCCTCTTGCTCCTTTTGCCGCCTTTTCCCGGCGAGCGACGCCGGAGGGAGCGGCGGCGACGCGACGCGACGCGGCCGGCACTGGGGAATGGGATTGCGTTTTTCCTTTCCTCTCATTATCAACTCGTGGCGCAACGACCCCGGCGTCTGGACGGCCGGCCGGCCGAGCGACCATTCCGGACGGCGCTCTCTGTCCTTCTCGCACCCCTGTGGCCCTGCGGCCCTCCGGCCGAGTGCGAGAGAGAGCGACGAGGGTGCTGTTTCGGCACGCCGGCCGTGCAGTCTGCCGATAAGCGGGCCGGTCACGACCTCGCTTGAGTTACGCACTAAATTTCGCAGCGGCCCTGCAGCCGGCCACGGCGCGGCCACGGCGCGGCCACAAAGGAGGCACACATCACCACTAGCAGCACCGCCAGCACCGCCAGCACCAGCAGCGCCGTCCTAAACAGTTTCTAATTCAAAGCGCCGCCGACCGCCAGCTGGCTGTCTCTCTCGCACTCATCACGCGCTCCGAAGGGGAGCTGGAGAGGGACAGGGCACTAGTCGTCCTGCTCGCCGACCGACCCCGCGGCAGTTTGTCCCGGTGGCGGCATCAGATCAGAGCAGGACGGCCGCTGAGGGTAGCGGAGGGAGAGAGAGAGAGAGAGATGGAGTGCGCGAAGCGACTCGCAAGCATCGAATCGAACCGGCTGTCAGGCGTGCGCTATGCGATCGCGGGCCGACAGCCTATAGCCCAGCGGTTCCCAACCTTTTTGGGTTCGCGACCCCAAATTTGATACAAAAAATTTCCGCGAACCCCAGGAAAAATTTCGCGACCCCACGCGACCCCTCCTTTAGCATGCCTTTGATATAAAGTGCGATAATCCACCTTAGTTTGGGAGCAGTATTGCCGCAAAGTTGATCAAAACGGCCACCCACGTCTTTGAAAAATCGTGTTTTGGGCCGACTTTAAGCAGCCACTGCGTCTGATCCGAGGCGGTATTTCGTCCTCCCTCAACGGGCATTTGGTCTTTGGACCTTCCTTTAGCATGCCTTTGTTACGGAGTGTGATTATCTGCCTTAGTTTGGGAGCAGTATTGCCACAAAGTTGATCAAAACGGCCACAAATGTCTTTGAAAAAATCGTGTTTTGGGCCGACTTTAAGCAGCCTTTGCGTCTGATCCGAGGCGGTATTTCGTCCTCCCTCAACGGGCATTTGGTCTTTGGACCTTCCTTTAACATGCCTTTGTTACGGAGTGCGATTATCGGCCTTAGTTTGGGAGCAGTATTGTCTCAAAGTGGATCAAAATGGCATTCAAAGACATTTTATACTGTTTTCATTAACTTTGAGACAATACTGCTCCCAAACTAAGGCCGATAATCGCACTCCGTAACAAAGGCATGCTAAAGGAAGGTCCAAAGACCAAATGCCCGCTGAGGGAGGACGAAATCCCGCTTCGGATCAGACGCAGTTGCTGCTTAAAGTCGGCCTAAAACACGAGTTTTCAAAGGCATTTTCGACCGTTTTGAACAATTCTGCCAGCCGGGAAACAGCCGCGACCCCAGGCGACCCCAACCACCTCGCCGCGACCCTTCGAAATTTTTTCGCGACCCCAAGGTTGGGAACCGCTGGCCTAGCGATTTCCAAGAGTCGCTTCGCCGCTCTGTCTCGTCGCACAGAGACATCCCCAGGCGTTAATTCGAGAGAGGCAGAGCGACGACGACGAGCGAATCTTCGGAACGGCACGGCTCAGAGGCTTGCCAGCGCTAGCGTGCGCAAATCCTGAAAGAAAAATGTCGACCGCTGCGGGCGTTTGAACCCGCGAGCGAGTGGCGCCGGGGCGGCGCCACCGGACCGCGACCGCGCGGGGCAGGCGGGGCACTCACAGCCTCGCGGAGCAGCGCGATAAACTGGGCCTTATCCGACTGCCGGCCGACCGGCGGCGACTTCCGAACCGCGCGCAGTGCAGCGAGTGCAGCGGTGAGGGTCAGCGCAACAATGCAGTGTAGTGCAGCAAAGCAGCAAAGCGCAATGCAGCCCGATAGCCGCGCAGTAAAGTCGCGCTGTCTCCGTCGCGCGCACCCATGGCGCGTTCCGAGGCGGAGCGAGGAGGACAGGGCGACGCTCCGAGCCAGCCCCGGCCAGCCCCGGCCAGCCCCGGCCAGCCCGCAGGACCGTTGCTGGCTGCTTGCTGGCTGGTTGCGGCGGCACATGGAACGGACCGACGGACCGCGCATCACCCCTGAGAGTGCAGCGCTCTGCCCCGCGGCGTTCGCAGCAGCAGGCAGGCTGCACAGTGGGCCAGAAGACCGGTGGAGGCAGCCAAAATCCCGGACGGGTTTCTAGAGCTCAAGAGTCGCTAAATAGGACTCGAACCGAAGGTGTGGCCCCACTAATGGATTGCTCTCCGAACGAGGAATCCGTTGGTAGGGTCACACACGATCGGTTCGAGTCCTGTTTAGCGACTCTGGAGCTCAAAACGCGTATAGAGCTTCAGGCCACCTCCACGGTGGCCCACTGTGCGCGCAGCCGGTGTCTACACCGGAACACCAATCAAAAACGAAGATGATCCGCGAAGTAATACCGCTACGCGGGGGGAGGCTTTTTGGAACGTGCGAAGATACGAGGCGTGCGAAGCATCGCGTCATTGTGAATGCTTTTCGGACGCGACCAGCGCGGCCTGGCCAGGCCAGCCTGGTCGACGAGATTGGGAGGAGGAGGCCCGGTAATGCTAACAAGGCCCCGTACAAGGCGCAAGGCGGCGCGAGGCGGCGTGCCGGCCAAATGCCCTCACGCAGCCAATTCATTTTGACGCGGCACGGCACGGCGCGGCGCCACGCCCAAACGTGCGCGTGGGAAACGGCGGCCGCCACGGCACTGCAAGGCACCTGCACGACGGCGTGAGACGTAGCCGCCGGACACAAGTGAACATCTGCACGCGGCCACGCGGCGGTTCGGACTTGGGACGCAGTGGAGTACGCGCGTTTGACAGTGTGACAAACGCGGTCCATGGACGCGGGCCCCTCCAGCCCGTAATGGTAATGGTAATGGAGATAGGCTGGCCCGCGCGGCGCGGCCGTGTGGCGGGACTGCCTATCCACACTTCGCAGGCGCTATGGCCCACAATCCCACAGGCCTCGAAGCGCTGCTGAGGGACAACGCTCACCTAACCAACTAGGTTCTCGCATTTGCCTATTCAGAATTGGTTTGATTGTCTCTTCCACGACACGAATTTAGGCCACAAAGGACGTCTCGTCAACGTCCTCCCCGCTACATTCTCACCATGCCCCAGCCAGATCCACGTCAAAACAGCGGCGGGCCGGTATTGGCCCGCTGGCCCACGCGGTCAGTGTGTCGCCAAGCCGCCGCGTCGCCCACTACACAGGACTACCAGACCGGCACGCATTCGCCGCGGTCGCCCTATCCATGTCATTGGGGCGCGGGGCTGGCGGGGCCTGCAGGACAGCAGACTCATTCCGAGAGTCGTTTTCGTCGCTCTGTCTCTCTCGCACTCATCGAGCGTTCCCACGGGTGCGACAGAGACAGAGCGATGAAAACGACTCACCAGGACAGCATGCAGGCCAAAACGGCGTCCGCTTTTTCCTCCTCTGGAAGACAACACCGCGCCGGCCTGCGCGACGACTCGCCTTCCCCGAGAGAAAGATGCAGGTGTCACCGCGGACGGGGCCGGCCGGCCGGGCGGACTGACTCTGAGCCGGCATTTCTTTTCCAGCGGATCGGATGACTCGCCGCGCCCCGCCCCGCCCCGCCCCGCCCCGCCCCGCCCCGCCACGCCCCGCCACGCCCCGCCTATGCAGTCGCGAGATTTACTCGCAGCGGGTGGGCGCCGGAACCACGATGCAAATGCAGACCGGCTGATCCATCACACTCGTCACACGGCTGCATCCGCCGGCCCGGCCCGGCCCGCCCCGCCCCGCCCCGCCCCGCCCGGGGTCACCACGAAGGCCATAAAGCAGCCCGTTCCGGCCCGGTCCTCTAACCAAGCCGCGCATGTGGGGCTCGCTAGCCGGGGAGCGGCGCGCACCGGTACCGCGGCCCGGCCCGGCCCGCCCGGCCCGGTTGGGTGCGAATAGAACCAGACATGCAGCGCGCTGCCCGCTGCGCGCACCACGCCTTGCCCGGCTGGATTCCCCGGTCCTGGAACCCGGACTCCAGGGCCACGGGGCTCCAGCGGCACGCTAGCGGCACGCCTTTCCAGGGCCTAAGCCCAACCCAAGGGCCGCTAGTCCGCCTGCAGGGACAGGCCGCGGACTAACTGGGCCGCGCTGCCGCGCACGACCCGCCGGGAGCAGTCCGCGGCTCCGCGGCCCCGCGGTCCACACCCAGATCCTGGCGGCAGCACGCGCAGCGCACCAAAGTCCGGGTAGGGTCGCCACTCATCTGGCCGTGCGTGCGCGGTGCGGCCTGGCCGAGGGCGGCCGAGGGCCTGGCGCTGCCAAGGCGCTGCCTGGCAGTGGCGATAGTGGCGGCTGGACACAAGTATGCCGCCCGGACCAGCCGGACCAGCTGGCCGAGGCCCCAGCCGGGGCCGCGCGCTGCCCTCCGCCCTGGAGGGTATGCACGCGGCCCCGCGGGCCCACCGCGGGCCCACCGGTCCATAGGGCCCCACTAGGCGGCAGGGCCCCCCACGGAGCGCGCCCGACACGCCACTGCATAGCGCCGGGCCCCGCGTGACCGTCCCGCCACGCCCCGCCACGCCCCTCCGCTTACTGAGGACTTTATTTGGGCGTTGCATTATCGGCGCAGAAGGCAGACTCCGAACAGTGGTTTCGCCACTCTGTTGCTCTCGCGCACATGCGGAGTCCTGTAGGGGTGCGAGAGAGACGGAGCGACGAAACGCCGTTCGGCCGCCGCGCGTTCGGCGCGCTGGAAACACCTCGGAGTGATTAATGGCCCTGGGGAAGTTAGTCTGGAGTCCAGACTCCGGACATCGCCTGCACTCGGACGGGCGCGAAAAAAGTGGGCACGGCTTGCAGCTCTTCCAGCATCGAGCTTCCCGTTAGGCGGATGACACTGCAGGTATCGGCCTGGCCTTGGGCATGCCTTGGTCCTGGCCGGCTGGCTGGCCCACTTGGACACACCGTCCACCCCGTCCGCGCTATTCACGCTATTCACGCTATCTCTACCGCGCTCCCTCCGTCTATCACCGCCCGCGCATTCGGCGCACTCGGCGCCGCCGGCCGGGTTCCGAACGGCGCTCGGCCGCCCCGTCTCCCTCACGCCCGCTCGGAACGGCCCGTGAGTGCGAGAGAGACGGAGCGACGGCAGCCCTGTTCGGAGGCAACCTGCAGAAGTGCGGCGTCACCGATCCGCCACAAGCAGGCCGAGGCCCTCCACGGCGAGAGGCCCTTTTCGCCTTTCGGGCCGCCATTCAGCGCTGGCCCCGCTGGCCCTCGCCGCATCCCGACCACCACAAGCAGGGCGCCGCGGCGCACGCTGGACGGCGCTCTGGCCAGGGACTCCGGGACTCAGGGACTCGGATGGAGGTCGACAGCCTCGCTCTGTGCCAGCGGCGCATCTTTGCGCGCCCCGCGCCGCCACGCCACGCCGTCAGGGCACGCCAGGGCCCAACGCTGCTCGGCCGGCACCACCTCCAGGTCCCCGCGGGCAACGGACGCCCAGAAGGTCGCCTTACACTAGCACGCGGTGCGCGGCGCGCGCGACGTGCCCGTCATGCCAGCACGTCGCCGACGACGGCAAGCAGACCGTACCGGCGGCAGCCGTTCGCGGCCGGACACGCGCAGGAACGCACGTAATGGTTTCGGGATGCTGGAGCTGTGCTGGAGGGCCGAGCAGTGTCGACGTCTGGCTCTGTCGCACTCACGAGAGGAGCCCAACGGGTGCGAGAGAGACACAGCGACGAGGCACTGTTCGGAATCAGTCGCCTGGAGCCGGCTGCGGAGAGCCATCCCACACTTCCCGGGAAGCGCGTCTGGGTGGGCTGGAGGCGGGGCGGGGCGGGGCGGGGCGGGGCGGGGTGGGGCGGGGCGGCGGCGCTCCAACCGACAGGTGAGATAATAAAAGGCAAAAACGCCGCCGACCGTGATGCGCAAATCGAGGGCGAAAGCCGCGGCACTGGAAAAGGCCTGGCGGCAGGCGAGGCAGGCGAGGCCACCGAGGCGAGCGCCTCTTCGCCGGGAACACCAACGAGTGCCTCGCCGTGGACCGCGGACCGGTCCCTGCCGAGCGATCGCCCTTTCGCTGTCTCTCTCTTTTTGGCACTCTCGCGCGACACGGCCGAAGAGTGCGACAGAGTCATGCTTCGTTCTCAGCCCTCGGAAGTTAAGGCAGCGACCAGAGAATGTTTGGAAACAAAAATGCATCCAAGTTGGGAAAATTCGTCGCACTTCTATTTTAGGAACGGAACGGAGTCTTCTGGGTGGAGGAGGCCGACGTGACCGCACTCGACTGCAGACCGTCCCAATGCGATTGAGCCTCGGATTGAGACAACCGCGCGCGGGACAGGGAAAAGAAGCGCATCTTTGTCGCAAGCGTGAGGCGGGGCGGGGCGGGGCGGGGGAAAGAAGGAGTAAAGAAGGGCCTTCTTTGATGCCACGCCGCCCCAGCATGCAGCAGCATGCTCCGGACCAAGAATGCCGCTCTAGTTGCGAATCCCCTGCATTCCTATACATCTCGCCCAGTCAGAGGCGCGCGGTCGCGAGGGGGCGGGGCGGGATGGGGCGGGGTGGGGTGTTCCGCGGCGTTCCAAGCGGGTGAGCAATAATTAAAACGAAAAGAGAGGGGAGTCTTGCAGTTTTTGGTATATGGATATTGCAGGCGCGGGGGCGGGGCACCTCGGGGCGCTGCCTCCAAGCCGGCACGGCATGGCTCGCAAGGCCGCGCGCCGCGCACGAATGCTATAAACTTGATGGGTCAACTCCACGTCACTTCCAATCAAGATTCGCACGCAGATAGGCGCGGCCGGCACTGCCCGGCAGGCCCATTCCGCACGGCGCTTCTGTCTCTCTCGCACCTCCACGGCACACCCCGTGCGGGCGAGAGAGACAGCGACGCGAGCAGGGTTCGAAAGCAGCCGGCAGCACCGCGGCTTGCACGCCCCAGTGGTAGTCCGACACGTTGGCAAACACGATGCCCGCCCCCTGGACTCTTCTGCCCTTTGGCTTTGGCCACACCGCGTGCTGCCCTCTCGCCCTTGAACGCAATCACAAGCAAGCACCGATTAAAGGCGCAGCTTCAAACGAAAATTAGTTGACAGAAAAAAAATTCCGCGGCAACGTCCTTGAGGGACGCTCCCCGGCGTGCATCGCCCCATTGCCGCGCGCCGCCGTGGTGACCGGGCCGGCGTCATTTCGTCACGTAATTTATGGGACGCACTCTCACTCTCTCTCTTCCCACATCGACATGCTTTCCGTTCGTGCCAAAATAAAAGGCGTTGAGAGGCGGCGAGGCGGGACGGCAGGACATGGCCTCTCCAGTGTCGCGACGAGCCTGCGACGAGCCTGCGACGAGCCTGCGACCCTGGCCAAGGCCGCCTTACACGCTGCAGGGCGCTGGCCCGCCCGGACAAGTGCTGCAGGTCACCCTGTCCCTCTCGCACCAGCACGGCGCGCCCCGCCCCGCGAGTGCGAGAGGGACAGAGCGACGGGACGCAGAGAGGAAGCGGCCACGGCACTGCAAGGTGTCGCGTGACGCCGTTTGTTTTGAACAGGGAGAGAGAGAGGGTGGGGTGGGAATCTTGTGTGGGACCTCTGCCAAGGCGGGCGGGCAGGCAGGCAGGCAGGCAGGCAGGCAGGCAGGCAGGCAGGCAGGCAGGCAGGCAGGCAGGCAGGCAGGCAGGCAGGCAGCCAGGCAGGCAGGCAGGCAGGCAGGCAGGCAGGCAGGCAGGCAGGCAGGCAGGCAGCAGCCAGCCAGCAGCAGGCAGGCAGGCAGGCAGGCAGGCAGGCAGGCAGGCAGGCAGGCAGGCAGGCAGCAGGCAGGCAGGCAGGCAGGCAGGCAGGCAGGCAGGCAGGCAGGCAGGCAGGCAGGCAGGCAGGCAGGCAGGCAGGCAGGCAGGCAGGCAGGCAGGCAGGCAGCCAGGCAGGCAGGCAGGCAGCCAGGCAGGCAGGCGCCGGCCGGACGTGGGTGTGGGTGTCGCCGCACTGTAGACACTGGCTTTGGGGCTTTGGGGGGCGCGACGCGACGCTTGACCGCTCCGCCACGCATGACGCCGCCGTCATCCGGCCGTCCCAGGCAGTCGTGGTGGTGGTGGTGGTCGTCGTCGCCGTCGAGGGTCGAGGCCGCTCGGCCCGGACAGCGTTCGCGTGCCGCAGCGCTGCAGCGCCGTGCGATTGTTACATTCTCTCAAAGCAGTTGGAACCAATTATCTGGCCCGCTACACGGCGGTGTGCGTCCTGCGTAGGGCCCTGCCCCGCCTGGCTCGCCCTCGGCGGGGCCCCGGCCGTGGCCCTTCCCGTTAGCCCGGACAATGAGGGCATAGATTTGCACGCCACTAGGCGGAACAAAGCCCGGGAATGTGTGTGGGATTATTGAGTGTGTACCGCCCGGATTGCCGCACACTCGGACACCCCGGACCGCCCGGTCGGCCAGCCACCGCCACTTCATTTCGCCAGCAACACACGATCCCCCGATTGGCGTTATTTTTCACGCACTCCCTCTGACGAAAGCGCGGGAAGTGGCGGCGGTGTTGGGGAATGCAAAGGACTCGAGTGCCCCGGCACGAACCGAGTGGCACCGCGCGCAGCGACGCGCAGCCAATGCACCGACTGCACCCGCGACACCGCGGACTGGTTTAGCGCACCCAGTCGGCCTTTGGAGCGCGAGGTATTTTTGGCACATGGCGGAATGCGGGCCGGTCGTTGCCTCGAGAGAGAGAGAGAGAGAGAGAGAGAGAGAGAGAGAGAGAGAGAGAGAGAGAGAGAGAGAGAGAGAGAGAGAGAGAGAGAGAGAGAGAGAGAGAGAGGGGGGGGGGATGTGCCGTGGCACTGCCGCCATCATAACGCCGCCATCTCAGGAAGTCCCGGAATAGTCTGGCCGCGTCTCGCGGAAACGCGCGGAGAGAAAGAGGGGCACACAAAACACTGCCAATAATTTTGAAAAAGGTGCGCATCTACACGTCTACAGTGTAGGCGCAGTGAGCCTAGTCAGCAGACTGATTCCGAGAGTTTTTTTTTCTTGCGCTCTATCTCCCTAGCACTCATGGGGCGTCCCGTGCAGGTGCGAGAGAGCGACAGAGCGACAAAAACGACTTTCAGAATCAAACGCGTCCATCAGAAACGTTTACGGAATCTCGTTTTCGCTTTTCGTTCGCTGAGCGAAAAGTGCCCATGCTGCCGTCGAGGCGCGGCCGGGGGCGGCCAGGGGGCAGGGAAAGGGGGCAGCGCAGTCTTTAGAGGCTGGCTTCGAGTTCCCTACACTGAAAATAGAAAGGTCAGACTTTTGACCGCTTAAACGGTCTTACTGAAATGTACGACCGAAAAAGGGTCATACTGAAATGTAAGACCGAAAAAAGGTCATACTTCGATGTATGACCGAAAAACGGTCATACTTTATAGTGTGTCACAGGTAAAGGCTGATATATCCCCAAGCTAAACAATAGCCAGTCTCGCTGATGTCTCACCTTTTTTTGGTCATACATTTAAGTATGACCGTTTTTCGGTCATACATTTGTGTATGACCGTTTTTCGGTCATACTTTTTGTATCACCGAAAATCGATCAGATGTCTCACCCTTTCAATTTCAGTGTAAGGCTTAATTATGCAACAACAGTGCGAGTGGGAGGCGCTAAGTACGCCGCACCGTGCCGGTGCCGTGCCCGTGACCACGGCGCGCAAAGCACGCGTACGCGCCGCGCCGGGCTCGGCCGGCCCGCCTGACTTACGGCCCCAGTGCCAAACGGCGGGAAAAAAGAGCATTCCACCAGCAGGCGCGGCCAGGCGCGGCCAGGCCTGCCCCCTTCACTTCCCTTCCCCGCGGCAGCGCTTAGCCGGAGCGTTGGCCAGCGCGAGAGTTCACCGGAGCCTCGGCCAAAGAGCGGCTGCAGAGGGGTATGTTTTCAGAGCATCGTTAGCCAGAGCGTTAGAGAGCGAGCGTAAGATATCAGCAAGAGCCTTCACCAGGGCTCATGGCCTGGGCAATAGCGTGGGGGTCGTTAGCCAGAGAGCCTCCAGGGAGGGTTAGCCAGAGAGCGTCACCAGAGAGTATCAGCCAGAGAGTGTTGGCAAAAGAGCATCAGCCAGAGAGTGTCAGCCAGAAAGCGTTTAGCCAAAGAGCATCAGCCAGAGAGCGTCAGCCAAGGCATCAGCCTCGCTGCGAACAAGGCAAAGCAGTCAAAGTAGTCGGACGGAAGGAATCGGCGGCTTTGATAATCCATTAAAGCGGACTAGAGTGCCTCCGCCCATGCCACGCCATGAGCAATGGCTCCGCTTTGATCGTTTCCGCCGCGTCTTACAATTTCGCCACGACTCCGCCTCGCAGGGTCAGTGACGGGTCGCACAGACTCACAGCAGGAGCTGCACTAGGCTTTCCCGCCTGCAGGTACACAGCTACTGGGCCTCGCGGGTCCATTTCGGCCAAGCCACTGAACCGCACGAAGACGTCCGAAGACTATCTCTCTCTCTCCCTCTCTCTCTCTCTCTCCCTCTCTCTCTCTCCCTCTCTCTCTCTCCCTCTCTCTCTCTCTCTCTCTCGCCAACCTTCTCTCGACAAATATACCCCTCTCTCCCTCTCTCTCTACTCCTCATTAAATACGAGCTGAAAAAATTCACTTCACTGTAAAAGGTCATGATGAAGATGGAAGGCTGCGGGAACGGCCAAGTCATACTACTCGCGCACTCACGCTGCGCGGCTCCGGCTGGGTGGGAAGGATTTGGGGTGGGGGAGGGGGCATCGGCCGCGGAGTGAGCCTGCTTGAGGTGGCGCAGCGCAAGCACACTGTACGATGGGCGAACCGCCGGGGGTGGAGGTCCGCGAAGGCCGCCGCCGCGCCGCCACCGCGATGCACGACGCCAAGGTCAGCTCCCCGGAGGTAGTCGGAGCGCGCCGTGCCGCGCCGACCGCGCCGCCTTTGCCCGCGGCGACAGACGCCCTCATGGAGTCCGGCGGCCAGCACGGCGGCCAGCACGGCGACCCGCAGACTCATTCCGCGAGTCTTTCTGTCTCTCTCGCACCTGTACGGGACGCCCCGTGAGCGCGAGGGAGACAGAGCGACGAAAACGACTCTCGCAGTCAGCCTGCTGCACGACGGCCTGGCGGAGGCCGTGTTTGGCGGTCGAGCCTTCGAGCTCGTTGGAGATGGCCTGAAAGACACGCACGCCTCCCGTTCCGCGCGTTCCGCGTTTCGCGACGAGGCGCGAGAGTACACCGTCATCGCATGGCCGTTTTTCTGCTCTTCGAAAACAACTTTTGTTTTTTAATTTTGAAGCAGGCGTTGTTGTTGTTTTGTGATCTCCGCTCCTCGCCGGGCTTGTTGCAGTAGAGCCGATCGAGGAGGCCCCCGCATGCATCTAGATGCGACGCGTTCGCCCTGGGGTACGCCACGGCCCCAGCAAGCATCATTTTACTCTCGCCTCGTTTAAACGATTCTCCTTTTCACTGGCAGTGTATCCTCAATATTCGCGACAGCCATTTAGATCGCCACTCCCCGTCAAGGACCGGGGCGGACCGGGCCGGACCCCGGCCCGGCGGACCGGTATGCAAAGCGGGCCATTAACTAATTTGTAAGTCGAGAGTCCTCTTCGAGTGCGATTTGCCCAACGTCACACAGCGCCCCATCCTCGCGTCGCCGCGTTGCGATCAATGGAATGGACCCTGACCTGGGCCACGCGTGCTGCCAGCTCGCCAGCCCCGCCAGGCCCTTCTTGCCCAACGCATTCATCATCGCCCCGGTCTCTAAATCAATCACGCGCTGTTTATAGGTCACTAGAAGACAAGACAGGCGGCGAATTGTGCATTGTGCAACAGAGAGCGCTGCACGCCGCGAGAGGCTACTCAGCAGGGAGGGTCTGACAGCCTGATGCTGTGGGAGGGAGAGAGAGAGAGATCGAACGGGCGCGTCGAACCGTACGTGGCACATTTTGCCACTCTGACAGACAGACAGACAGACAGACAGACAGACAGACAGACAGACAGACAGACAGACAGACAGACAGACAGACAGCGCTCCAGTATTCCCCATTTCCCGGCCGTTCAATATTCAGGTCCACGGCTCCGCAGCGGGCTAGGCCGGGCTAGGCGGGCTAGGCGGCCTGCAGGCATACTGATGCGGCCCGCAGTATGCGACTGCCACACTGTTAGACGGCCGCGGCACCGCCGGCACCGCCACGGCGCAGATTTAGGCCAGCAGAGACGAGGCATCAGTCAAGCAGTCACAATTCGCCAATAAAGTCCGCGTCGGAGGAGGGGGATGGGGAGGGGAGGGGGCGGGGAAGGAAGGGGGAGCTGAGCGGCACTACGAGGCAACGGAACCGCGCGGGAAGCACCTGAAACACCGCAAAGAAACACCGCTTCCCTCACGGCGCGGCATGGCATGGTGCCACAAAACATACATGCTGCGGCGGACAGGCTTGCTTGCCGACGTCGTGCCAGCCTGCGGCCTGCAGCCTGCGACCCACGGGCTTCTTTCGCCTTGTCGCTGCCGGGCTGGCGGTGGGGTCCTCGGGTCGAGGCTGCCGTACGCTGCGGGACTCGCAGGGGTCAGCCCACCACCTCATTCACATACGCGGCACACACACACACACTGACGCGGCGCGGCGACACACATACGTCAAGCCGGCAAAACAGGAAGAGTAAAAAAGTCTCGGTGCAGCAATTACCCCTCGCTGGGCCGGGCGCTGCCGCGGTGATGCACTGCTCGGACTCCAGCGCCGTGCCGCCGCCGAGCGCCCTGCCCTAGGCGCGGCCGGCCGTCGGCTGCAGTGGCTGCCATGCACTGCCGGGCCCTCGGCCGGTCCCGCCGCCCCGAAAGGACATCCAGTGAAAGTGGTCAGCAAACAACGTCCATTCACTATTCCGAACGGACCAATAACGGCACGGCGTGCGGCGCTGCCAGGACACTGCCAGGACACTACCAGGACACTGCCAGGACACTGCCAGGGCAGTAGGCCGCCCGGACGCGGGACACGCTCGGAGCGCCAAAGCCCCACAGCATCATCCCGAATGTGAGACAGCGCGGCGGCGCCACTGGATGATGTTCGGAGGGCAATCCATTGGTATTAGCGCCCTGTGTTTAATCCGAGTCCCGTTCCGGGACCGCGGGGCTCAACATCGTGTCCCGAGTTCGTGCCCTTCCCGCCTAAAGCGCTGGCCCACTACACTGCCAAGCCTCGTGGAGCCACACCGCCGGAATACATCGTTTGTACGACCTCTTTTTGGCCGACCTTACCTCTTTTGCATCGCTATTTTTCTATCCGGTGATAGGAACAAATGTTCCATTGCGTTTCACAACTGCTGTGATAGCCGAGAGGTTAGAGACGTGGGACCGAGTTACCGCAGGCCGGCGTTCGAATACCAGCGTCACCGAAGTTTTTTCGACTTGCTATCCGAAGGGTGGTGGTTTGAGGCCATCAGAGCGGAGCCGTGTGCAACAGGCCCACATGCCGGAGGTTCGACTCCTAACAAATATTTCCATTTAATTTTACTGCCTCACCCAGTGCGATTCAAACCGGTGAACGAGAGCCCACACCGAGCGCGGGACGTGGTGGTCCAGGGAGTAGAGGCGTCGGTTCCCGGTGCTAAAGTCGGCGGTTCGACTCCCCCAACTTCTTGCGAAATTTTGACCGGGTCGGTCGAGTCCTGTTGCGTCAAGAATCCACCTCACGCCGACCCCCTCATCATGGGCCGTGGTGGCAGAGAGCCTAAAGTCGTGTGATTCCGATGGCGGGGTCCGGGGATCAAGTCCCATCATTTCATTACATTTTTCGACTGCCTTCCTCCCACTGCAACTCAAACCCGTCGTCCAACACTCGGCCAGACGTACAGCGTGATAGCGTAGTGGTCAGAGTCACATTCACCTGACCACTCCGCTGTGGGTGTCTAAAAAGCAATCCGCTTCGGCGGGTTGGCCTCGGCACTGGAGCGATGGAGTATTTGATCCATCAATCCAGACCATCCGGTGTGTGGTTGCGGGTGGTGCCTCCTTGATTCGTCGGGGAGGCGATGATAAGTCCTTTGAAGCTGGCCTAAAACGCTGTATGTTCGGTACGGGAGCGCCGGACAGTGGGGGTACCATGGGGTACACAACCAACCCTACGAAAACAAGAAGCTCCCACCAAACCTCGTCTGAGTCTCTCTCTCTGTCTCTCTATCTCTGTCACCCTACGATCGCCGGCTGCCCTCATAAGGCGGTCCTTCATGTGTAAGAAGGCAATAGCGGTCCGACAGAAGCTGAACTATGCGGTAGCAGTTTAAAGCCTGGACACACCGGTTCCCATCCGAACACCGAAGTTAAGCAGGCGGCTCGAACCTCCATTGCGGGGGGGAGAGGGTCGTAGGGTTCAAATTTTTTACGTTTTATTTTCAACCAAATTTTATATGACTCCGTCGTGGGTACCATGTGTTGTTTGTCGAGTGTTGAGGGGGCTGGGGGCTGAGGCGGTGGTAAGGTCGGACAAAAAGAGGTCGTAGAAAAATATAACAGCGGGAAGGAGGTCGGACGAATTTCGGCAGGTCGGACAAAAAGAGGTCGTACAAACGATGTAGACTCGACACCGCCTGGAAGGGCGAGGCCGCGAGGGCCGCCAGGGCCGCGTGACTCACCCGGGGAAACAGTTCGGTGATTTTGTGTCGCCGAGCGGCGCGCTGGCGGCGCCCTGGCGGAATGCATTCGGCCGGCAGGCCGGGCAGGCCGCCACGACGCCGCGCTTCGTGCTGCACGAGTCCCAGCGGCAGCCGTCTCTCTCGCACTCGCGGACTCGCGGGGCGCTCCGCGTGGGTGCGAGGGAGACAGAGCGACGGAGCGCTGTGCGGAATCAGTCCGCCGCAGCGCCAGGCCGCTCCGCCGCACCTGTCCGCGCCGCCGCCCTATCGCTCGTTGTCGCCGCCACCTGGCCGCCCCGCGGGGCCCTGTCGTCGCCCTGTCTCTGTCGCACCCCTACAGGGCGCCCCTTGCGCGCGAGAGAAACAGAGCGATGAAGTCATTGGTTGGAATCCGGCCGCAGCCCCAGCGAGGCTGTAGCGCCTGCGAAGTCGAGGGTAGGCAGCCCTGCAGCACACGCGCGCGCAACGGCACGGCCCAGGCTGCAGGGGCTCGGCGGGGCGGGGCGGGGCGATCGGCCCACTTCGCCTGCACGCCCCTTTCGCCGAAATCCACGTGCTAATTAACGGCCGGACCTAGCCACGAAGTCGTGGCCAAACTGTCCGCGCGGCCGCCCCGCCACGCCCCGCCACGCCCTGCCCCGCCCCAAGCGATATCGGCCCAATTACTCCGGGGTCGCGGGGCGGCCGTCCGAAACGCATTCACTCGCGGCTCGGCGGGGCGATGCTCGGCGCGGACCGCGCTGCTCCGCGCCGCTGAGTGATTCCAGGGCATAAAGAACGGCGCGCTCTCCGCGGAGGCTTTGCGCCGCCACTGTCCTGCCCAGCTGCCCCAGCTGCCCAGCCCCACGCTAATTTGTAGGCATCGTTGGATTTAATCGGCCGGCCGGCCACGGAGGAGGAGCAGCCCAGCCGAGCCGAGCCGGCAGAGCCAACGAGGGGCAGCACACTGTGAGCCGCGGAGCCGCGGAGCAGCGGAGCAGCGGCCGGGGCGCCGATGGCAGCGCCTCTCCTTCGCACAGGCAGACACGCAGACACAGACAGACTAGACGGACGGACGGACGGACACACACACACACAGAGAGAGAGAGAGAGAGACAAACAAACGCGCGGACTAGCCGGCTAGGATCCCTGACGTTGATGATGAGGGCGGGTGAATGTAACGATACGTAAATGAATGTGAATCCGTGGCCGCAAACTCTCTGCAATTATTTCTGGTTTGTCCCTTCCTCTTCTTCTTGCTCCTCTTCTTCACTCCATTATTTATTGTCCCGTTTCGTTCCCACTCATTTTTTGAGCGCCCTTCCCCCCCTCTTTTTCCGCTCTCGGAGAGGATAGTGTGCCGCCTCACCGAATCTCCATAATATAGAGGGGCCTAGAGTGACGCTCGCGAGAGTTTGGGCGCCGCGTTCCCTGGGGCCCTGGGGCACTTCCGGCCATTACCTCATTAAGGTGCGTGTGTTTGCGTATGTGTAGGTGTGTTTGCGTGCGTTTGCGTGTGTGTGCGTGCGCGCGCAGGGAACTGCACAGACGTGGCGCCAATACGCCAGCGACATTCACGACCCACAAATTAAAAGGCAGCGGCAATTATCGTGAATAACATTATTCTCTCGCATACAATCGGCCCATTACAGTGCCTTGCAGTGCAGTGCCTTGCAGTGCCTTGCAGTGCAGTGCCTTGCAGTGCCTTGCAGTGCAGTGCCTTGCAGTGCAGTGCCTTGCAGTGCAGTGCCTTGCAGTGCAGTGCCTTGCAGCGCAGTGCCTTGCAGTGCAGTGCCTTGCAGTGCAGTGCCTTGCAGTGCAGTGCCTTGCAGTGCAGTGCCCTGCGTGCCACTGGGTGCCACTGAAAAACTAGAAGGAGCCAAGGGCTAGGTCCTAGCGGCTAGGATGCTCTGCAGGTGCCACCCACCCCATAACAAACACACACACACACGCACACACACACACACAACGCACGCAGCCTCACGTGGCTCACGCACAGCGCACGTGCATTTGGCGTTTTCTGCTTCCTTCCCAGCACACTGGCTGCGCACAGCAGGGCACACTACGGAGGAGCGGCATGGCGTAACGGCACAGGGCCGCGTGGGACGATGGCCCTGCCCAGCCCTGCCGCCGGCCGGTGGCGCGCTAGACCGCCAGACACTGGCGGTGGGTTCCGCTCAAAACTGGAAAGGCACTGCTTGCTCCTTTTCCCGCCCATTCCCGTTCGGCAGGCCGGCCAAGCCATTGGCCACGCCGAGGCCAAGCCCAGCCGGGCCAGCCCTTGTTCGGAACGCGCTGCGCAGCTGCGCTTACAGGATCTCCGTACGTGTCTCCCCGTATCTCAGCAGCCTGACTCCAAACCGTTCCTAACCGAGCCGAGCTGCGTCGCTCGGTCGTCTCTCTCGCCCCGCTGCTCGGCCCGGGGAGTGTGAGGGAGAGAGAGTTGTCGCGGTGCGCCCCCAAGCGTTGCAACGCCGCGCCGCCAAAAAAATGACGGCGACACTTTAATCAGCCCGAATGGGAGGGGTCACGGCCACGGCGAGAACCACGGGCCGAACCAAATGGCCATTCCTCCTCACCGCGGCCCCGCCCCGCCCCGCCCCGCCCCGCCCCTCCGGGCTGCGGTCGCAGGGATGGCCGCTCCGTCGGATTCACAACTCGTTATACGATAAGGCGTCTCGGCGGGGTCGCCGCGGCCGACCAGCGTCATGGCCACGGTCACGGCGGGGAGCAGGCAGTGTAGTGCAAGCCGATGCACTATGCGGACGGCCCCGCCTGCCCTGCCTGCTGCGGTCAGACTCCCCCGCAGTTTGACGACGGCCAGCCAAACCGCGGCGTAGCGCGCAGCGCAGTCCCACACGGGACTCTCCGGTCTCGCCGGTCGAAGCAACAACAACATCCAATTTCAGGAAACTTTGGGACAAACGACAAAAGAAATGGAAATATTGTTTTCAAGCTCGAAACCCTTGCGAAGAGTTACTCGGAGGAAAAGAACCCACTTTATGACCAAATTGGGCCAACGTTTGACAATTTGACACTACGATTTTGCAGATGAGTTTTCCTGAAATAACGCCCCAACATGGAAAACCACGCCCCCGTTAACAAAAAGGTTTTTGTTGTTTGTTTGCCCAGCGCTTCCCAGGCGATTGACTCTTCCAGGGTCGTCCGTCGTCCGCCACCGATTCCCCACGGCTATCGTCAAATAAATTACCGCGCCTCATTGCGTCCGTCGTGCGACGCGCCGCCTCGTACCGCCTCGTCGCTCTGTCTCTCTCGCACCTTAGCAGAATGCTGCAGAACGCCCCCCACAGCCTGAGAGAGACGGAGCGGTGAGGGCACCGCCCGGGATCAGCCCGCGGAGTGCCCCGCCAGCCCGCCGGTCATCTGGAGCAATTACGTGGCAGTCCGCCTCTCTCTCTCTCTCTCTCTCTCTCTCTCTCTCTCTCTCTCTCTCTCTCTCTCTCTCTCTCTCTGTCCAGCGGGGTCGCGGCCGCGGCGTCGCCGTCGTCCCGAGCGCTGTTCAAGTTACAGCGAAAATATTTGGTTTTTAGCCGGGTGTGTTTCTCATGGCGTCGAGGTCTGGGAAAGGGAGGCGCGCGGTTTGTCCCCCAGCCACACCCCGCCTCTCCCCGCCACGCCTGGCCCCTGCATCATTTGTCGAGTGTGCTGCGGTCGTCCGGCCCGCTCCCGCCTTCACGACATTTCATTAATCTCGAAATAAAATCGAGGAGCCTCGTTTTATATCGCTTCGGTAATGCCACTAACAACACGTGTTTAATTAATTGCCCGAGCATGGCTATGTGAGAACGAGCTATGGCCTCCGATCGCCCTCGGCCCACCTCGGCTCGGCTCGGTCCGGCTCGGCTCGGCTCTCGGTGCAATGGGATGCAGCGCCCGCAGCGCGTCTATTACACTGCCGCAATTTCCACTCCGCTGCAAACTTTTCCTGCACGCAGCGCCAACGCGACTCGTGCATTTCTCCGGCAGGGCGAGAAGAGACGTGGTTCAGGGCATATTGTCTCGATTCCGCATCGATATGGCAGGCCGGCAGAGCTGTTCCGGAGCAAACGCGGATTGCCGTGGCGGCGAGCGGCGCCGCTGGACGAATGGAAGGCTCACTGGAACGAAACAACGCCCGACCAGCCGTTCAGTTGCGGCCAATATAACCCTCTCCCGCCGCTCCCCCTTCCCCTCCAGCGCTCAGAGATCGTCACAATTAATTACACAGGCATCACGCTGAGGTTGGCGGAACTGCTGGGACTGCCAGCAGGCTGCCAGCAGTGCAGAGCGGCAGTGCTGCCAGCGGCCTGGCCTGGCCGACGAAACGCCAACACTTGGCTTCGCGGCGGAATGCACCTGCTGCACTAACAAGCTCGGCATTCTTTTTCTTCTTGTTTTGTTGTTGATTTTTTTGCGTTTTTGTTTTTTTTCCTTCGCGTCATTTTGACCGCTGCGCGATTGTCGCACAGGGTGTTGGGAGCGGGAAGTCTGCCTCTGCGTCGGGACTGCAACGCAAGCTGAAATGATGCCACTTATGCCACTGACACCGGTCAACGCGTCACGCCATGAGGTCCATGGGGTCCATGGGGTCCATGGGGTCCATGGGGTCCATGGGGTCCATGGGGTCCATGGGGTCCATGGGGTCCATGAGGCCATCGTCGCGAGTCAGGCGCGAGCCTCGGCACTGCAAAGCGCACAGGGCGGCCAGGGCGGCTAGGGGGCCTGCAGTGCGAGAGAGACAGCCACAGCGATAGGGCACCGGAGTGCAATCGCTCGGCAGGCGCGGTGGGGCGACAGGTGTAGAGACGCCACGGCGCGAGCCGCGCAAGCCGTCAGGTGCGACTCGGAATAATAAAGGGGCACAATGCCGCCGGACTGCAGACTGATCCCGAGAGTCGTTTTCGTCGCTCTGTCTCTCTCACCCTCATACGGGGCGCACATGAGTAAGAGAGAGAGGGAGCGACAAGAACGACTCTCGGAATCAGGCTGCGGCGTGGCGGCGTGGACGCGTCCGGGCACTTCACAGGCAACAGCACCGCGACGTCGTCGTTCGCACGCGGCCCTCCTGCGGCACGTAGTGCAATATGCGCAACGGTCATGAGCCTTTGACTCGTGTGTGTGTGCGTGCGTGTGTGTGTGTGTGTGTGTGTGTGTGTGTGATGTGTGATGTGACGTGTTGGGATGTGATGTGATGTGTGAGTGCGTGCGTGCGGGCCAAAAAAGGGAGGGGGAGGGGGTCCGGCGCGTGCCTCCCCCTGCAGGTGGCAGGTGCGGGGCGGCGAGCGTGCCAGCGGAGGGCTGGGGTCGGATAGGGTCCGCCCCGGCCGGCCACGCTCTGTCTCTCTCGCACGCACACGGGGACGCCCCACGAGTGCGAGGGAGACGAATCACCCATCGGAATCAGTCTGCTGCTGCCGCAAGACAAGAGACGCGCGGACGGGCGGGCGACCGGAAGACGCGGGGCTGGCGGGGCGCAGGGCTCTAGGCTCGCCTGGCTCGCCCACCGGCCGGAACGGCAGGGAACGGCAAACTTTAAAAAACCGTTGCGGTGCGGCCTCGACGTGCGACTCCGTCGGACTCCGTCGTCCAGGCCGCTGCACCGCTGCACCGCAGGGCGCAGCGCAGCGTGCTCGTGCTGGTCGTGCAGTGCAGCACCACGCTCGGCCTGCCCCGGCCTGCCCCCTGTGCTCCAGTTCTCCACGCGGCGAGGACGTGAGGCCGCCGCGAGCCGCATGCGAGGCCAGAGGGCGCTGGGGCCATGGCGGGCACGGCGGGCACGGCGGGTACCCGCAGTCCCTCGTCCCGGACTGGAGCCTGAAACCGGCACCCGGCACCGCCACCACACTGCCAAAGTGACACAATGGTGCGGGTTGCAGGTGACCACAACCCGCGCGTTGGCCAAGGCGCTCTTCTATTCCATATAGCGTCCTGGTTGCAACAGGTTCAAATTTTGGCGACTGGCCGTCGTCGCGGTGGTCGTCGTGGCCACCTGAGGCCGAAAGGTGGCGCCCCCTCCCCTCCCATTTTGTTCGTGTCTGGTTACCAGGTAACACGGCCCCTCCGCACGCGTCCCGTAACAGCCTCGAGTTCTGCCCCAAGTTGCGAGGTTTCTGGTTCGCCTCGCGACAGAAGCCGGCCCGACGAACGGCCGCGCGCCACATGCAAGCCTTCACTGCCACCGGCGCTGCAGTCTGCTCTGTCGCTGACTCTCTCGCACCCCTACAAGACGCTCCGCGAGTGCGAGAGAGACAGAGCGACGAAAACAGTGTTGCTGGCGCCCCACGCAGCCGGCTTCGCCTTCACGGGTATCGCCTGGTGTAGCCGAGGCGGATTCCGAACAGTGACTCATCGCCCTGTCTCTCTCGCACCCCTACGGGAAGGGCTGTGAGTGCGAGAGAGACAGGTATGCCCTGATTGGCCGCAGCCCTTCGCAGCCTCCGGACATTCAGACATTCAAGCGCGCAGACGTGAGAAAAGGGCATAATTCATCTCTCTCTCGACCCGCGCCACCTCGGCCAACGCAGGCCAAGCCAGGCCCGAGCGGTAGTAATGACTTACCGTTTCATTCTGCGTTCCATAACACATAAATATAACGCCACACACACACACGCGCACACACACACACACACACACACACACACAGTACGAGAGAGCGAACGCGCGCCGCGCTTCGTGTGTTTATAAATCACAATGGGAACGCAAGGGAACCCAATGCGTTCCCTTTCACCTGACAATATCATCAACAAATGAGGTGAGGTGTATCAATTGTCCGCACGGGGGAGCGGGAAAGGGAGGGGGGGGGGAACTGCCGTGCGCCGGCCAGCAGTACACAGCGAGCAGGGACACGAGGAGCAACAAGTCTCGGCGCGGGGTGGCGGAGGAGCGAGAGAGAGGGAGGGAGGAGAGGGGAAGGGCAGTTGCAGCCCCTTGCTCTACCTTGCTCGGTGAAAGCCCGGCCCAGCCCCGCGCGGGAGAAGTCGGTTGTGACCGCCCGGCCCGGACCCGCCCGCAGTGATTCCAGTGTCTCCGTCTCTCTCGCACCCATTCGGAACGGCCCCCGTGAGTGCGAGAGAGACGGCGCCGAGTCGTCGCGTGGAATCCATAAGCGGGTCGCGGTCTTTCTCCAGCCGTCCTGAAAGTCCTGAACGACGTCCTGAGAGTCCTGGACGCGGCCGAGGAAAGGCGGGAAACTAATTGGGAGACACGCGGCGCGGGAAACCCGTTCCGTGCGCGGCTTAGCCGTCTCTCTCGCACTCACGGGGAGTCCCGCTGGCCCGTTGGGGTGCGAGAGAGACAGAGCGAGCGACGCATCGTCCGCGCAGTAGCCCGCGGCGGTCAGGCACAGCCAATGCGTCGCTTGCGTGCGCTTCGCGGCTGACCCCGCAGTCGCCCCGCAGCGCGAGAGGAGTCCGCGTGCCCGCCCTCGCGGCGCACGCCACTGCAAGGCACTGCAAGCCAAGGCACTGCAGGGATCGACTGGAGAGCTGCGGTGCGGTACTGTACGGAACTTGGCGTCCCGAGGGCTTTCGATGCATCGTAAATCACGCACGGGACGAGAATGAGGAATCGATGCAGAGAGTAGGAGAGACCGCGATGAACGATCACGAATGAATGAATGAATGAATGAATGAATGAATGAATGAATGAATGAATGAATGAATGAATGAATGAATGAATGAATGAATGAATGAAGAAAGAATGAATGCTAGAAAAAGAAAGAAAATGAACCAATGATCGAAGTAAATGGACGAATGTAAGAGAAGATGAATGGCTCGCCGACTCTTACCTACCGCGCACTTTCAACTCGTTTCCAGAGCGCCGCAAATACCAATACCAGCCGTGGTCTCTGCGGCTGCGGAGTGGTGTGGTATCTACGGAGCGGGACCAAATATTTCGTTTGACCACTTCCCTCCCTCCTCCGGCTGGCTGGTGGCTGCCCTGCCTACTTGCCTGCCCGCCTGCCGGCACAGCCGAAAGCCCATCCAACAACGGCAATGGCCGCAACTCATGATGGTAGCGGGAATCACTTTGAGCCGGGTCAAGACTAGCGCCGGCCAGCGGGCTGTTGATTCCAACCTGTGCTTTCGTCTCTCTCGCACTCACACTCGCGGGCGCAGGGAGTTCCGTAGGGGTGCGAGAGAGACGGAGCGGCGGAATTCGGAATCGCCCTGCAGTCGGGGCAGCAGGCAGCAGCGGACCTGGGATTGGAACACCGGGAGCACAGCAGCCAATCAAAGTCGCGGAAGGGGCCGCTGGGCCGCTATAGGGCCGCTAGGAGGTGCGGTTCGAAGCGGGAGAAACGCACGGCCGGGAGTGGAGTGGTCTCCTGCCCACATTCTAGTGTCAAGAGCGTGCTTGAGTGCTGGCGGCCGTTTTTCCTGACGCTGTGCGAAACAACAGTAGCGCGTTCAGTGTGCGGCGTTCGAACGCCCCGCCCCGCCTCGCCGTACGGCAACCGCCGTTACCGCCTTCACCACCGCGCTTTCGCAGTGTGCACGTCGCTGGGCTTCGCGGCCGAGCTTGGCGCCGTCCTGGAATGAGCTCCGGTCGGCCGGCCGGCCGGTCATGCAGGCCGCGGGGACGCCGGGGCGGGCAGGGCGCGGCGGGGTCGCCGCATTGGATTGCGCCGCACCGCGCTCCGGCGATGAGCAATAGACTCCACCTGACCGCGACGCGCCCGCCCCGCCCCGCCCCGCCCCGCCGAATAGCAGAAGCAGCAGCAGCAGCGCGAGGCTCTGAAGGCCAATTCCAAACACCCCGCTGCCTCTCTCGGACTCATGGATCACCTCCGGCCGTCTAGTAGGGGTGCGAGAGAGACAGAGCGACGAAGGACGGGCAGTGTGTGCAGCGCAGCGGGCCGTTGGCTTGCCGTTGGGGCCGCGCCGCCCACCTCTCAGGCTCACGCCGAGGCGAGGGCCGAGGCAGCGCAGCACAGCGACCGACCGACTCATTGAATAATCCGCAGCCTTTACTGCCCGTTTAGAGAGTTTACGATCCGCCCGCACCGCCACGCCACCAGGCCATCCCGATCCCGGCGCCAAGCGGCCCATCGCGCCCCAGTGCCGTCGGGCCGTCGGGTCGTCCGGCCCCTCCGAGGTGCCGTGCCGGGGCTCGGGGAGCAGAGGCCACCATCAGGAGAGAAATTTAAATGGCCCGTCGACACACCGTGCCGACACCGTGCGCAAGACACCGCACATCGGGCCGGCATTTAGAAGTCACTAGCGCGCACGGCAGTGAGTGCACTGTCCGGCCAGCATGAGTCGGGATGGGTTAGGTTAGGTTAGCGAGGTGACGTGCAGGCTTCCTGTTTTCGCCTGACTGGTGGAAAAAGAGTGGAAATGGTGGTCGCCCGCCCAGCGACTGGCCGCCGTCTGTGAAGAAGATCCTGTTGGTTTGATGCCCTCACCGAGCCTGCCGGCCGGTCGGCCCATCCGAGGCAGCCGATGCAGCCGGCCCCAGGGACGGCGACGCGACGGCGGCGTCCGCCGGAAGGGAGACGGCGGGAGACGGGGACGCACTGCCGGCCCGGCCGGCCCTGCCCGGTCACCGTCGCTCCGCTTGCGGCTGTCCTGGGTGGCGTCGCCCAGCCCGCCCAGCGTCGCCGAGGTGGTGGGGAGGATATAGTTTCAATTTGGCTGTAGCTCCGTACATTTTGTCACTGGCTTCGAAGCACCGCGTCTCGGAGCGGCATCATGGACCGCCTCCAACTGTACTGTACCCTCCGAAGTGGAGCTGAGAGGGGAAAGGCCCTGGAGCGTTCATCTCTCACAGACTGGTCATTTTCGACTTTGCTGCCCTGACACGTGGGCTTTAGAGGATCGTCACAGTGCCGCCATCTACGCCTGGTTCCTCCCGTTTCGCACTTCGTGGCGCAGGAGGCGCGGGGCGAGGCGACGCGTCAGCTGCTCCGTCGTGCTCCCCCTTCTTCCTGTCCGGTTGGATGCACGCGCCACCAGAAGGAAACACAGCGGCAAAGCGGCGCGTCCGTGGCTCGGCGCCGAGCTGCGGCCAGGCCAGGCCATGCCAGATCGTTGTGCAGTTTGGCGTCGGATTGGCGTCGTGCTTCCAGCCCTCCCTTACCCCAGCCTCACCTGAACGACGCGTCAGCGCGCGTCAGCGAGAAAAGGACGACGACGACGACGCGCACCTGTAATGCGGGGAAGCCGTCCCTGGGCGCAAATGGGCCTGCCGACGGGCTGGCCGGCCTGCCCGCCGACTGCAGTGCGCTGCCGACAGTGATCCATGCGCACCATTTGTCAGTCAAACTGGCTGCCGCTGACGGGGCACCGCACCGCCGTCACCGACCGAGCCGTGCTGGCGGAGGACCAGGACGACCAGCGCAGTGCCGCCCAGCCCCGGCCGCAGGGGTCGGCGATGAGGTCAAGGCCGTAAAAAGGAAAGCCTGGCGATAACGCCAACGCCGCTACTCCGCGCGCAAGAGACTCCCAACGCTGGCCGTGTGTGCATCCTCCGCGCGCACGGGGTATCGGCAAGGTCATTTCTTTGCGGGTTGGTGTGCGTAGCCAATGACCCCCGCGATAACCCGTGTCCAGGTGACAGACCATATGGGAGGGCTCTGGCCGGCTCTGGCGCATGGAGTAACGACGGGGTCTTTCCTTTCGCGGCTGATCTGCCCGCCGATAAGCTGGAAGATTAAGTTTGACCTGCGCGGCCCTGGACGGGTGCATGGTGCGGGGCCGATCTTGCAAAGAGCGTCCTGTGTTAGGGTGTAGTGTCCAAACCGTGTGATTCCTCGACCAGTGTGGCGATGTGTTCCCGAGGCGCCGGTTCTGGGTGGCTTCGGCGGCGTGCCACCGGCCACCGAGCAACTAGCGTGAGAGCCTGGACGGACTTGGCAGTGCTTGGCAGGCTCGGCCCGGCTCCCCGGGGCCCCTCCCGTTAGACAGACATGCAATATACTAGATTTGCATGCGCCTCTCTGAGGCGCAACAACCGCAGCCAAGTTCCGGCGAGGGAGGCATGACTCCTCGCGTCCACCGCCATCATTTGTCGTGGGTTCGACTCCCGGCCGGAGCGTTGTCGTTTTTCGTTTTTCCTCCACGGGATCGTCGCGCCAGCACGTGGTTCTTCTGACGTATTTTGAGGGGCTGCCGTGCCGAACGCTGCCGAAATAGCAGACTTGGCTCGCCTGGCGTGCCGCTTGCTGCGAGGCGCTTGCGAGGCACTGCAAGGCCACTCCACTGAGCGCAGGCTATGTTCCGCGGATTAATTCTACAGTGCTGCTCCAGGTCGTTAACCAAGCCACTCTAGGGAAACAGTGGGACAAGCCGCACCACTCCAGAGCGACGGTGAAACAATGATTCGTGGCAGAGGCAGTCGGCAGTAGCTCCGCGCGCGATCGGTACTTACTTGTGTGGGCGTGCCCATTGCTCTTGATGTGGTTGTGGTTCCCGTGGTTCACGTGATTCGTGTGGTTCACGTGGTTCCCGTGGTTCACGTGGTTCGTGTGGTTCACGTGGTTGTGGTTCACGTGGTTCACGTGGTTGTGGTGGATCCCTCCGTTGCTGGTCGTTCTCATCATCGACGTGTTCCGTTGCATCTTTCCCATGCGGGCAAGGCTAAGGCTGGCCGGCAAGGCTGGCCGGCACCACGGCGCTTCCCGGCCTGGCGGGCTTGGCGCTGGTCTCGGCTACGTGTCGCACTCACTCCCGCATCACTTAGGCAAACAGAATTCACTTTGCTGAGAACTATTTTTTAACGACGTACTGTGCGCATCGCACTCTGCACAGTGACGGGCCGTCAGACAGTCCTTGGCCGCGCCATACACATGTCACAAACACAACACTTGGACACGCACGCAGGGCGCGCGCGCGACGTCGCGGACCTCCGCCCTGTCACATGACGGGGAGGGCGAGGCGCGCCTTCAAGCCGAGCGGCGTCGTCGCGGAGCGTCGTCGCGGAGCCGGAGCCGAAGCGCGGCCGACAGAGCCGAGGGGAACCGAGCGCAGCGGAGGACCGAACCGCCTCAGCCGGCGCATCGCACGCCACTGAAAGTCCCTCCTGTCCTCCTGGCGCGGGCCGCCCAGCCGTGCCGACCGGCGGGAAGGGAGGGACGTTCGCAGCGCCGCGCCTACCCCTGCCGCCGCCGGCCGGGCTGCCCGCTGCCCGCTAGCCGCCGCGGTCCGCCGCGGCAAAGGCGCGTCGCTGTCCTCCATGTCGGTGCGGGCCTCCCGTTGCACTTCGGCCGTCAGGGCGTCAGGGTCTTCCACGCCGGCGCCGTGTTTTGTTCTGCTCTGCGGGAGCGAGCACCGCCCGTGTACCGCCTCACTGCTCTGCTCGTTGTGCGCGCCGATGATGGCACTCTGCGACCTCGCGGCACCTCACGGGGCCCGAGCCAACGCCAGGACAACGCAGGCCGCACACCTGCGTTGTCACCGCGTCACCGCGTCGTCGAGCCCCACAGGTCGACGCCCTGCCCTCGCCCCCGCCCCGCCAGCCCACAGCTGATGCAGGAATCGGGTCACGGCGTCACGGCGTCGACATGGCGTCGCGGCGGTGAGGTTGGTGAGGTGACGACGCGGCGTGTGCCGTGCGCTGTGCTGCGGGCCGCCCGTCATTGTGTAACCACGAGGTGACGCAGCGCGACGCCGAGCCAAGGGCCAGCTGCAGATTGATTCCCAAAGTCATTTTCGTGTCTCTGTCTCTCTCGCACTCGTGGTGCGTCCCGTATTGCTGCGAGAGAGACATAGCTACGGAAACGACTCACGGAATCAGACTTCTGAATGCGTGGCGGCCGGTGGCGGCGCACAGGTGGCTTTGTCTCTGTATGCCAAGCTGGTCTCCATGGTGACGCCCCTTTGGCACCTTTGGCACTGAGGACTCAAGAGGGCCCTCCGAACAGAGAGAGGACTTGGCTTGCTGTTGCCCGCCGTCCGTTGGGCTGCCTAGCTGCCGGGCGCGTCGCCTGCCGCGGAGCGGCCAGTCGTCTCGCTGCTCGTCGAGGACCCGCAAGCCACGTCCGCCAGGCAGATGGCCTGCTCCAAGTGCTCCAAAGGGCCCTGGGCCCTGTCACTGTCGGTCGAGGCTCGCTCGTCCGCCAGGCAGATGGCCTGCTCCAGGTGCTCCAAAACGAGCTGGTCCCTGTCGCTGTCCGTCGAGGCTCGTTCGTCCGTCAGGCAGACGGTGGCGGAGAGGCTGCGGAGGGGACCGTCCGGGGTCCGCAGTGTCGCGTGCTCGCCAGCCAGGCCAGCCTCGCCGGCCGACCCAACGGAGCTCGCGTCCAGGATGCTGGCCTTCTCGGTGCTGCCGCGGGACGGTCGCTCGTCGGCCAGGCAGATGCTGGCTCGCGGGCCTTGCGGTGCAGGCTGCAGGGGGTCGGCCTTGGGCTTGGCCTTCCGCCGGTGCACCAGAGTCGTCCCCTCACCGACGTCCTCCTGCGCCAGGGGTGCACGACCAACCCATATTTTTTACTCTAGAAACCAATATCTATAGAAATATTTCATAAATGTCCTCTAGGAAATCCTTTTCTAGCCCATTCCTGTGTACCCATCTAATAATGAATATATACAGGTGTTTCAAAAGCCCCGTAGAAGTTTGAAGGTGTGCAACCCGCTCGCCGTCGTGCGGGCGGGCTTGCCTACGCGCTGGTCGGCGGGCGCCGGAGCGATCATGGGTTGCCACTCGTCCACAAGTGCAGCTGGGTGATGTCCCCGTCCCCCTCGCGGCTCCGGTTGCACTCGGCTCCATGATCGCTCCGGCGCCCGCCGACCAGCGCATAGGCAAGCCAGCCCGCACGACGGCGAGCGGGTTGCATACCTTCAAACTTCTACGGGGCTTTTGAAACACCTGTTAGAACTCAAGCCCACCTCCTGGTGCTTTTCGCGAACATCGGGAGGGAAGACTTTGAGGTCGTTGCTGCGGAGGGGCCGGTAGCCAGGTGCATGTCGACGGTGGATTCGGCAGGCGATGGCCACCACCGTCAAGTAGACCATCAGGCACAGCAGGATGACGCCCAGCAGGTACAGGGCGTGCCGCCCAGGTCTGTAGAAATGAATCGGATTGGTGAACGGAGTCCGGCGGAGTCCGAAGAATCGGCCCGTCGCTGCCATTCTCTAGCAGCCCTACAAGACGCCCCATGAGAGCGACGGAAGGAAACAGAGCTATTGAACAGCTCCTACCCGCGAAGGTCCAGTCCTGCTTCTTGAGGACGCGGACGTCCGCGGAGAGGGCGACGGGGCCGCCAGCCACCAGGGCACACGTGTACACGCCGTTCTGGCCGGTGCCGACCCGCTCCAACCGCAGCGCCGCCGTCCAGTCCACGCGCGCGGACGCACCGCGGCGGCGGCGGCGCCCCAGCGTGGCCAGCTGCGGCGGGGACGCGTCATGTCAGGCCGTCGGGGTGTTTCATGCTGCCAGCTTGACGCCACTTCCACACCTTCTTGCGCCGCGCTTTCCACCGCTGCAGGAAGCCCGGCTTCTTCGTGGTGGTGGTGACGTGGCGGACCGTCTCCAGGCCGGCGGGGTCCTCGATCGCCATGCCGTCGTGCTGCCAGGACACGGCGGACTCCATGCTCGCCCTGGACGCCAGCAGTTACTCGCCATACTCCATGGCACTGCTTCCAACATCCAGCTGGCATACGAACCCTGGACACAGGATGACGAGGTCGTCGCCGTCCTGGAGCTCGTAGTCCACGCGGGGCACGGGCCGCGGGGGGTCGCGCTGCCAGGGCCGCCGGCGCCTGGGGGCCGGGGCGCACTGCCCCTGGCACGCGTGCTCGTCCACCGCCACGAAGTCCGCCGCGTGCTTGGACAGCGCCGAGATGTCTGCGAGGCGTAAGTATCACCGTCGGTATCGCCCCGCTGACGGCCGCCCCTGCAGACTGATTCCAAGAGTCGTCTCTCTCGCAGTCATGGGTTGTCTCGAATGGGTGCGAGAGAGACAGCGACGGAAACGACTCTCGGAATCAGTCCGTCCTGCACCTACTTGGGTGCGTCTCGGCGAGCAGTGCTGACCGGCAGGGCAGGGCGCTGAGCGGGTCGCCGATGACGTCCGCCAGGGGCTCCAGATGGACGCCGTGCTCTGAAGCATCTCCGGGGACTCGGAGGCGGCAAGAGGCCACCCGCTCCCGCACGCCGTCGCCGCCCTTGCCGCCCCCGACCCAGCCCTTCCGCGAGCAGTTGACGCACGGCCCCCACGGCCCCCAGGCGCTCACCGCCTCCAAGCCGACGCCGGCGGCCCTCAACGCCGTGCTCAGGGGCAGCAGCGTGGCCTCCCGGTACGCCTCCCAGGATGACTCCGGGCCGCGCACTGCGGCAGGCGCCGCCTCGTCCACTGGTGCGCGCAGAGGGTTGGTCATTCACGTGCTTCACGGCCTTGTTCAGCAGACTCGATCCGTCTCTACCACGGGGCAATCCGTGCGGATGCGAGGGAGAGAGAGGACTCACGGTCGAGGAGGTACTGGAAGGGGCGGCCGCGGTCCGGGCCCTGCAGGTGGCTGCAGGAGTACAGGCCCATGTCGGCGCGCGACACATTCCGCAGCACCAGCTCGTGTCGGTCCCCGAGGAAGACGCGCCGGTCGTCGCCCCGCCGCGCCCAGTGCGGCGCCTTGCTCTTGCGCG
This sequence comes from Thrips palmi, assembly GCF_012932325.1. Taxonomy (NCBI): domain Eukaryota; kingdom Metazoa; phylum Arthropoda; class Insecta; order Thysanoptera; family Thripidae; genus Thrips; species Thrips palmi. The sequence goes on along the minus strand of NW_023144632.1, from coordinate 9,698,116 downwards.
CCTGCTCCAGCTGCAGACCGTGGACACCGAACGGTGAAGGTGGCGGCCACGGAGAACCCAAGGCGCTACGGGGTGGTTGTCTAGGGACCTGCACGGGCCGAGACCCGGAGGAGTTGACCAGGGCCGCAACCCGCCAAACCGCGTTGACGGCGTCGTCCCCAACCGCGTCCTCCTCGCCGCTGCAACGCGTGGAGAACGCGGGCGGAGGTGGTCAGCGGGTTCATTCCACACATTGCTGCCCTCTCGCACTCATGAAGGCGTCCCCGGTGCGACTAACCAGAAGTTGCACAGGAGCACGGCGGCGGCGCCGGGCTTGAGGAACACGACGGTCGGCGCCCCGAAGAGGCGGTCCGACACCAGGCTGGCGCGCGGCTCGCAGTGCCGCCGCGTGTCCTTGACGTCCTTGCCCACGACCAGCATCACGACCAGCATGGCGGCGAGGACGAGCTGCTCGCCGAACAGCCGATGGAGACGCACGCTGTTCATCATTCCTCGCCAAATATCCGAATAGTCGCAAATTGTCGCCACGCTATCGCTAAGTACCCAATCAATGTTGATTGCAGTTCGGCTCGGCCTTTGAAAAGCCCGGGCCCAGATAAGTATGACAAATTGAAATTCCATTCCTCTATATCTCTCATACCAATCCATGAATCGAAAAAGCTTCTCCCGCTTCGTCTGCTGCGAACCGTAAATATTGTGGTTGCATCACAGACTTGTCACAGAGGATCCGTCCGGTTCTCGAACTATCTCATTGTTTTTTTAAAATTCTTCATGCAAATGTAAGATTCTGCGCTGTTTCTGTCTCTGTTTTATGGGTACTTTATCTGACCTCTGTGAGGATATTGTTAGCAGTATCGCATAGGCTTTGAAAAAGTAGGTGTTGTGAGAAGTAATGTCTTAAACTTCTAATCAATTTCTATTCCATTCTCAGATGGGTCAGTCTGGCAGTTGTGAAAGTTCTATCCCCGAAAAGGTTACAACACTACAAGATGAACTGTTTCGTCAAGCTCGTAGCATTACCGAAATAGCTAACCTCTCATATGCAGAGTTTCAGCAACAATTGGGAGACTTGAACAAGTTGTAAGTTGAAGTTACAATTCCCTTCAATGCCTTCAAACAATAGTTGTTCCAGGCCTCTAAAACTGAGTCGTCTTTTCAGGTCAAAGCATTGCATGGATGCAGATGGAAAGATAATGGTCTTTGCCGTTAAAAAAGGCAGTGACTCTACCATTCTATGGAGGGGAACTGTGAAAATTGCCTGTATTAAAATTGACATGTCTACAAACAAAATCGATACTTATCGCCTTCTTACTCTAGCACAATTTTTGAAGGTATTTCTGTGTTCAAAGAACAGTGCTTGAATTTAGCTATCGTGTATGGAGAATTCTGATTCTATTTTGGTTCTGTTACCAGGTGTTCCGCTCTATTCAAAGCCAGTTTGCCGCTGCACAGCAATCTTCAAACAGAGGATCGCGCAGTGCATCAATGGATGAGTCAGACACTTCATCTTCCTCCACCTCATCCAGTAAAGCAAACAGCTCTCAAGCTTTTACCACCACAGATGCCATTACACTTCTGGAGCAGCGAGTTCAAGAGGCAGCTAGTGGCATTTTAGATATTGATAAACTGACAGAATGCTGTATTTGTTTGGACCGGAAGCCTGAAGTAATGCTACCATGTGCACATAGCTATTGCCTGGTGTGTTTCGAACAGTGGTTAGTACCTCTTATTTAAATTTTCAAATTTTTAAAAATGTTTGCCTATAACTTTTTACTGCAAATTGTTGAATTTCTCTTTCAGGAATGTGAAACACAAGACGTGCCCAATCTGCCGTGAAGCACTTGACAGCTCAGATGAGACTTGGGTGATTTCCGATTTCCCTGCTGAGAATGAGATCAGTGAGGATATTTGTCATTCACTCATGAAGCTTGCATGTAGCCCTCCTGAAGAGAGCAGGTAGTAGGTAAAATATTCAAAACAGATGATGTTATTAGGCAGCCCACACGCGGGCAAAGCTGACAGAGCATTAAAACATGGATTTTTTATCTCCATAAATGCATGAATATGTTTGTATGTACTCATACAAAGATGGAAGCAACTTGCAAAGGTACAAGTTAGAAATCAGTATGGACAATCTTAATAATAATGATGTTTCTGTCAGAATTTTGAGTGCTTGAAAACCCAAAGGTGAGCTTCTTTCCCTGTGCTCTCTCAACAATGATAATATTTGGCTTTCCCTTAACTATCATGACATAACTTATATTTTCATATTGCAATAAGATTTTAAATCAAACCATATTATGATAATCGACCTGTCCTAGGAAAATAATTGTTACAAGGCTGGACGCCAGCCTATTTAAGATCATTTCATTGCTGGGATCTCAGTAACAATTCTTTTCTTAAGACTGTTCAATATAAAATATTTTCACCGTATTAAGGCTTTAATAACTTTCAGATTCCTAGTGGACTCTTATTACTTATGGTTGTGCAACCAAATTCTAAAATTTTAAAACTTTTTGATTCATTCTTTAGTACTTTATTATTAATAAAAAAGAGGTAGGAAGAACAAGTTTTGTTTTGAGTGCTGTGTAGAGTGATCACTTTTCTCTCCAAAATAGTAGTTGTTTGTGTACTGTGCAGTGTAGTAAAACTCATTTCAGACAAAATTTTGGAAACAAATAATCAAAATAACTGGGGTTTAGCACCTATGACTGATTGCAGTCTGAATGTTAAGTCCCAAGTATTTCAGAAGCATGATTTCTGACACCCATCTCATCAATACGAACATCCCTGTATTTTTAATAAACCTTTTTTTTTTTTTTTTTTTTTTTTTTTTGGACTAATTTTTGTATACAATAGGTGAAGAGTGTTCCTCTGTGGCAAGGAACAATGAAGTTAAGTCATCAAGGTTGTAAAATTTACTAAGATAAAAGATTTTCAGAACTGTTAAGCTGTTTGATAAATTAACCCATGTTTTGTACAGTCTAGAATTATTTGAGCAGTTGTCTTGCCTTGGTATTTTGTGAAAGTGTAAGCTGCTAAGCAAACTTTTATTATTTTATTTTTCCTTGTGCCTTAGGAAACATGTATTCAACCAAAGTTCCCTAGTTGCAATTCCTGTGATAGTGGAAGTGTTTATCAACCATCACAGCTGACCCAACATGTCATGGACCGAGGTATTGTTTTTTTGTCCAAAGAGTGATGAGAATTTGAATTCACTTGGTAGTTGTGATATTTTTATTTATAAATTCATATTTATTTAAGTTTACCAACTGTAATTTACTTTGATATGTTTATGTTACACTAAAGGAGGATAAAACCTTCTGTCTAATTCTATGCCTTTTTCTTTCACATTCTCTTTGATGCTTTTCTTCACCATGGCCAGCAGGGGTCAGGACACGACTGAATCCACACCTTCAACATGTCTTTTTCAGCAGACATGACAGCTGTGTAGGTAGTTAGCTAGACGTATGAAAGATTTTTAGTTAGAAACAATGCCACAATGCTGTTATTTTAACTGAATAATGGTCAATTTGATATACCTTATTGAGCACAGGCCGTGTAGAGAGGACGTTTACTAGGGATTGGGGCACGTCTTTGTTTCCAAGCTGATCCATACAATGTATAGCAGGGTTACGTCGGTCATCATAAAAGGGAGGATCCCTCCATTGGTCAAAGTTGGTTTGAACAAGGAACCAGTTGCCCATTTGTTTCTTTTGTTTCTGTCCAAGTGGCCAGATATTGAAACTGTTTCTTCCTCGGGTTATTATACATCCCTGAACAACACACAGAATAAAAATCAAAGCTCACATGTAGAAGATAGAAAATGGGGAACACGCTTTTGTGCACTTTATTAAATTCATGTACCTCCTTTGATGAAATTCCAGACAGTATGAAGTAAACTGGTGCAACAAGAGATGGTTTTGCAAGCATTTTCTGTGCGCAGGTGAAACTATTGCATTTTTCCATGACTTGCCTTGTAAGAAAACCTATCCATTGTTGATTGCGCATTCCTGAAATCCATTCTATTATCCCCACATAACCACCGTTTATTCTAAAACGTTCATCTATGGTTAGAGTGAATTTTTTCTGAAAACAAGTCATGTTTTATAGAGAGTGATTGGAAGATAGACAAAACTTATGTTGCTGAAAGGATTTAACCATTACTCACTGGTTTGAGTGCCGTTAAAACACCAGTGTAACCAGCGTAGTTAACAGCACGGTAAACAGTATTGTTCCCTCGCACAAAACGTAATTGAACCACGAGAGGTTTTAAGAGGCTTGTAGTTTGCCAAGTGTGGTTTAAGGGGTCCCACCTGCATAGGCACAAGCACAATAAAAGGACATAATTGAAAACTAATTTCTAATATTGATTCAAAAATAGGCAAAACATTTGTAAAATACCCTAAGACATACCCTAAGAAAAGACCAAAGTCCAAATTTCTTCCATGAAACATTACTCCACTATCTGATTGTGCAACAATAGAAGTACAAGCACTGAAGAATTCATAGAATACATTAAACAGAGTGATTTCCCCTATGCCAACTCCGGTGGCCTCAGAAATCCCTATTAATTCTTCTCTGTATTCCTTTGGCAAAGTTTTTGTAAGGAGAGGCAAAACATGATCAACCATCCAAAACACACTTTTTCCAAATAGTAAATCAGAATTGTTTTTCATGTTCTCAATGAGAGTAATTATCTGCAAAATGTACAATGAAATTAAGGTACATTGGAAAGATGAGGTAACTCAAAATTCATATGCGAGACAAGAACACACTACATACTCCCTCTTTTTTATCTTGGACAAGCTTTCTCCACCGCTCCCTTGGTGGAAGATCCAAATTTATTATATACTCTGGTATATCTCTGGAAGCAGAATATCCAATTAGTTCCATTCGACACAAGTTTTTGTGGGTATTTGGTGTGTCACTCACAGTGAGGATGGTGGTACAACAGCAGTCTCACAATGATCAAACTGAAACCATTTCAATTTTTATTACTCAGAATGAAAGCATGCATTAGAGGAACATCAAATGCCAATGAGCATACCGGGGTGAAATTGCTTGGTCGAATGTTTTCCATGTGAGAAAAGTTCAGTGCTGCTTTGATGTTCCCTTTTTGTCTACCCATGTCAGCCAGCATGGTAGAACTCATCAATACTACCAAGAGAAAATGCAGCCACCATATCTCCATTTTCTAAGATAAAATAAGGCATTACAGAGGGAATTAAACTCTGATCAACCAGAGAGAAATCAGAAACATCCAGTCCATAAAATTAGACCACACAATGAAATGGAGGGGTGATCAAAACAAAAAGAAAGTATTTCTATTTAACGGTGTTTCATATGTTTTAATCATTAGCAAGTACATGAGAGTGAAAACATGAATTCAATCAGTCTGAGTACAATATTAAAGCTAAAGCATACTTGCTGAAATGCAGCGTTATAAAATCACCAAAACATGACTAGCAGCATTTAAATGAATAAAATATGGAATCCACATCACAAAGAACAAATTCTTGGCTGAATTACATATCCACAAATCCAGATTCAAAAATACATTATACGATAATATGATTGCTACAAATCTTACAATCAGCGTCAGAGATCAACTATTAGCAGCCTTTAGACATGCTGCACGTCTAATATAATAACAACTTATTGACAAAGAATTACTTAAGTAACATAAACAGAACAAGAAAAATAACAGTTGAAAGGGCCTAGGAATCATCTAATGCAGCTGTATTGCTGGCAGTCGACTGTAACAAATGTTCCCAGGTTGTCAAGAGCAACACCTTTAGCCTCCATGGGAGAATGAATTTTAATTTGTCTGACATGAGTGTCTCGTCCATTTTGGTGATTGCTAAGAACCGCTATCTGAATCATAAAGGTCCTGATGGGGCGATCATGAATGTCTTTAAGTGGCACACGAACCCATCCATTAGGCTCATTGAGTTCTATTACTTCAACTTCTTGAAGATCGTTGAAATTGGTTCCAGCCCGAATGGAGATTCTGTAGAATTTCAAAGTAATTCAATAAAAACAATACAGACAAAAAAAAACAGAATATGTAACCCATTCAAAATGCGAATGAACTAACCTGCTTGGACAATAGCTCTCATCTATCTTGTAATCGAAGTATATGCAGATATCTCGTATTGTTGTCTTTCGACGAAACTGAATGTTGACAAGATGAGGCAGCTGCCCATCGGACTGCCAGTAAGTATCCATGCAGCCATCTCTCAGCTGACCAATACCGTTTCCTGAAAAATGAGAGACACCAATTTAATGAGAATATACCTCAGGGGATGAGGTGAGTACCTGCCCAACTAGAGGCGGAGTCTGGAAGTACCAGAGAAACAAGTGCCCCGTTAATGAAACTAAGACGTCCAAAACGGGGTACTGGTCACGAGAAGAAAAGCCTAAAACGGCAATAAACAGATGATCGGATGGATGCCAAACATACCTGGTTTGCACGAAGAAAGACTCCAAACTGCTTGAGCGCCGACTTCCCGGACTTTGCCGGCGCGTTCATCTCTCGAAGGGTCGCATTCTCCCCCTGATCGAGGTACAGTCGTCATGGTTTCTAGTAACGCAGCGGTTCGGACACAAAAACCTAAACTTCTTTCTTCTTCCGTCGACTTCTGAGCCTAGAATCCCAACGGAAATTTCGATTTGGGCTCTCCAATGCGCTGTGTCTCTCCGTTGTTCGCGGTCGCCTCGTTTCCTCCAACTGCCTCTCTTGGATGGAACGCGACGCGAACGCTTCTAACTTCTAACCTAACCTTTCCGTCTTTGACAGGATTGGTGAAATAATGAAAAATTCGGCTGAACGCTGCTCAGCTGTTCAAAGACCTGTAGCGCAGGTGGCGCGGCTGGCGGCTGCTTTTGGAGTTCGCGGTTTTGGCGTCAGAGTATTGCGGATGCTGACATTGAATCAAACACGATTCAACCTGACGATTCCTTTGTCCCCTTTGTCTGCACGGCGCTACCCGAAAGAAGAGAACCCAACGTCAAGTACCTTTGCTAGATAGAACATCCGATTTTGAATGAGGGAAGTGCTGGAGTGAACATCGGCAGACACGCGTGACAGTCTTCAGTTCGGCCAGTAGTAGTGGTTGAATCAAAGCCAAATCAAACGTAATGTTTGTCGAGCGTGACGTACAGTGCAGCGGCAGCGGGCAGATGGCGCAGCGCAGGGCTGATGATGGCAGCAACAGGATGGGGAGGGGAGGGGTGCGGAAGGGAAGGGGTGAGGGGTGACAGTGAACTGCCGCGTAAGCATCATCATCGCCGTGCTGTTTTCTGATTTTTTTCCTCGAAATTTTTGTTTGTTAGACTGTACTTTAGAGGGTTAGATGTCCGTTTGCCGTCCCACTGTTTGCGCTGCTTCATACAGCCTGTACCGGGCTTCCCATGCGGAGACTCCGAGCTGGCCTTCGTGCGGGGAAGTCCAGCACCATAGGCAGGCCGCGGCTCCACGTCCACGACTTCCAAACACTGCTTCCGACGCTCTGTCTCTCTCGCACTCGCAGGGCGACCCGTAGAGGCGCGAGAGAGCGGCAGAGCGACAAAGCACTGGTCGGAATCAGCCTGCAGGGCGCGGTGGTACGTATGACGATACTGACTGAATTTAGCATTAATGGGGCCGAGGGCCTAGGGCCGAGGTGCTTGCAGCAAGCGTCAGAGCATCAGTCAACACGGAACTTCTGGCCAAAGTGGCAAGCGCAGGTCGAAGTCGTGCGTGTTGCAGCGTGATGGCAGAGTGGTGCGCTCGTTGGGGTTGACGGCGTGGTTGAAAACCACATGAAAGTGTGAAAGGAGGGGGGGGAGGGGGCACGACTGCGGGGCACGACTGCGGGGCACGGCAGGCTCTCCTCGGGGGCCTACGGGGGCCTTACGGGGGCCGGGGTAGAGACTGGGAGAGACCGGGAGCGCCCCACCACGGCCGAGTCGGGCAGCCCGGGCGGCGCGCGGCGCGACCTGTCTCTTGGCCGGGCTTTGCTTGGCTTTGCTTGGCTTTGCTTGGCTTTGCTTGGCCGTTTTGCCGTGCCGTGGCCGCCGCTTCGCCGCTTGCCGGGCTGGGCGGCTGGGCTTGCTGCTGCCCCGGCCAGTGCCGCCGCGGCCATCACTCACGTCACACTCGCACGACCCGATCGCCGACGTCGCCGCAGCACGCAGCAGAGCCGCAGCCGGCACCACGCTCAGCACCGCGTCTCCGGCGTTTCCAGCCATGGCGGCCCCGACCCGGCCGCGGGCCGCTCTCGCCGCCCTCGCCCTCGCCGCCTTCATCGCCGCCCTCGCGCAGCCCGCCGCGGCGCAGTCAGGTGAGCACGGCAGCACGGCGCCCAGGTGCAGCTCGGGGACCATGGAGGCGTGGAGGTGGCGCGGGAGGCAAAGTCACTGAGAGTGTTCGTTCGCGACTGTCTTTTGTTTTGCTTGTACTCGGCAACGGTGCAGTAGTTGTCGCAGTCAGGACTCTGCGCTCAGTGAGAGTGTTTTGGTCGGATCGGCTTCACAATATTTCCTTATCGTCAAAAGATGTGGTGGGGGCGGGGCAGGGCAGGTCAGCGCAAGGCCTTGGTCCAGATCGGGCCGCGTGATCAGCACAGGCATTTAACGCGAATCGTGTCTGGGACTAAATTTATCTTTTTCATACGGGGAATTTCCACCTCAGAGCTCCTTACTGACCGGTGATGCCCTTTGAAAAGGCGCGCCGTTTAGCGGACTGCAAAGCGCGAACCGCACGGAATGTGAATGCCACACGGGAAGTGCTTCTTCCCGCCAGCGACGCAAGCGGGTCGGCAGAGACTTGGGCTGTTTCCGTTTCCAGGCTCTCTGCATGCGAAGATACAAAGCTCCAGGCCCCACCGCTGCTGCCGTGCACAGGTGTCCGTGCCGCCGTGCCGGGTTCAAGGTCACGCCTCTCCGACTTACACAGACACACACAGCGGCACGGGACCGCGACGCCGCGACACTTGTGTGCGATTGGGGATAAAGGATGCTGAAGGGGGAGGGGGGAGGGGCGCTCGTGTATCGACGAGTCTTCCGTCATCCAAGTCATGTGTGCTAATGGCGACGCTCTAGAATCTCGAAACGATGCATTCTTTTACTCCAAGCGCGAGACGCGTCGCGACGAACGCCGCGGAATTTACCGCCTTCGCGACGACGGTGTCTCTGAGCCCTGAAACGAAAGGTCCTGGGGTCCTGGGCTCCAGCCCGGAGCCATGAGACGTAGCGCCCGACGTGGCCAGGTAGGCCACCCAACGGGCTCGTGCGCGGGGCGCGGACGTCGCGTTGCGTCGGGGCACAAATGATCGTCGCCTTGTCATTGTTGTTGTTTCTCTATGTCTCTCGCGTTAAGACGGCATTGTGGTGTTCCAGGCGGCAGCTGCTACACCCCGGAAGACCAGGCCGGCACCTGCATCCCCGTGGTGCAGTGCCCGCCGCTGGTGGCGTTGCTGCGGCAGCGGCCCGTGCCCCCCGAGAGCGTGCAGTTCCTGCGCAACAGCCAGTGCGGCTTCCAGGCCAACATCCCCCTCGTAAGTCGCCTCCTGTTGCTGCGAATGCTGCGAATGCTGCGAATCTGTGGGCCAGGGCCGCACTCGCGTCCCTCGCCCCGGAGCGGGCTGGGGGCTGGGAGCGACCGGAGGAGGCTCTGGAATTGCCGTTGCCGATGACGGCACCCTGGCGAGTACTGAACCGCCTCCCGCCAATCTGTGAGAGCCGTAAGAGAGCTGGATTTATGAAAAATTCATTCGAGGTACTGTCGCTGTAAGCGGGTAGAGTCCTACACGCGTTGCATCATTGATACCAGAAAGATAGCGCAAGTGCTACTGGAAAAATGTCACATAGCCCTTTTGCTTTTGGCAACATGTTGATCCTCGTTTGTTCGTTTTAGGTTTGCTGTCCAAACACGGGAGACCGTCGGCCCAACCCCAACAAGCGCCCCTCCACCCCCAACAACCGCGTGTGGGGCACCACCTCGACGACGACGCCGCGGCCCAGCCGGCCCAGCAACCCCCAGCAGGGTGGCCACGTCAACCTGCGCCTGCTGCCCACGGACGTGTGTGGCGTCGACCTCAGCCAGCGCATCTTCGGCGGCAACGAGACGGACCTGGACGAGTTCCCCTGGATGGCGCTGCTGCAGTACCGCAGCGGTGAGTGTACGCCACGCGAGGCGACGCGTGGCGAGGCGTGGCGACGCGTTCCAACCGGTGCACCGGTTTTGAGCTCCACAGTCGTTAAATGGGACTCCAACCGAACGTGTGACCTCACCAATGGATTGCTCTTCGAATAAGGAATCCATTTATGGGGTCACATGCTCGGTTCGAGTTCGGCAACACTTGTTCAAAAGTTCAGAAAGCGGATCTCCGAGACTGACGCGTGCCCGGCCTTGTCCTTCATGTTGCAGCCCGCGGCCAGCTCGGCTTCTACTGCGGCGGCGTGCTCATCAGCAAGCGCTACGTGCTCACGGCGGCCCACTGCGTCGCCGAGGACTCCATCCGACTGTGAGTGCGAGTCGCCGCTTCTCCCCTCGTGGGGACAGATTCGATGCATGGACTACCGACGCCAATGTCTTTCGAGCTTGCTCATGGCTCACGCCTCCCTTTGCCTGCAGCGTGAGCGTGCGCCTGGGCGAGCACGACACCAAGACCAGCCCGGACTGCAGGCCGGACTACACGAACGGCGGCCAGATCTGCGCCGCCCCCGCCGTGGACGTGCCCGTCGAGCGGTCCATCTCGTACCCCGAGTACGCCAAGAATGACCCCAACCACTACCACGACATCGCCCTGCTCAGGCTCTCGAGGGACGTGCAGTTCACTGGTAAGGAATTCCCTGCGGCCCGGACGGCCCCGACGACGCCTCGTCCCGAGTCTGCGTGCCTAACCTCTCCCTCATTCCCGTTTCCAGACTGGATCAAGCCAATCTGCCTGCCGACGAGCAGCGAAGTCGCCGCAAAGTCCTACGTGGGCAAGAAGCTGTGGGTGGCGGGCTGGGGCAAGACGGAGACGCGTAAGTATCCGCGTGTGCCTCTGTGGGTAGGGTGCGTGCCGGCCGACGACTAACGCCCCTCTGCCTGCAGGTTCCGAGAGCGACGTGAAGCTCAAGCTGGCCGTGCCCGTGGTGTCCAACGCGGACTGCCAGCCCGTGTACCAGAAGGCGGCGGTGCGCCTCAGCAGCGGCGGCCAGCTGTGCGCCGGCGGCGCGCAGGGCCGGGACTCCTGCAACGGCGACAGCGGCGGCCCCCTCATGGGCCCCGACCTGCACGAGAGCGGCGACATCCGCTGGTTCAGCACGGGGGTGGTGGCCTTCGGGCCCGTCAAGTGCGGCCAGGCGGGCTGGCCCGGCGTGTACACCAGGGTGGCGCACTACATGCCCTGGATCCTCGACACCATCAGGGACTAGGCCAGCACCTTGCTGCACCTTGCTGCACTTTGCTGCATTTTGCTGCACTTCGGGGGCGAGAACGGGCCCTTGCCCGTGGCGACGCGGTTCTTGGTCTCCATGACGGGGACGGCTCGTTGCTGTCATGCTGACTTCGACGTCACCGCGGGAACGCCTATGACCGCATAGGACCCTTCATTCATTTTTTGGGCACAGGACTGAAAAAATAAGTGCCCCTGCCAACAGCTGGGTATTATCCGTCAACTTCTCTGTGATTCATCATAACTTTATATATTCTGTGTGCCCATTTTTTTATTTTTTTAAAATATCACAATTGATTGCTAGGACAATTTTATTTTGCATGTAAGCTTTAGGTTTTAAGAATAATTCTACGCAGTACCCGTAAATGTTTATTATGTGACTGGATTTTATGTTATGAAGTAAGTTAGGTTTTTCTACCAATGCAATGTTGTGTTCCGTGTCGTAATTGCGAGCTTATTGGTTGACGCAATTACCTGTGTGTTTTCATTTTCCACTCGGATATCTTTGTGTGTGCTCATGTGCTTTTGTAAATGAGGTCGTAAATAAACAAAAATCTTGCCGAACGTAAGGTATTCTTTTTGTTAAATTGAGTTCGAATTGGACCTTTTTGTCTGAACGTTTCTGGTTGGGAATGCATGTGATTGGCCTGCCAACAACAGTGCTAGCTATAGTCGATTCATTCCTAACTTTAGACTCACTGTTCTCACTTTCGAATCTTCAGAAATGCCGGTTTCTATTACATCACCATCACCCATCTCTATCGTCATCATCAGAATGGTTCCAGTGATTCCCATGCACTGCGCACTGTAAAGATTCCCCCAAAGATCCCCGGTCGTCTGCCTACGCCTGCGTACGCCTGGTTCCCGGAGCCGATACTGGTTAGGTCCAGCCAGCCGAGCGAATCACGAAGAGTTGTTTCGACGCTCTGTCTCTGCCGCACTCATGGAAGACTCCGCAAGGGTGCGAGAGAGACAGAGCGACTGGCCGCTTTTCTGAATCGCTGGGCCAAGTTGACGGCGAGGTTCGCGTCACGGCAGGAGCCTGGTTCGCGGAAAGGCGGGGGACGGGGCCGGGACGCCCCACGCCCCACTCCGGCGCGACGGGGACCCCGACGGGGTGGACCGGGCGACTGGCCCCCGTCTGCCCCGCAGCTCGCAGTGCAGGCACCGCGAGGCACAGACACACATTGCCAGGCCGCTCGCCGTCGGTGTCGCATCCTCCACGATCAGACCGAACGCCGCGCAGCCGCGCTCCCGTCATGGCCGTGCCGACCTCCCCGCGGGGCGCCCTCGCCGTCCTCGCCGCCTTCGTGCTGGTGCTGGCCGAGCCCGCCGCGGCGCAGTCAGGTGAGCGTTGGTCCGCCGTCGCTACTCCGCGCGCGAGACGCCAGTTCACACCCCTGCGCGCGGGGTACGGACGGACGGCGTCCTTCCCTCTTCCCACGGATCGCACTTTCCGGGGGACATTATGGGCCGCGCCGATACTCCGTGCGCGAGAGCCTTTGGATGGTAATCGCGCGTAGAAGAGAGAAAGAGAGAGGCAGCTCGTTTTAGCCAGCTCCGTAATTTGGCCTTGGCGATGACGCGACCGGCTAATAAGGCATTCGCCGGGATTCCCCATCTGCGGCCGCAGGCCGTCGCAGGCCCTTGCTATGCAAAATGGAAAAGCGGGCACCAGGGCCCTCGACGCCGCACTGCGAACCGCACACCGACTCTGCGGCTCTGTCGGGCATTATTTTGCCCAGTAGGCAACCCAACCTACAGGCGCATGAGGCGGGAAACCTAACCGTGTGTTCTGAGAAGACGGACCCGAAGGACCTCTTCTTGTCGATGATTGTCGAGTCGATTGTGAGGTGCCGAGTTTGTGACCAAGTCGACGTCGTGTGCTGCTCTGCGCAGGCAGCTCCTGCTTCACCCCGGACGACAGGCCCGGCTCCTGCATCCCCGTGGTGCGCTGCCCGCCGCTGGTGGCGCTGCTCCGGAAGAAGCCCGTGCCCCCCGAGAGCGTGCAGTTCCTGCGCAACAGCCAGTGCGGCTTCGAGGCCGCTATCCCGCTGGTGAGTAGCGTCGCTTCACCCCGTGCACAGTGGGCCAGAAGACCGGTGGAGGCGGTCGAAACTTCGGACGCGTTTTGAGATCCACAGTCGCTAAACGGGTCTCAAATCGAACGTGTGACCCCACCAATGGATTGCTCTCCGACCGAGGAATCCATTGGTGGGGCACACGTTCGATTCTAGTCCCGTTTAGCTACCCTGGTGGTCAAAACGCGTCTAGAGTTTTGGCCGTAGCCGTGGCGGACGTCGAAGACCCACTGCAAGTCGGACGCCTTGTCTCTGTTTTTCAACCCGTCCTCCCTCCGGCCGCGCAGGTGTGCTGCCAGAACACGGGCGACCGCGCGCCGAACCCCGCCGTGAGGCCGACGACGAGCAACCGCGTGTGGCCGGACCCGGTGACACCACCCACGTCGCCCAGCGGCCCCAGCGGCCCCAGCGGCCCCAGCCCGCACGACGGCCACCCCAACGCCGGCCTGCTGCCCACGGACGTGTGCGGCATCGACCTCAACCAGCGCATCTTCGGCGGCAACGAGACCGAGCTCGGCGAGTTCCCCTGGATGGCGCTGCTGGAGTACCGCAGCCGTGAGTACCGCCCCCGCCCTTGCCGCGTGTGCCCTCGTCTCTCTCGCACCCGTGCCGAACGCCCTGTGAGAGCAACGGAGACAAGAGCGGCCGGGAGTGCAACTTCCAAAGCGACTTGGTGCTGCCGGAAACCCCCGCGCTAACCCCTTGTGTTGGCCGTTGCAGCCCGCGGCCAGCTCGGCTTCTACTGCGGCGGCGTGCTCATCGCCAAGCGCTACGTGCTCACGGCGGCCCACTGCGTCCAGGAGGACGCCATCCGACTGTGAGTCCAGCGCCGCGACCGGCCAGGAGGAAGAGCGCCTTCGACGCTGTCTCTGTCGCACTCTTTAGGAATACGAGAGAGACGGCGACGAAAGGCTCTTCGTTCGGCCGCCCCATCTGATGCTGGTGCAAGGCGTTCCCGTTGTACTTGATGCCTTCCTTCGCCTGCAGCGTGAGCGTGCGCCTGGGCGAGCACGACACCAAGACCAGCCCGGACTGCAGGCCGGACTTCTTCGGCGGTCAGACCTGCGCCCTGGCCGCGGTGGACGTGCCCGTCGAGCGCGCCATCCCGCACCCCGAGTACAGCACGCGGGACCCCAACCACTACCACGACATCGCGCTGCTGAGGCTCTCCGCGGACGTGAAGTTCACTGGTAAGTGACTGGGCAGGCTGGAAGGTGGCCGAGACGCCGGTGATCTTGCAGTGTAGGTGTGTGGGTCGCCGTCACTAATGCGTGTCCGATAACGCCTTGCTTCCAGAATGGGTCAAGCCCATCTGCCTGCCCGTGTCCGCCGAGGCCGCCAGCAAGTCCCAGGTCGGGAAGAGGCTCTGGGTGGCCGGCTGGGGGAAGACGGAGAAACGTAAGCACCTTCACGTTAGTTTACTTTGTTGTTGTCGTTGACACGGCTCTTGCGTTGGACTAACCGCCCCCTGGCTGTCCGCAGGGTCCGAGAGCGACTTGAAGCTCAAGGTGGCCGTGCCCGTGGTGTCCAACGCGGCCTGCGAGCCCGTCTACAAGAAGGCCAGCGTGCGCCTGAGCAGCAACAGCCAACTGTGCGCGGGCGGCGAGCCCGGCAAGGACTCCTGCAGCGGCGACAGCGGCGGCCCGCTCATGGCCGTGGAGGACGACGCCAGGGACGGCAGCAGCGGCCCGCGCTGGTACAGCACGGGGGTCGTGGCCTTCGGGCCCACCAACTGCGGCACGCGCGGCTGGCCCGGCGTGTACACCAGGGTGGCGCACTACATGCCCTGGATCCTCGACACCATCACCAACTAGACCCTGGCCAGTGTCGTTGATCCTTGCCAGCACCGAGTAGTGCCGTCCAGCGCACGACGACACCCGCATCACATCTCTCTCGCACCCACACCGCTCGCCCCATGAGTGCGAGAGAGACAGAGCGACCAGCGATTCGCTGTGCCCTGCAGGGCCACGGCCAAGTTCACGTCCGTGGGAAATGCCCACAGCCGGCGCACCACGCGGCGCGTTGATGTGATAACGACTCTCATTTACGTACTGAGCACCATTCGATTGATAACTCATCATCTTTGTTTTCAATAATGTTCGCCAAGCGCGCCAAGTCACTCGAAATACCATCCTCTCAAAACTAAGAATTGAACCGATCCGACAAACCCTCCTGTCGGCAGGACAGCATGGCAATGGGTTTGAAGCATTTTTGCCAATGCTGAGTAGTACCCTGCCAGTTTTAACATGGTTTTAACGATAAAACTTTATGCCTCTCCGGCTCGTCGTTGGACCTGAAGTCAGCAAGTGCCATATTTCACTGTCCGTCGAACTCCTCTGCTGTGATTAACTAACTACCATAACCTTCATGTTTGCGACTGCTGTCTGATCGGGGTTGGTTACTGTACAGTATTTTAAGAAATAAGTAAGATTAAGAGTTTACCTTTTTGTGTTGTTTAAGTGTAGTTTTTTCCTATGCTGCTAGAGGAGGGAGACCTCCCGCTCCTCGAACTAAGTTTGTGATCAAAGTAAGTTAGGTTTCTGTAATTAAAGACACTTTTGACCCACCGGGTTTACACACACGCCTCTTCTTCTGAACCCCGAAACCCCTTTCCTTACTTTGACTTTTTGACCGCAACAACGTGGTTTTCCTCACGTGGTTCTTCACGTGGTTTTCCGCGCTCCCGCTCCCACGCCGGTTGGGCTGGAGCCGTTTGAGCGTTCCCCGCCTAGGATAATAACTGGTTGATTCCGCAGGCCGCTGTAGGGGCCGCGCGGCCGCGCCTTGAGATGCCTTGAGAGCGACGGACGGAACGCTGCGCGCTGCGCGGACTCACGTGGCCGATACTGCGTTCCACCGGCCGTGCCTTCGGCCTGAGCCTTACTCGTAGGGATCCCGAAAAGCAAGGTCCAAGCTTTTTCAAGTCTGGTACACTATACGACGTGTCGCAGCCAAAGCAGCCAAAGGCACTCAAAGGCGCAGGGACTTTACGACCAGACCGGCTCCAGCATCTCGCCGCTCTTCTCCTCGGCCGGCAAGCTGGCAACTTGCCGCGGGGATGCGGGCGCGGGCCGCGGCGGGCCGCGGCGGGGCGGGGCCCACAGTCAGCACGCATGGTATGGGAAACCCCTCGCGTCTCGCGTCGCTGCTGTGACGTCCGCGGGAGCGAGGCAGAGCGAGGGGCCCACGGTGACGTCAGGTGGACGAGTTTGGCGGCTTGCTTCTGCAGCTCTGCTCCAGGCTGCTCGCCGCCGCCGCGGCGCACGATTCAACGTGTCCCCGCGCTGCAGACACATCACACGCACGCTCTGCCCCCCTCTTTTCCCCACAACGCAGGCACACACGCACACGCAGACACGCACACTCTTTTATGCTAAACATCTTGGCTAGAAGCGGTAAATGCGGTTCTCCCAGAAACAAAACCAAAAAATCACAAGTGGAAACAAAAGAAATTGTATTTTCCACTCCACCGATAAGAAAAACCCAACAAAAACAACAGCTAACTACAATAACCATAACAAAAACAACACAACACGTGCATGTCCAAATTGCGCCGCCGCTTGGTGTGTTCCTTGTTTTCCAGTCATATGAACTGACTCCACCTGTTCCATCTGACCGCTGCCGCCCCCCCCCCTTTTTCCACGGTGGTCGGCGGTACACGCCGTGGCTACGCCGCTGCCTCGCCATGATAACGCTCTCGATGATTGTTATGCTTCGCCGAAGACGAGGAGATGGCGTGGGGACCGCGGCCTGGCGGCGAGGTGGCTTGGCGGCGTGGCGTCCCCCCTCCGGAGTCCGCGCCGCGGCATGGCGGCATCCCGCGAGAAACACGCTGACGGCCGCCGGCCTGACGGCGTCATCGTTGGCCTTTGTGGGGGCAGCACCGCCGCGAGCAGCCGGCCGCCAGTCAGTCATCTGAAGCCGGTCTAGTTCGCGGCTCCCGTCACACGCCGCGCACCGTGCACTCGACCTGCAGCATGGCCTCCAGCATGGCCACCAGCACGGCCTTCACCCTGGCGGTGGCCGCCGCCCTCCTCGCCGTGGTGCACGCGCGCAGTGAGTAGACCGGACAACAGCCGCCGGTGCGGTGACTTGTTTTGTTTATGTGACGGCACGCCCTTGCGTCGCAGGCCTGGAGCCCAGCGGCCCGCGGCCCACCTTGGACACGGCCTCCCTGGGCACCACGGAGCAGCCCCCCGCAGAGGGCGCAGAAGCGCGTCGCTTCCACCTGCGACCTCCCGGCCTGACGCGCGACCCGCCGTACCTCACCCACTTCGGCGACGTGCACTTCCCCGACGTGCAGTTCCCCGACTTCTCGTCGTTCGCCCCCAGCAGGCCCAGCAGGCCGAGCAGGCCGTCGCGGCCGGCGTACGAACGACCCGAGGTGTCCAGGCCGCTCGACCCGGACTTCGGGTCCAGCTCCGAGGAGAGGCCGACGCGCCGCCCCAGGCCCACCAGCGCGCGCCCCGCCTCCGCCAGCCTCATCAACCCCAAGGAGTGCGGCGCCCTCGGCGAGGACCGCATCATCGGCGGCAACATGACCGTCGTCATGGAGCTGCCCTGGATGGTGCGCCTCGGCTACGAGTCCACCTGTAAGTACCTCACTGCTCGCGCGGCCCAGGCCACTGTTCAGAACTTGGAGTAGCTCGGTGTGACAAGAGACCGGACACTGACCCGAATGAAGAAAAAGCTCCGGACTGAGTATTCGAACCTCCGTTCTGCCTTTCCGCAGTGAGCCCCTCCTTCAGCTGCGGCGGCTCCCTCATCAACGAGCGCTACGTGCTGACGGCGGCACACTGCGTGGGCGCCGGCGAGGACCCGTGAGTACCGCGGACTACTCGCTCTGTCTCTCTCGTGCCCGCGGTGGGACGCCCCGTGAGTGCGAGAGAGACAGAGCAAAGACAGTCGATACCCCGCGCGCGAGGCCGCCAGGCTCTACCCCGTGCTTGCTTGCAGCGTGATGGTCCGCCTGGGCGAGCACGACTCGCAGCGCACCGAGGACTGCTCCACCATCGCCGGCGCCAGGGTGTGCGCCCCGCCCGTGGTGGACGTGGACGTGGAGAAGGTCATCAGGCACGCCGACTTCTCGTCCGTCACCCTCATGAACGACATCGCCCTGGTGCGCCTGGCTCGCCCGGTGGAGTTCACAGGTCAGACGCTTGGCCGGTTTTCGTTGGTGTTTTGCCGACTGCCGACGCTCATACTCGCTTCCCTGCCGACAGACGCCGTGAGGCCCATCTGCCTGCCGACGTCGCGGGTGTCGTTCGGGCCGCTCGAGGGAAAGGCAGCCTCCGTCGCCGGCTGGGGCAAGGGCCTGAACCATGCAGGTAGGTTCTGGATTTCAGAATATCGAGTCCTTGAGAGTCATGTGAACACTCGGAATCAGTGTGCAGTTTGGTGTGGACGCGGCCCACGCCGCCGGCATGACTTGGCCGAGGCGACGAACTAACCCGAGACCTTTCTCTCCGCGCAGTCCGAGGCACCCGCTACCTGATGAAGGCCAACGTGCCCTTCACGTCCTTCTCGAGCTGCGAGCGCGAGTACTCGAAGCGCGGCATCGACCTGGACGAGCAGTCGCAGGTGTGCGCGGGCGGCAAGGCCGGCGTGGACTCGTGCCAGGGCGACAGCGGCGGCCCGCTGTACCGCGCCGCCGAGGTGGACGGCCGCCGCGGCCCCTTCATGGTGCAGTTCGGCGTCGTCTCCTTCGGCCTCCAGAAGTGCGCCGTCAAGGGCGTGCCCGGCATCTACACGCGCGTGGACCACTACCTGCCCTGGATCACCAGCCACATGGAGCCCTGAGGACAGGAGGGGTGAACGCTCCCTTCCTCAACTCTCCGTCCGCGCCTCGGACCGAGCCGGGCCGAGCCCAAGAACCACGTGCCGAAGTGCCCCAGTGCCGTGAACCTCGCGGCGGAACCACCAAAGCTAACCGAAGTAGTAGACCCTCCGGATGATGAAGTTTGTTTTACACCAGTGCTGTGCTTTTGCTAAAGACTCATATTGATTTTGTGATACTTTAAAAGCAATACTTACGTGGTGCGTTGGCACCGCTTCTGCCTTCTTTTATGACAATAAGTCTGAGATTTTTAAAAAAATGTTTACCGTCCTATGAGATTCAATAATCTTCTGAGTGTATTTTTTCTCTCGATAAACATGTCAAACATTTTGTGATGAGACAAAAATTATATAAATACTTAAAATCGTAGCTTTTATAAAATCTTGTATTTGAAAAATCAGTTAGTACACACTAAACTTCTTACGGATACATCCTATCTGTATTACGGACATTTTTGTGCAATTGCAATTACGGATAGATTTTGCTTGTAATACGGATGAAATCATCCGTATTACAAAGAGTTTTACGTCCGTAACATACAGACGAAAATATCCGTATGGTACGGACGTAAAACTCTTTGTAATACGGATGATTTCATCCGTATTACAAGCAAAATCTATCCGTAATTGCAATTGCACAAAAATGTCCGTAATACAGATAGGATGTATCCGTAAGAAGTTTAGTGAGTATGGCAACTATATGCAATCAGTCAGGTAGCCATGCAAATTATGTTACAGTAGAGGATTATTTATGATCGAAGTTATTTCAAGTCAAGTATGGAGTGACAAGTCGATTCGACTCGATTGCTGTTTCTCGCGTTAGTGCTTACTTTCGTGAAACGTAGCGTTTTATATATTTATTTCCCGGGCCAACTGTTTGATGTACAAAATATGAAAACAAACAATAAAATAATCAAATGAATGTGATAGCAGGGAAATAATTTCATCCGATTCTCATGACTCTCTTCGTACCCAGCCGAGCACATGGGCGTGGATTCCATATGATCCCTTGCGGATTAGAAACTAGTAACGACCAAGAACAACAAAAAATGACGCACTAAATATGAAATGCAGAAGTGCGGAGACCCTGATTTTCTGTAAATATAAATTGAGGATCAAAATTCTTTGAATTTAACTTTTTTTTTACTTAATGTCTTATGGGATGAAAAACAACGTCAACAACTTATGCAGAACAGCACTTTAATATTCTTCCCGGACAAAATAAAAAACAAATCCTCACTCTTCACGGGAGGTTGTAAAGCAGGACCCACTGGACGGTGGTCAGCAGGAGGGGCCACCGAGAAACGTATTCGTAGCCCCGACCCAGACGATGATCCCTCTTCACCATTGCAAGCAGCGTTTGCAGTGTTTCTTCCAGTTCTCCGATGGTCTTCAAAAAATCCGAATCCACTGAGAACAAGAGAAATAATACGTGATTATGGATGTGACATTTTGGAGTGCAGAGGACAGAATGTGGATCCAGGGCCGGGCTAGCCCTGAATGGGTGCGGCGGATTGGGGTGCGTTTTGCCTACGTTCTAGACGGCACCCTTGACTTCAGCCCCTCTGGCTTCACCCCCCCCCCCCCCACTTCTGCCCTACTGTACGATCCACCCCGTCGTGGAGAGATCGGCCAAGGCAGGTTATCGAGAGCAAGGC
This sequence comes from Thrips palmi, assembly GCF_012932325.1. Classification (NCBI taxonomy): domain Eukaryota; kingdom Metazoa; phylum Arthropoda; class Insecta; order Thysanoptera; family Thripidae; genus Thrips; species Thrips palmi. The sequence goes on along the minus strand of NW_023144632.1, from coordinate 9,677,113 downwards.
GCCTGCCACAGGCCGTCCCGGCAGGCATACCTGCTGTGCGGGCTGGCCTACCCCGACGATGACAGGCGCTAGCTTTCTGCCAAGTTTTTATTTAGTTTTTGGTTGTTGAGTGCAAATTCGATACATGAAAAAGTCTCGTATATTTGCGTTATTACCACAACAAAGAAAGTCCTGGGCAGTTTTTCTGAAGCTGCACTTCAAGCTGAAAGAACAGCAGAAGGAACCCAGAGGCAAAATTTCTTTGCGCTCGCCGCCCCCTCGGCCTATATTGACAGACAGGTTTGCCCCCGCACTAAAACTTTATCTCGCGGACTGTTTTGTTTTTGCGTGTCTATAATCACTTCGAACGCACAAACAAAACTCGAAGCGGGAAGAAAGCGCGTCTTCAGCCGCTCTGAGAGGACACGTCTAACGGTTTGCAGGGCAGGCTCTGCATCTAAAACAGGGCTTTCTTAAACCAAGGCGATTTCCTTGAAACAACAAGGGAACTTCAACCGTTCGAGTACTACTCCTAAGTAAATTATCTTGGTTCTAGAAACGCCTTTTTTTGTGTCTGTGCAACGGTTGGGGGTGACTTACTTGTAACGCGCATAGGCTTGTCCACAAGTTGGGGGCACACCAAGTAGGTGGTTTCCAAGAAGTCGTGCGACTCCTGCGCGCCAAGCGGCGGCACTCCCGGACAGCGGAACAGCATTCTGGGGTAGACCGCCTCCAGCCCCCGCTGCAGGTCTTCGACCAGGGCGTCGAATCGGAGCTGGATAGCTGGCCGTGGCGCCCTCGTGAAACAGCGTGGGCAGGGGAGCGGCTGCCGTCGTCCGCCGCCGACTCCGATGAACGCCTGACTCATCACCAGCGTCTCGAGCACTGCTCGCCAGTCAAATCGAATCGCAAAAGATTTGTGGCCCAAAAAAATTTTGGGGTTAAAATTCGAAGAAAGCACAGGATGGGTGCGACTGATTCACTCCGGGTGTGCGACTAAGGGGATGGCTCGGCGGCACTGCACCACACTGCACGCGTCGGAGCCGCAGACTGTCGATGGACGCACGGCCGAGGGTGACCCAGAAACATCCCCCCTCCCCCGGAGAAGCACTGCGAAAGCGTGAAGCTGGACTGGCGGCGGCCGCTGAGTGTGTGTGTGTGCGTGTGCGTGCGCGTGCGTGTGTGTGTGTGCGCGTTTGTTGCGGGGCTGATCGCTTATCGCCGCGTCCACAAAATTTAGACGTCCGTTGCGACAGTGAGTCGTTTCCTTCCACCGCGGGCAGTTCCTTCGAAGCCCTGCTACAATTTTTTGTCCGTAATATTTTACTGAGCTCTTACTTGCTGCTCGTGCCCCCTCATTGGAATGATGAATGAAACAAAGTTACTGGGAAAAATTAGTTTATTACTTTTTAAAATTCATCCAGTCAACCGAATCAAATAATCATCGTTTAAGAGTACAAGTGGAGTTTGACTGCGGTCAGCATGAAACCCCACAGGAAAGCAGCCTTCGGGTACCCCTGCCCCAGATGCGGTGTTGTCGTCACCATAGCAATAAGCGAAAATAACGTTGATTCCATATTCTTCAGAAGTTTTCGGAACTGGTGTGGCGCTGAGAACAAAAGAAACAATTGCGTAAGACACAAAAAGAGGAGCGACCTACTTGTTCATGGAAAACTAATATAAATTAGCCGGTGAATAAGGGGAGATTTCCGACTCTGAAACTTTTACTACCAAAAAAAAACACAAGAGGCATGTTGCTAGAGTAAAAACGGGGTTCACTAATGCTCTTCTCACCATCAAAATCTCAGCTCAAAATAAACACACACACACACACACAAATTTTTTTGTTTTGTTTTTAGGGGTGCGTTTGATTTTCTTTTCGCACGCCGACGTGCCTTACCTGGCATGGGCTGGACGGGCTTCTCCCGTATCTGCGGGCACAGAATCATCATGAGCTCCAGAAGGCCAGGCCCCTTCGGCAGTCCAGCTCGTGCGATGCCCTCCAGGAAGAAAGGGTAGGCAACAAACAGGTCGCGGCGGAGGTGCTCAACGTAGGTGTCGAAGACGATCTGCAGCAGCGCTGGTTGCAGAAGCTGCGACGTGCTGAACTTTGGCTGCGGCCTGCTGGCCTTTGGCTGCGACCTGCTGGACTTTGGCTGCGACCTGCTGGACGACTTTGGCTGCGACCTGCTGGACTTTGGCTGCGACCTGCTGGACTTTGGCTGCGACATGCTGGACTTTGGCTGCGACATGCTGGACTTTGGCTGCGCGCGGTGTGCTCTGCTCGCGTCGCGGCAGTCGACTGGCCGATGCACACGCAACGCGTGGGTGGTGTCAAGAGACACCCCGGCGACACGGCGCGGGTGTCGGTAGCGCAGACGCCGTCGGCCTGCCCGGAGCGCGGCTACGGTGACGGCCTGACCCACAAGCGCCGTCGCCTCGGCCATCGCCCCGCTCAGCCAGGGAAGGCCGTGGTGAGGCACGGCGGGAATGAACACAGCAGGTATCGTTTAACGATTCTTACCGTGGATTCCCGTGGCTCAAACTACTGTATCATCATAAAAAGGGGGCGGGGGCAAGTCTCAAAACTATCCTCTGATGGGCGGATCTGGCCCTCAAACGTTTTGCCAGCCGTGGGCGATTCCGAAGAGTCATTGTACCGCTTGTCTCTCTCGCTCCACTGCGGGACCCCCGTGAGTGTGACAGAGACAGAGCGATCCTTTGGAAACAGCCGGCCGACCGGAGAGGACCACGTCGGCGCATTCCAGACCAGCCGGCGCGCGTGCCGCCGTGCCGGGGCGCTCCTCTGCCGGGGCGTTCCCACGAGCCCCGCCCCGCCCCGCCCCGCCCCGCCCCGCCGCACGACGCCCAGCCGGTCCTGCTCGGCGGATGGGCAGGCCCGGGCAGTCCCGCGGAAACACTTGGCGAGGAACGACCATGGCGCCCGCCCCGCCCGCTCTGCTGCTGTGGTTGGCCGGGGCCGCCCTGTGGGCCGCCCTGTGCCTCCCTGCCGGTGAGTACCACGAGGCAGGAGGCTGCGACCCTGGGCCGCGCCCCGCCCCGCCCATGCCCCGCCACTCCTCGCTGGCTAACTCGCCGATCCCCCCGCAGCCCTGGCCACGGCGGCGCACTCCCAGCGGACCTGCGAGGCCTTCGAGAAGTGCGTGCCGCTGTCGGACTGCAAGTCCCTGCTGCGCCTCGTGACGCACAAGGACCGCAAGCCCTCGGAGCACGAGAAGGCCCTGCTGCGCGGCGCGCAGTGCGGCTGGTCGCCCACGTCCGCGTTCATGCCCCTGGTGAGCACCAAAACACAGTGTGCACCGTCGAGGTTAAGGCTCCACTGACGCGGCGCGCGGCGTGTCACAGGTGTGCTGCGACCTGGTGCCGTGGGGTCGGTGCGGCGAGGTGCCCGGCGCGCTGCGAGACGCCGCCAACGGCCCCGCCAACGAGGGGGAGTTTCCGTGGATGGCGCGCCTGCTGTACAGGGGCCCGGCTGACCGAGGTGAGTGACGAAAAGGCGTCGAGCCAATGTGCATGTTGTCGGTAAAATTACCCCTGAAGCCAGAATTTCTTGTCCCAATGGCTCTGTGGCCCCATGAGCCGGTCGTGTTGGCTCTTCGTCCAAAGCAACTTGTGCCTGCCGTGGACTTACGTGACATCAACGACTCTCTGTTCGCTATTGCAGCCGATGGTGCCGACGGCGCCGAGCTCCTCCACTACGAAGGCTGCGCGGCTTCGCTGATAAGCGACCGCTACCTGCTGACCGCCGCCAGCTGCGTCACGGCGCGGGACAACCCTCCGTGAGTTCACTTCGGTTCACTGCCGCCTGCGGGCCGCTGGGTAGGCCAGCCCGCCGAACAGGGCGGTGCAACGTGGCGGCCTACCCTCACTTGGTCGGGCGCCCTGCTCACACGGAGCCTCCCTGTGTTGCAGGGCGTACGTGCGGCTGGGCGAGCTGGACGCTCCAGAGGACCCCGCCTGCGTCGCGAACAGCTCCGACTGCTCCTCCACCGCCTTCAACGTGGCCGTGCAGGACGTGGTGGTGCACCCCGAGTACGCGGTGGGGGCGGCGGGCCACCAGCACGACATCGCGCTGGTGAGGCTGAAGACCGCCGTGCGGTACAGCGAGCACGTGGCGCCCGTGTGCCTGCCCATCACGGACCCGCTCGGCGACACGCTCAAGAAGGACCGGCCGCTCACCGTGCTCGGCTGGGGCAGCCTGCACCGCGCCAACAGTGAGTCGCATCGGTCGCTTGTTTCGGTTTCGTAAACTACTTTAGAAAAATTTACCCCCAACCCTTTTTTTTTGCTCAGCCAACACGACGCGGCGCTTGACGAAGAGCGTGCTGAGGGAGGTGCCGCACGAGTTCTGCACCGAGAAGTACAGGGAGACGCCGGACCACGTCGACGGCGTGCACCAGCTCTGCGGCCGCGGTCTGGCGGAGGGCTCCGACGCGTGCCACGGCGACCGCGGCGCGCCGCTCTCGTCCACCAGCGTGCGCCAGGGCGCGGTGCTCACCATCCTGGAGGGCGTGGCGTCCTTCGGGACGGTCTCGTGCGCCACGGACGGCATGCCCGCCGTGTTCGCGCGCGTCGCCACCTACCTGCCCTGGATCATGACCAGCATCAAGGTGGCGTGAGGGCGCCGACGGCTTGGCCGACCACCACCATGGCTGTGATTTCCAACCGCGTCGACTGCGTGAACCCATTCCGAAAGCGGCTTCTCTGCTTCACTCCGCGATCCCAATATTTTCTATGGCGGTTGGGCAGGGCAGTGTTAACGGACTGTTTGCCCAATGTTCCGAGTGAAGTGGACCACTTGCGTGTTTCAGCCTAACGTCCGTTGCTGGCCCCAAAGGTATGTTGCTGCGGGTTGACGCGGGACAAAGAAAGTTGTGCGGATTTTGCCTCCCTTGAGGCACACGACCACCCAGGTTATAGGAGATTTGAAACGGTTCAAGTTTTCCAAGGAAAAACCCAACATCAAAGAGACCATTAAAAAATGATAAAAAGAAATTTTACACTTTTTTGGTTTGCCATTTTCACGCGCCTTAGAGATAAAACGACACAATGTCACATTCCAGGAATACCAGTGGGTCCAGCTATAAAGGGAGTCGGGGCCGCCTTACTCGAACCATCTGTATAGCCAGGAAAATGAATCCAGGCACAATTCCACCCCCACCCCGGTTTTTGAAACGCCTCCAAGAAAGGCCTAATCTAGGACAGTCAACGTGCCACCCTGTTTCGGATGCGCGCTTGCGTTGCGTGAAGGGGGCAACCTTGAACCCTCAAGTCCTGTGACTTACGCTGTAGTGGCAGGATGCGGCACTGCCCCGTTCAGCCAAATAAGGGCGTTGCCTAGCAGCCTTGTCCTCCGTCGATGCGTTATTGTTTCTTTTGTGAGTGGAGGGCAAGAAAATGGCGTCGTGGTCGCTACCCCTTCGCTCTCGCTACTCCGCGTCGCGGACAGGGGGTAGCCCGGAGGCTTCCCGGGGAAATCGATCCTGCGCGGGGGGGCCGCCTCCGCCAGCTCTGCCGCTGTCTGCCGCCCTGGTCGCGGCAGGGCCCTGCTCGCCCACCCACCAGTCCAAGTGCGCAATTGCAATCTGAATCTGAATCAGTGCAGCCAGGGCAGCAGCGCCTCCGTGGCCGTCTCAAACATTTGCCATCCCGCAGAAAACCCGGGTTGGCTCTAAAATCTATTTTTCTGACAGTTAAACATAATTTTTTTCAACACGTGTGCCAGTAAATACTCGAGCCTTTGTCTTTTTCTCAGTGTCTCCGATTGCGTTCTCGTATATCAGCAACGAGGAGGGAAATTTTTGTTGTCCACAAAACGTGTTTATTGTGTCTATGTGGCGGGCGGGGCACCATCAGCCGCACCGCACAACCAGTCACCATGCCTGGCTTTCCAAAAAGAAATGACGTTCCATTTGTAGCTTATTTTGTGTGAGACTGTGTGCACTTAGTGCTGTTACCGCGTCATCACGACCGACCGACTGGAACTGCGGTGCACAATCAAGCCATTTGGAACAGGGTGAAGGAGCTCATGACAAACAAGAACAAGAGTTACAACAAGAACATTTTATTTAATCCTGGCAACACTTAGACAAATAAGCAAAATAACACACTCTCAACTCCTCCCAACTCATGATTTTTTACAATTAAATTGTCAAGTTGTCTTAACAGCAAAAAGCAAAACACAGAAGAGAAAATAAAATCAAAAGGGCGAAGTGCAGAACGATGAATGATCAGAGCACAAAATTGTCATATTTGAACTTCAAACAAACCGCCAAAAGGAAAAACAATGACGGTCCAAACATGATTCAGTTAACGCCGTCAAAAATAGGTCCTTCTCAATACATAATTTGTAACTACTTCACAGCCTTCTAAAGCACAGGAAACGTTTCCCCTCAACAACAGTCAACATTGTCTTCCACAGCCATCCAGAGCCTATCGATTTTGACTGGCTCTTGACAGGAGCATAGACAGCCACCAACACAAGAAAATAATTTTTACCTTCTAATTTGCTTCTATCATCCAACTATCGTCAAAATAGAGACTAGCATTATTCAAAATAGATACTTTTATGAGATTTTCGAAAAGTGGAAATCCCCGTCATGCACCAGGATTAATTATAATAGTTTTTGCTGTAAGTTTTTTGACAGAGGTGACGCACTCCTGCATCACTCACAATAATCCGTACAAGTCTCACAATTTTACAATTCCTTGTACGACGAAAAATATAGCCAATAAAGAATTACTGGCGCTCTAGGCTCCAGCTCGCTTGAAGGGCACACCACTACTTCTACACCCAGAAAAAGCTACCATTGGATCAATACTAATTGAATCAACACTACAGGAATAAGTGCATAATGCAGCTTCTAATCTACGATATATTTCTACATTTTTCTGGGTGATTTTTTTTTTTTGTATTTTGAGAACTTTTTACTGCAAATTAAATGGAAAGACTTTGCGCCAAAATGTGGCGAGACATAAAGTCTCGCCAAGTTTTGGTCAGACCTAAACGTCTCACTAAAATTTGGCCAGACAAAAAGGTCTTGCGACAAAATGGCGAGACTCTCTTGTCTGAGCACTGTAAAAGACGCAATTACGGTCCATGCGGCGGATGATGAATTGCGGCCTTTACAGAGCACAGACAAGAAAGTCTCGCCATTTTGTGGCGAAACTTTTTTGTCCGACCAAATTTTGGCGAGGATTTCAGGTCTGACCAAAACTTGGCGAGACTTTATGTCTCGCCACATTTTGGCGCAAAGTCTTTCCATTTAATTTGCAGTCAGAAGTTCTTGGCGAGACTTAATGTCTCACCTCTCTGGAGAGGTGAAAAGTCTGACCGTTAGATTTGTAGTAAGCTGTTACTGTAAGGGGAAATGACCCAACTGCCATTCCATCTCGTCGTCGTCCTCTTCCTCCTGGACGTGGATGGCACGGCGGAGAACACGTGTAGCACGGCAAGTGCGCTCAGGCGGCCCGGGGCGCCTCGTGGAAGGGTCGCCCGGTGGGCAGCTCGCGCTGCTGTTAGCCAATATGGACCCGCCTTCCAGGTCCACAGGCGGAGCAGGTTCCAAGAACGGGCCCAGAGCCGAGGCCATGGCTGGGGCGTGTGCAGAGGGCAGTCCGGGGGCCAGCGCAGGGGCCACGGACGGGGCCAAACCAGGCCCCACGGCTGGAGCAAGGGCCTGCACACATTAGAGTCAAGTAAGGAACCGCTCCACCGCTCGCTGAAGAGCCCCAGCCAGTGGACTGCACTTTAAAGGGTCTAAGGGCCGATTAGGCTCGACGCTCGGAGCGAGATTCACGTGTGGAAAGGGGGAGGAGAGGAAGGGGGAGTTTCTACCAACACCACCACTACCACCACCACCATCACCCCGCACGCTCAATCGTGTCACGCTCGTTTCATCGAGAGGTTACGCTCCTGGAAGGGTGAGTCCACCACCTCCGGAGCCCACCGCAGCGAGCATTGATGAGGCTGCGAAAGTCGGAAAAGGGGGTTGGGTGGAGGGGAGCAAGGCAGTTCACCACCACCACCGCAACCTGTTGGATGGAGTGGACAACGGCGGCGGAGGAGGGGAAGCAGATCATTTGACCTACCTAAATTAGACCGACAAAAAGTAGACCGACCCGACCGACCTAAATAAAAATATTAAATAAAAAATTCAATAAAGTTATTCGCATTTTTGACCGACTTGAATAAAAAAATTCCCATAGAGCGCGGGGGTTATTTTTAGGGCACTAGGCCGTTACCTCCACTGAAAACACCTCCAACAGTGAAGCCTCCGTCGAAAATACATCCACGACGGCGGCCTCGACGGCGGCCTCGACGGCGGCCTCGACGGCGGCCTCGACGGCGGCCTCGACGGCGGTCTCGACGGCGGCCTCGAAGGCGGCCTCGAAGGCGGCCTCGACGGCGGCCTCGAAGGCGGCCTCGAAGGCGGCCTCGAAGGCGGCCTCGACGGCGGCCTCGAAGGCGGCCTCGAAGGCGGCCTCGACGGCGGCCTCGACGGCGGCCTCGACGGCGGCCTCGTAAGCGGCCTCGTAAGCGGCCTCGTAAGCGGCCTCGTCGGCGGCCTCGTCGGCGGCCTCGTCGGCGGCCTCGTCGGCGGCCTCGTCGGCGGCCTCGTCGGCGGCCTCGTCGTCGGCCTCGACGGCGGCCTCGTCGGCGGCTTTAAACTGTAAAGGTGTCTCCAGTCGAGGAACTAGGTTTACCAGGTACTGAGAATCCCTGTTCCAACATGTGGACGTGTTTCCGTCCGAGAACCTCGTCCAATGCAGTGGACATTTTTCGTGGATGTCTTTTTGATAGAGGCTTCACTTTTTGGAGGTGTTTTCAGTGGAGGTAACGGCCTCTAGTGTGCTAAACCCCCGCGCTCTCCAAGAGTTTTTTTATTCAAGTCGGTCAAGAACCTTTGAATAAGCCACAATTTGATAGTTTAGTTCTTTGAGATGGGCTTTCGTTACAATCGTAAAGATCAAGCAATTAAAAGGCTCCAATAAGATTTTCTTTCCGCGGCGGAGAATGTGCTAGTTGGGTTGCCTATTCGCTCGCTGCATATGAAAATGCAGACATGTGGGGTATGGCGACGCGCGGTGAAATCATCGGCGGCGTGCTAAACTTTGTCGGCGGCGGCGCGGTGCACGTGTCTAATTCACAGCAGGAGCGCAACTTGAAGAGCGCCCTCGCCGGCCCAGCCTAGCCGGCCCTGGCCAATGACGCGGCATGTGATTCGTGTTACGTGGGTTTGGCGCGCGGCAGCCGCCGCACCGGAGGCAGCCGCACCCCCTTTCCCCAACCCGCGCGCCGCGCGCAGCGGCGAAGCTGCGTAGCACCCCCTCTACTCCGCAGCCCGCGCAGCCCGCGCAGCCCCCGTGGACTGGCGGCCGATATACTGCTGTGATTCCGCGGTGTTTTGTTTCTCTGACAGGCGGAGCGACGAAACGACTAATTGCACCGGAATTCGTCCACCTGGGCTCGAATGATTGTCTGGTCAGGCATAAACTCACCTCAGCTAGTCCCAATGAGAAGCCCGTTCCACGGTGATCATATTCTTGGAACTCGTACTCAGACGCCCTCCTCTTCTCAGCAATATTTGGCTCCTGTTTGGACAAACAAACATCGTGTTTAAAAAGACACGCAATCCTTGCTGTGCCGCTGCTTGGTTTTCCAATAAATGCATTGGAATGTTTGGTGATATAAATTTAGAATATTTTGGATTCAAGGGTTTCTTTTTCTTGAAAAAGTTGCAAACTGTTCCAAATTTTAAGGACAGTTCATAGTTTAGGCTCTAGTACACTAAACCGTTATTTCTCATTTTTCAGATGGATCGATCAAGAAAAATGTTGACGCTGCGCCGAGCCAGGTTGCCAGTGCGACGGCCAAATTCAGGGGGAAGGGGAGGAGGAGGGGGAGGGGAGGAAGAAGGGGTGGCGGAAAAAAGACGCCCACGGGGTTGGCTGCAAATTGAAGTGTGTGAGGCATGTCGTGAAAGGTGCCATGCACACTGCAGCGGCGCGCCGCTTGCGGAGTGCGTCAAGGCCAAGATCGGCGAGTGAGAGGCCCACGGGCAAATCTGCACACTTGAGTACACCACTACTACTACTACTACACTGATTGAGCCGGATTCACCCCTCGCTTCATTCCTCGGGAAAGGGTTACACCGTGCGGGCGTCGAGTCGAATCGCGCGTGAGTGAGCGTGAGGCGCGTGTCACTGCCAAGCCACTCCTATATCGATTCCATCCCCGAAATTAAAAGCAAAACTTCGGCTGCTTCTCTGTTGAGATTTTATTCCGGGAGCGTGCATTCCGTGGATCGCTCGCCTTGCTCGTCTGGGAATGCCGGGCCGGGCCCAGCCGGGCGAGTGAGCGCGCCCGATCAAGACGACGAGTCGCTTTTCATTTTCATTTCGGATCTGCGCAGTTCGCCACCGCGTTTTCATTTTATTATTACGCCCTTAGACGTGAACTGGCCGTGGTGCGTCGCGCGCCCCAGAAAAAAATAAATGGCAACAAAGGGAAAGTCCAAGGTGCCCCGCGCCCGCGCGTGGTTCGGTACGAAGGCGAAACAGCCGTGTCCCCGGGAAATCGCAGAGCTGAGGGGCCAGAGCCTGGACAACATTATTGGTCAAATCGCCCTCCCGGATGCCTAAACGGACAGGGACGGACCTCTTCCAGGGGGTTCAGCCCCTGGGATCAGCCTCTGGAAGGACCCGTCCGAGTTACAGAGACTTCCATGATTGTCAAAAGGGTTAAAGGGGTGATCATGTAACTGCCTCGCTTTACGGTGGCGGCACAAGCACAGCGGTGCGGGGGACTGCCCCGCTCCGCGCGGCCCCACACTACGCGCTGCGTCCACTCCCGTGTCACTGCGTGCTGCCAGACTGATTCCGAGAGTCGTTTCCGTCGCTCTGTCTCTCTCGCACTCATGAGAGGTCCCGCATAGGTGCGAGAGTGACAGAGCGATGAAAACGACTCTCGATGCGCGAGATAGATTCGTCTTACCTGGCCGAACGCCATGGTGCGGGAGCGCGGCATCACTGCAGGCGACGGCGGCGGGGTGGCCGGCGGCAGCCTTTCGTACAGCGTGCGCATGACCCGCACCGGCGTCGGACTCCCCAACCTGGAGCCGCCTGGCCAGGTCCCTTCGGCAGTGGCAGGCTCCCCGCGGCGAGGAGACAGCGGTGCCCTAGGCGAATTCGGCGACCTCGGCGGGATCGGCGACTTTGGTGGGATCGGTGATCCCGGCCTCGGCGAGCTGGGCTGACCCGGCGAGCTGGGCTGCCCCGGCCCCTTGCCCGCCCCCCCAGGGGCTCCTGGGCCTCCAGAACCGCCAGAAGATCCCGCAGCTGCAGGCCTCCCAGCAGACATGGTCTCACCCCTAGTGATGTAGACGTTCAACTCTTTGATAGCGATCTTGAAGTCCGTCGGGACGGACATGCACTCTGCGAACGCTGCTGCGCCCGGCGTGCGCTCCGCAGCGACTGGCCCGGGGCGCGAGTCCAGGCGGTGCGGGCTCCAGGGGGTGGCAGCGAGGCGCCCCGCGGCAGGCGGGAGCAGGGGGCAGGTAGCAGCAGGCAGCAGCCGCAGCAGCGCCGAGGCGGCACCGAGGCGCCCCGTCGGCAGGGCTGTTGAGCCTCACCCGGGGTCTGCCGCCCCGCCGTGGGGCGTTTCCTGGAATCGGGTCCATTGCACAGATGGAAAATACTCGGTGTGCATTGAGGGAGAAGCTTCGGCTCCGGTCAATGAAAAGCCGGTGCAAGCTCGCTTACCACGAATTTGCCACGTCGTTTTGAATGCTAATGATTGGCAAGCCTGGACCTGAATCACTCCCCCGCTTTCTGTGAGTATTACCAAAAATGGACGCAGGGTGACCGATCGGTACATTTGCTGAGCAGAGTGAACGCCAGTAAGCGGCTGGCCCGCACTCGTCTTGTTTATTCCGGTGGGAGAAGGGGAGGGGGAGGAAGGGGAGGGGCACCTTGCCTCCTTCGCCGAAATGACAACATTGGCCATGGCCGTGCCGTGCACTGCCCGATTCCGAATGTTCGTCTCTCTCTTGCCCCCCTGCGGCACGCCCGGGGACGCCGCATGAGTGCGAGAGAGACGCAGCGACGAGACGATCCTGCAGAATGAGGGGGCTGTCGGGCGTTCTGACGCGCCACGCCGCGCCACTCAGACCCATAGACCCACGCTTCACCGCCCCTGCCGCTGCATGCCACTCCCGACAGCGCGACCCGGCCGACACGTGCACAACTTTTTATGAGGCTTGATTGAATGGGTTCCGCTCCCCCGAACTTCGGCCTAAATCGGGGCCAAACCGCGCTTCTGCATTCTAAAGGTGTGTGTCGAGGTGACCAGCCTGGCCACACGCCGCGGCCACACGCACGGCCTCAGACTCATATTTGCCCCGGTCACCACGTCGGAAGGAGCTCAGGCTTCGCACGAGTACTTCGCAGAATGAACAATGGGGCAGAAGAGACCCCCTCTACGCGGGTCCGAAAAAGCTGTTGATGAACTGGAGCGGCGGAGACTCGCCAGACTTCAATCAAGTAGGCAGTCTAGCTCATTTGGGATCGAGCCTGGCCTCGACGTGTCTTAAAGTGTGACTCTCCCCGCGGGGGGTGTCGCAGCGTTGGTTGCACGGCATGGCCGGCCAGGGTGAGCGAGGTGGCGGGGCGGCGGGGCGACGGGGCGGCGGGGCGGTGCCCATTGACGCTGCGTGTGTTAGTGACGGCGCTGAGAAAGGGGCAAAGATTCGCTCAGCAGAAAGTTTGGACCTCGATCTGCAACCAATTTGAAAGGCCGTACACGATTTGCGCCGCGTCTACCTGAGAGGACGGGTGGCGCTAGGGAGCGGGCGGGGCGAGGGCCGGTCACAAAGCGACCAGCCGCCGGACGGCCCGGCGTCTTGCCTACCCATTCTGCCGGCCCCGGCCCCGGTCCCCGGGTTACCGATCCGGATTTCCACGCGGCGCAGGTAGGCGCGGCGCATATTTAATCCTCCCATTCGAACAGCAATTTTGCCGTCTCTGCCAAAATAAAAATAAGACGTGGCACACACACGCGCGCGCGCTGCACGGTCCCCGGGGAGAAGTCGATTGCACCAGACGATGAGAGTTTTGCTCGGAGAGCAATCAGCCCAGCCCGCCCGCCATCAGTGCCGGCAAGTGTTGTTTTGCATTCACCCGTCAAGAGGGCCAGCCGGACGGTGGTCAGCGCAAGGCGTCGATGGGGTCTATGGTGCATATGGGTATTGCCCCCCCGCCCCCCGCCCCCCTCGCCGGCCCGTGCCCCCCCCCCCCTCTTGATTATTTACCCAGGCTTCAGTCAGAAAACGCATCGAACGCTGGTGGCCCGAGGTTCGTTCTGGCTACCGGCTCTGGCCGCGCTGCCAAGGCGCATGGCCTGCATTGTCCGCGCGGGCACAAGTACCCCCCCCCCCCTCCCTCCCTCCAGCAGCGCCAGCAGCGCGGCGGGCCAAGGCGGGCCTTGCCGGTGTCCTGCAATAAGCGGTCCGGCTCGACGCACCACCTGGGCAAGAAAATGTTGTGCGGCAGCAATCTGTCCCGTTCTCCGAACCAAGCACGACCGAATCGGCGGTTTTGTTTGCGACCGCCCTTTCAACTGGCTTGTGCCTCTGGTCAGTGGTCGCTGCCACTGCTGACTGCAAATAGTGGTTGACTTTTCTAAAAAGAGGGCCTTCCCTTTTTTGGTGTGGTTGCAAACTGGACACCAATTATAAAGCGTCAATGAAAACTAAACTGTGTGTAGAGTCCTACTTTGAAATGGCCTTTAAACCTTGATGCCGTACTCCTGTTTCACTGGATTCCCTTGCAGGTCATGATTACAGGGAGGTCGGCCATGGCAGCAGTAAAAGTGCACAGCGCTACCACCCCCTGACAAAAAGCGTGTGTGTACCGCTGTAATCGACGTGGCTTGTGGCGCTGCGCAGGCTGCGCACACACGCGCGTGGCTGGACCCTGTCATCAAGTGATCCGCTTCGCCAACACAAAGGCGTGGGGGTTGCGGCGGACGAGAACGCGCTCGGGAAACGGGATATTCCGATCGGAATGGATGTGTTGATAAAATCCGGCCGCGGCAGCCAGTCTCCGACTATGAAACCAACCGCTCTGATCTTGGTAGACTAGGGTCAGGCCCTAGAGCAGTGCTTTTCAGCCTTGAGGTCGAGACCCCATTGAGGGTTTTGGAATGGTATTTTGGGGTCACGGCTGGCTTCCTTATTATTCGGTTTTAATATGTCTTTGCTTTCGCTTGAGACTGTGAGCGTGTTCTAACTTGATGCCGCAGCCCCCAACAGTAGCGCTGGGTAGCGCTCCTCCACCACAGCTCTCCACCACAGCCCTCACCACAGCCCTCCACCACCGCAGCCCTCCTTCACCACAGCCCTCCACCACAGCCCTCCGCCGCAGCCCTCCACCGCAGCCCTCCACCACAGCTCTCCACCGCAGCTCTCCACCTCCACCACAGCCCTCCACCACAGCCCTCCGGCGCCCCCGCCACCCCGCGCCCTTGGGCGCGACTCCCCGACGAGGTCCCCAGGGCCAGGAACGGCGTGCCGGTGCATCCCACCACCTGTTGCTCCCCCAGCCCTGCCAGCATGCTGCCAGCAACAGGCCTGCGGTTCGAGCCAAGTGCGCGGGCGCGGGGCGCGGGGCAGAGGTGCGCCGAAGAAGGCGTGGCGGGGGACCGGGAACACTTCGTCCACTGCTCTGCAGTAAAGCGAAAGTGTCGTGTTTTGATGCATTGCTAGCATACGAGTGAACTCACTCCTTCCTTACATCAAAGCGTTTATCTTCTGCTTAGTACTAGAAATTTGTTGGCACTTTTAAAATTATTTTTAGTAACTTGACAGTCACAATGGCGGAAATTGTTGGCACTGCGTCGGGCCGCAGTACTCTAACCAGGAGGAGCTTGTGGCACGAAAGGTAGAGTGTTGTTTTTCGAGTAATTTCCAGACTTACAGCGAGTGAAGGCCAGGATAAAAGACCAGGGTTTGAAACTGTTCACGGCATCTTTATGGCAAACCGTGCTCCACTGTTGCAGGAGTCATGACCTCCCTGATGGCACTCTGCCCTAGGTTGACAAAAAACAGCGTTTACTTTTCCGCCTCGCGTCAATTTTCTGCGGTCTTGCTGGGCTCGAGGTCCCCGGCCCGCCTCGTGGGGGCGAAGTCGTGGACGATCTCGACGGAGCCCTGCTCGAAGCTGAAGTCGCCCAGACGGTGCAGGTTCTCGATGCTCAAGCGGTTCCCGCCGCGAATGACGTCCTTGGCGACGAACAGGACGTACGGGTGGGCCTCCTCGGCCTGCACGTGAGAACAGGGCAAAACCGTCATTTTCCTCCCTGGTTTGAGGTTTGAGTGGAGGCCCGGCCCACCCACCTGGTGGAAGGTGGTCTCGAGGTCGGTGGCGGGCATGTGGATGTGGTGCACGGGCAGGGACATCTCGGGGAGCGCCAGGAAGCGGGCGGCGCTCAGGGTGAGGGCGGCCTTGGGGACGGCGCTGTTGATGAACTCGCGGAGGGGCTGCAGGTATCCGTTGGCCGGGTCGTAGATGCTCTTGATGCCCCTGCAAACACAACACCGACATGACTCTCGGACGCCACCGCCAGCCGACTCCACGCACAACACGTACTTGGGGACCACGAAGGCGCTGATTTCATCCTTGTTCCTGAAAGCCGCTACCACGCACTTGTTGAAGACCGCGTCGATGCCGCCCTTTTCCCCGACCAGGTAGTCGATGGACGAGAAGGGAGCGCCTAGAAAAAGACGGAAACATTAGTGGCTGCACGGAGCATATTTACCCCGGGTGGACGATGGCTCACTGTACAAGCCGACGGTCTTGGCGTCCTGCTCCAGGGCGATCGTGGTGGTCAGGGCCGCCAGGGCCAGCAGGACGGCGACGACGGCCTCCATGACTGTGCTGCTGCAACTTAACCCGCGCACTGCACCCCGCCCGGCCACCACCGGCGGCTTATATTCGGCGGGGTCATCGCGCCGTGCTCGGCCTGGCTAGCCTGGCTCGGCCGTGCTGCTGGCCGCAGCAGGCGGCGGCCGATAGGTGCCTCTAGTCCGTCCACGTGCGCGGCGTGCGCGGAGTTATCGCCGCCCTGCAGGCCCATTCGGGGAGGCGTCTTCTGTCTCTCTCGCACTCATGGGGCGTCCCGCATAGGTGCGAGAGAGGCAGAGCGACGACTCTCGGAATCAGTCCAACTGCCCGGGTGCCGGACGGCGGGCGGAGATCTGGAGGGTCGCGAAAGGAACGAAACTTCCATGGCGGCGATGCTGACGCGGTGCTCCGGTCTGTCCGGAGATCATTACAGATGCTTCTAGAAACGGCGGATTTGGGCAAAGACTTTGTCCCTGCAAGTGGGCCCCTGCAGGTAGGCAAACCGCGATACCTTGCCCCTCCCTCAGGCCGTTTCTGGGTCCGCCCTGCTCGTCTGCGAAGAGAGAATGCCGCGGGGCCCACGGCCTTCCGGCGCGACGGTTCGAACGCGAACAAGCGAGAGCGTGGCGTCGTCGTATTGCGCGTTGCCTTTGTTGACAGCGCCCGGGGCACGGCTAGGTGTTACTCCACTTCGATGGAGTTTCCACTTGTGCGACGCCGGCCTCGGCAGCGCCATCTCTCCGGTTCCGCAAACTCGCTGACTCAATCTGATCGAATTACGCGCTTGACCATACAGCATCAGCGCCTTAAAACGCTGACTTGTCGCCCCGCCCCGCGCCCCGCCGCGCGACTGATCTGGATCACGGCCAGCGCGTAGAGGGTAGCGGGGTAGCGGGGTCCAAGCGGGGAGCAGTGGCTGTTGTCTCTCCCGCACCCTCGTGGAACGCACCACGAGCGCGAGAGAGACAGAGCGTCGAAGGCACTGCCACTCTGCTAGCCACGCAGGATTCCTGCTGCGGGAGGGGACGGTACTTTGCGCTACCACACAACTCTGTCCGTATGCAATTTCGGTCCTCCTGAACTGTGCTACCGGCCGTTGACCCCGTTAGGACAAAACTCCGACGTCATGCACGGAAAAAAAGGATTAGTTGTGACAACTAACATGTTAGTTGAAAAGCGTCCAAAGAAGATTTTAGTTTCCACGACTAAAAGTTTGCTGCTCGAACGAATTTATAAGTTGGAACGACTAAAAAACTACAGTTGGCTCAAGGATAAAGTTGATTGTGCGTACACTATGTTAGTTGTGAGGATTAACACGACCGTCACGGAAGAAAATAAACCACGCACAGAAAAAAAATCTGCGGCGGGAATCGAACTTAGGACCTGTCGCTTGTCAATCAGAGACGCTGCCCACTGCGCTGCGGACATTCTTAGGAGACCCGACTTTCGGGCGATCATTTAATCGTCGCTTGTCCTAGCATCGGTCAGTTTGCTGTATCAGCGTCATTGGTCATTCTCCCGCTATCAGCTCACCACAGCGCAGTGGATAGCCTCAGCAGCTCTCAGATCACAGATTCCGCGATCGATACCCGTTGAAGGTTTTTCTTATACGAAGCTTCTTTTCTCTCGTGACGCTCATGTTAGTCATCACAACTAACATAGTGTAGGCACAATCAACTTTATCCTTGAGCCAACTGTAGTTTTTTAGTCGTTCCAACTTATAAATTCGTTCGAGCAGCAAACTTTTAGTCGTGAAAACTAAAATCTTCTTTGGACGCTTTTCAACTAACATGTTAGTTGTCACAACTAATCCTTTTTTTCCGTGCATGACGTCAGCCAGCCAGGAGCCCTCGCCGAGTCGTCCTGGCGAAACCAGTCGCGCTTCCCGTCGCCGCATCCATGTCGCTGCACCGGGTGGCGGGCGGTGCCGGGCGGTGCCGGGTCCAGCAACCATGCCCCTCCCCCTTTCTCCCCCTCCTCGCTACTCCTCGCCACTGAGCTGGTCGCAGCCGCCCTCTCCCCGCGGCCACCGCGGCCACCGCGGCGTGGCTGGCGCGGTGGTTCAGTTCCGCTCGACAAAGGACACCCAATGACGACCGCCGCGGTGCTCCTCGTCGTGGCCGGCGTGTGTGTGGCGGTGGGCGCGCGCCCCTGCGAGCAGCACGAGAAGTGCGTGGCCCTGGCAGTGTGCCCCTCCCTGCGCCGCCTCGCCGCCAAAGGAACCGCCCTGGACGCCGACGGCAAGGCCGCGTTGCGGGCCGCGCAGTGCGGCTGGGCCGCGGGGGACGCCGCCATGCCGGAGGTGAGCACTTGCTCGGGTCCTCCTCGCCGGCCACGGTCGGCGGCCTCCTGGCGTGCAGTGTAGCCGGTGTCTGCCACGCTGGAATGTCCGCAGGTGTGCTGCCCCTTGCTGCCGCTGGACGAGTGCGCGCTGCCGAACCCCGACAGGCTCCTCTTCAGCACCACCGTCCGCGTGTTCGAAGCCCCGTGGGTGGTTCGCCTGGCTTACCGCTGTAAGTGCGAGAACAGCGTTTTTCGAACAGCGGTCTCGGCGCTCAGTCTCCCTCGCACTGCTGATTCGCCCCTCAGGGGTGCGAGAGAGACAGAGCGGCCAAGCGCTAACCGCGGTCCAGCTGGCGATACGTGAAATAGGCTTATGCCGATCGCGGCCTTGGCTTGACACTATCGCAGTGCCGTGGCCGCGGCCGTGGCGTCGTTGAGGCTGGCTCTGTTAATGGCGCACCCGAATTGAATGGTGTTTGTGCTGGCTGCAGCGGGGAAAGGTTCGCTGGAGTTCGGCTGCTCGGCCTCGCTGGTGACCGACCTGTACCTGGTGACGGCGGCGCACTGCGTCGTGCCTCGCACCCCGTGAGTACGCCGACGATCGAGTCCGTCGCGACGCCGGCCCGCACCTCACGGCCACGTTCTGGTCCTTGCTGCAGCGTGTCAGCGCGCCTGGGCGAGCTGGACACCGGCACCGAGCAGGACTGCTCCGACGTCGCGCAGGACCAGCTGCTGTGCGCCGCCCCGGCGCTGGACGTGGCCGTGGACACCGTCATCGAGCACCCCGGGCACGCCGAGCACGCGGACGGCAGGAACGACATCGCCTTGGTGCGGCTGCGGCGCGCCGTGAGCTTCACCGACGACGTGCGCCCCGTGTGCCTGCCCGTGGACGGCGTCGTCGTCCCCCCGACCCGCGGCCACCGCTTCCTCGTGGCGCACGGCTGGGGCACGCAGGCCAACAACGGTGCGTTGCAGCGTTGGAAGTACGGAGAATCCCACACTTGAAATGCGCGGAGGGGTGGAACTTTCATCCTCCGCACTTGGAAGTGCAGAGTTTGCAGTCTCCACGCTTCCGCGCTATGCCAAAAGAGGCAGAGGCTTTCAGGGCTACTCCACAGTTGAAGTGTGGAGACTGCAAACTGGAGAATCACTCCGCACCAGAGAGAGTGTAGTTCTCCACAGTGTAGCTCTCCACACTTGGTTTGACAAGCGAGCCGCGCGTTCACCGTCCTCGCCCTCACCTCCGCGTCTCTGCGTGTTGCAGGCAGCGCCGTGATGACGAAGGGCCAGCTGGTGGCGCTGACGCTCGAGGAGTGCGCCACCAGGTTGCCGGCCGCGCGCCGCGTCGACGCCGCGCTGCAGCAGTGCACCGTCCCCAGCCACCGCTCCAACGCCTGCCGCGGCGACCCGGGCGGCCCGCTGACCGGCGCCTCGGTCCTGACGGGAAGCGACTCCCGAGCGGTGGAGTCCCTCGTGGGGGTCTTGTCGTCCGAGGCCTGCGACATCGGCGCCAACGACGGCGTGCCCACGGTCTCCACCCGCGTGGCCCCCTTCGTGCCGTGGATCTTGGCCAGGCTCGCGGAAAACGGCAGCGTGCACTGACGCGCAGTCGTTGCTTTTCAATCAATTTGCCTTTAAAAAAAAAAAAAAAAGGCTTGTTTTTCGGACAGTATGAATGCGTTAAATAATGTTTCTTCTAGTCCGGCGATTTTGAAGTTTTATTCTATCTCAGAGAACAAACTGTGCACTCTCCATCACTGCAATAAAATATCGAGGCACGCATGAGTCCTTCATTAGGCTAGGTTGACATTCTGACTTGGTGAGACGTCAGACCTCAGACCTCTACAGAGCATTCCTTTAAGGCGATTGCCCCCCTAAATTTAAGTTAACGGATTAGGCTCAAATTTGGAACACATGTTGGGAACTCAGTTATGATGCCCCTCTCAAATTTTTATGACGCTAGTTCAAATTTGAACAAAGTTATTGAACCCTGAAATGTCCAAACTTCGTGCAGCTCACCCGTCAAAAGTACGATACGTGGATCAAAACCAATTACATATTCGTGCAGTAAAAATGAGCGCCTATTCAGTGTGACCCCTCCGAGGTTCGTGCCTACACTCCTTGTAGTCCAAATAGGTGGTCAAAGTTGGGCCAAAATTGGTTCAAAGTTGTACTCCAGATTTGAGAGACATGATCTCGGAATTTCATTCCCCAAGGGGTCACACTGAATGCGCACGTCTTTCCCCTACACAAATCTACCTTCAGATTTGTTCTATCATTGATACTTTTTGAGGGTGAGTTGCACAAGTAAAGCACTGTTTTTCCCCCCCTTTAACCCATTTTGAAGTTGGCGGTCGTTTGGCGGGGCTCTGGACAGTGGCGCGGTGGCAGGTATCCGAACTCGGTGCAGGCCGGCCGGTGCGGCGCGACACATTTATGACAGACAGCTCGCCTGCAGCCGGGCATTGTCTTCGCCGCCTTCCCCCTCCCCTCTCCCCCCGCGGTAAGCCGGAGCTGCAGACGCTGACCTGGAGCGCGCCGGCTGAGGTGCCGGGCCTGCTCGGACTCCGATCCAGCCAGTCCACCAACGAGTCCCTCGCGACTTGAACGCGTCGCGCTGGCCACAATTTGGCGAGAAGGACGACGCGAAGGGAAAGGGGTGACACGTTTCATCCTCAGAGTCTGATAAGAGGAGCTGAAGGCCGTAGAAGAAATTTTATCCCCGATTTCAAATCGATGTTGAACTGGTGTCAAAATGATCGTAAAAGAAAAAGGAAATTGTTGGTACCCAACCGCCACCACTCAGTTGCAACATTCAAATTTTAAATTTGGAAACTGGAGCGCATCGGACTCCACAGTGAGCCGCGCGCCTCGCCAGTCGGCCACTGCTTCCCCCTCCATGCCTCGCCTCGGCCGTCTCGCTTGCACTGCGCGGGTGAGACAGAGACGGACAATGACATCTGTTCGAGCGGCCCGGGCTGCACCGGCCGCGCCGCACTGTCGCCGCACTGTCTGGCCATCGACACTGCCAAAACGCACCGCGCTGTCCGTCACCGGCCAGAATGCACGGCAGGTATAGGGATTTCCACCCAGAACTAGGACCCTTTTATTTTTTGGAAGTACCTGACTGTAGTGCCATCTCTCGGGAGAAGGCTACACTACCTGAACGAAAATGGCACGGAGTATTCGCAAAAACGACTCCCCGTCAATACACAAAATAAGTTCCTTTAGCCATCGCCGGAGTCCGGCAGGGGGGCAAGCGCCTTAAGCTCTAGCTGAAACCTTGACACCGTTTTTTTTTTCTTCTTCTTCAAAACTGAGCCTATGCATTTTGAAGTGTGAAGTGCTCGAGCCAAAGGCGCTGAGCGTGACGGTGTCGCTTTATCAGCAGTAGTTGCCGTGATAGTCGCAGATATGTCCTCGCTTCGCGCGGTTCCCGGATAAGCACTTGCTTCCGGTGTGGGTCGCTTGGACGGCAACAGCTTCGGCCCACTCCCGCTGGCTTTTGAGAGTGGCTCAGAAAAAGGGTTTCGAAATAACAAGCGCGTTAAGGATTTCGTTGGTATTTCTATAATCTCCACTCTTTTTTTACATTGTTGATACAAGCGATTTCTCGCACTTAATACAAAACTGATGATCACCCATTCAATCCTACTGTTCCCCCGCAACGGTTTTTTCCGCCTCAGTCACCTTGGTGTGTGCACTCTTGAGCGAGCCTGCTGTTCTTATCATCTTTACTATACAACCTACATCCAAATGATCGAGTGTAGCATTCTAATCCTAATCGAAATTACAATACGACTAAATTAAAGAGGCACGTCCGAAATATTTTATTGGTTCCCCGCATCCTGTGAGCTGCGCCACCAGCGAAAAGTCGATACGAGGTGCGGCCATTATCACGGCTTTGCCTTATCAGCCGCGCGGTTCTAGGAACCGCACGTCCGGTTTGGCGGAACACAATACGCCGCGGAATCTTGATCTACCCAATATTTTCGACTTGCAATGACAAGCCCTTCTGTCCGTGGACTGCTATTTTTGTTTCTAGGATGCAGCGGTTGCTTGACGACACTAATGGCATACTAATGGCATACCAATGAGATGCCAAGGGGCAGCCTGGTGCTGACGGACGGGTGCCTGCTCGCGGCCTAGGTAAGCCCGAGGGCAAGCCAGCTCACCCTAGACATACCGCACTGATCCATCACAATGACTATCACAAGGACGTGGCCACGCTTCAAGTCCACACTGTAGCAAACACTGCAACATCATCAAGTTCATTACGCGCATCCCAAAACGTTCGGTCTCCTAGTCCGAGCAGCACATGCGGCAGCAGCAGAAGCAGCAGCCGGCGAGCAGCCCGCACGTGAGCAGGTTGCAGTCAGGGCCGTCGTCGCCGTCGTCGCGCTCCTGCACCACCACCACGGGCGGCGGCGGCCCCGGCTGCGGGTAGCCGTACGCCTGCGGCGGCGGCGGCGGCCCCATGGCGGGAGGGGGCGGCGGGTACGCGTAGTACCCCTGCGGCTGCTGGTCGTATGGCCCGCTCATCCTGGCGAAAGGGAGACACAAATCACTGGGGCTCGCAGTGGGGTGGTATACTCCTGCGAGCGTGCATTCCAAAAGTGTTATTGGCTCTTATATGAACGGCAGTGCCCTAGTTACTGCATGGCCGCGAGCTCACTTTGTCGCTCAGAATAACTGCTGAGCAATGAAGGGACTCGCGTGGTACATATTAATAGCCGACTAGTTATCGACGCTTGGACTTGTGGCGAGGGGGGAACAGCTTTACACATTCATTGTACAAAATTTGACCACATTCCACATTCAGGTGGCAAAAACGCCTGTAAGTAGGCAACAAGTGTGGCAAAAACGCCAGAAATCTTGCACATTCTTGCACATTCACACAATCATTGTACATAAAATTTGACAGTGGGTCACCCCTCGACTTGTGGAGTTAGCAGTCCCGGCACTTCAAGTGTGGAGAAGGTCACAGGGCTCAGATCTCTTGGCATGGCGCAAGAGAACTCTACGCTTGAAGTGCGGAACTGCAAACCCTGCTCTTCCAAAAGTGCGGAGACAGAAAATGCAACACGGCCAGTGCGGAGTTCCACTCGGTTTCGCAGTGCCGCGACCGCGCGGACCATGGCGTGGACGGCACGGCGCGCTCACCTGCTGCAGTGAAGTGGCGGTGGGTGTGCCGGCAGCTGGCGATGCCAGTCGAGAGGGCGAACGGGTGGCCTGGCGGTGCGGAGAGGAGAGGATGAATGCTGGCGTCCTAGGCCCGCGAGCTGCTGCCACTGGCCCTGCGAGTGACGGGCTAGCTTGGCCAGCCTGCGATACCCCCCCTCCCCCACTCCTTCCACCACCCTGTAGATTAGTCCCCTGTCACCTTGTGTCGCTATCTCGAGAGCGGTCTTTGTGTACAATAATGATTCAGCGGCCGAGTGGCGTAGGCCAGTCTCCCTGCTAGTTCCTGGAAGAGCGTCGCTAGGACGTAACATCCTGTCGGATGCCTTTGACGTTGAGGCTTGCAGAGTGTCGGTGGCGCCCGGTGCCCGCTATGCATTCACTCCACGTAAGCCGGCCGCGCCGGCCGGGCCCAGGCCGGGCAGCCCCGTCACCGGACGGCTTGTCTCGTGCACGGGATGCGCGCATGCGCGCGCCGAACGAAGTGTTCCTGGTATTGATACGAGGGGACCAAGGCGACCGAACAGGAGCAAATGAGGCAGAAAAAGCTGACATTTTCCACGGAGCCCTCTCATTAGATAAAGTTTCGGTGTGAGACATTGCTTCGATTTTCACTGATAATACTACATCTATTGTACGGAGGTAGCGAGGTTAGCCCAGTGGATCGAACGCGCCATTACACAGGAAGCCCTCAAAAACAAATCAACGAGGCAACGATGCATAACGACCTGGCGCACTCGTCAAAACCCGACGCCGCGGACCCTTCCAATCACCGACACATCAAGCTGACACTCGCCGTACAGCAAGGCACCTCGGCCCTTTCGAGCTCATGGCAAGGTGGGAACTTTATTCTAGAAAGAAGCAGTAGTGTCTGAGACCGCTTCGATGCGATCCGTATATGGGCCGGGCATTGCGCGTATTTAAAACGAACAAGATGCGTTTCTTGGCTTTTCGTTCATCCAGAAGAAAAGCGAAGCACGACGGAAAAAAGTTTGGCATGGCAAAGCTGCGAGTGTACCTGTACTGACACGGAATTTGGCCTCCAGTGGTGGGTTCGTTTCCGACCTCTACTGTAAATATCCCCCCCCCCACACACACACACACAAACACACTCGCCGTTAACGAAGCGCCCATGCTTTGATGTGCATTGTTAACGTGACAAGCTGCCAGTGCACGGTAAACTGAACCCCGATTCGCCACATACTCGGCCGCCTTTGGCCCCTTTGGCGCCTTCGGCGGCGCCTGGCGCTCCCAGAGCAGCAGAATCGGCGGCAGGGTGGATGCCCAGCGCCCTCCGCTCGTCGACACGATGCTCCTCCCGGTGCTCGGCCTGCTGGTTGTGCTCGCGCTGCCGGGCGCCGCACGCGCCTGGCCGTCGCCGCCCGTCCCGGACGACCCCCCCGAGGCCGTGTGCGCGCTGTCACTGGTGTCGCCGCTCCTCGGCCAGCACGTGTTCGTCGTCGGGGACCTGCCCTGGCTGGGCGCCTTTTTGCGCCGCCTGCCCGGCACAGTGGCGGTCTCCCTCCTGCCCAGCGACACCGACCTGTGGAGGGACGCCACGCTCCACATGGCCAAGCAGGACGCCCTCGTGGTGGTGGTGGCGGACTCCCCCGCCGCCCTGGTGCAGGCGGTGCCCGTCTCCACCATCCCCAGGCTGGCCCGGGTGGTGATGTGGGCGACCGCCCGGCCGGACACCAACGTGTCGGCCGTGGTGCAGGGCCTGTCCTGGAAGTGCCTCTCCAACACGCTGCTCGTGCTGGCCGCCCGCAACGGCAGCGCCACGGTCTACCGCAACACCTGCAGCTGCGGGGACGCCTGGCCGTCCCTCGGGAAGGAGGTCAACAGGTGGGACCCCGAGCGCGCCTGGCAGCATGGCTGGCAGCATGGCTGGCAGCATGCCTGGCAGCATGGCTGGCAGCATGGCTGGCAGCATGGCCCGGACGAGCTGCTGATGCCGACGTGCCACCAGTGGCGACCTCCCGTCGACGGCGTGCACACGGCGCTCGTCGAGTCGCTCTTCTTTTCAGAAAGTTGGAACCGCTCGGCAGACCGCGCGGAGCAAACTGTCCGTGAGTTCTCCAAGTTCTCCGGCGTTGCGTTGACGATAACCCGGACGAACGGCAGCAGTCAGTCCTTTTTGAAGTACCTCCACGCCGCGAGGTGCCGCCTGGACGTTGTGGCCAGGCTTTCCAGGCTGAGCACGGAGAACGACTTCTGCGTGTTCCCCTGGGACATGCGGCGGTCGCTGGCCGTGGTGCCCAGAGGGTACGGGGATGAGCCTGGCGGGGGCATAGCCGCGCTAGCGGGCGTGTTCCCCTTCTCGCTGTGGGGCATGACGGCCACGTCCGTCTTCGCGGTGGCCCTGGCCGTGCTCGCGTCGCGAGGCCGCGGCCCGCTCGCCACGGACGCCGGCAAGGCCGTGCTGCAGGCTTTTGCGCCACTGCTCGGCCAGCCTCCCAGCCAGCCAGTGCAGCACCCTGCTTGTCCTGCTTGGGGAAGCTGGCTGCTGGCGAGCATCGTCATCTCTGCCTCGTACCAGGGGCAGCTCCTCAGCAGGCTCACCGTTGGCAGTCCTGTCAGCAACATCAACTCTGTGGAGCAGCTCGCCGCCAGCAACCTCACCATCCTGGTGCTCAGCCCGGGCCACGAGGCCATGTGCAGCCTGCAAGACTTGGGGCTTACGAACAGGGTGCAGTACTACCAAGCCCAGGGCATGGGCTTCAAAGACGTCCTGAGCCACATCGCCGAAACACGGAGCGCCGCCACACTGTTGCCGGAGGCGATGATGGCGGACTGGATGGCGCAGTTCCCCGGCCTGCACACGTTCCCGCTGCCCTTGGAGCACTCCGTGACCGACTTGGCGGTCATGTGCGGCTCGCCGCTCCAAGCGCGCCTCCGAGACTTCCTGGGGCGCTGCCGCGCCGCGGGGTTGTGCGGCGGCACGCGGGCGGCCATGAGGGCAGCGGCCAGGGCGGACGCGCTGCCCGCCACCACGTACCGGCCCTACCGGCCCCTCCGGCTGAAGCACGTCCAGCCCGCCGTCATCGTCCTGCTCGCCGGCTACGTCGTCGCCGGCCTCGCCCTGCTGCTGGAGACCCTGGTGTTCACGCTCCCGTCTCCGTGACGCGGCGGCCCCCTCCCAGCCAGCGTCTCAGACCGCCCTGGCACCATTGCACCAATTGCTTGATTGCACCTTGCAGGAGTCACGACAAAAAGGCGGTCACAAAGCGGATCATAAGCGCTCGTTGGACTGCGTTTTACGTAGTAGGATTCATTCATGCGAGGAGTTCACTTCTGTATTATGTGTATTGTGTTCGAAGACTTGAATTTTCTTGATTTCATTAAAAACCGATAAACAAAGCTGGTGTAATGTCTTCTTTCGGCAGTCATACCAGAACTTCACGAGGGGGAGATATTAAGACAATTGACAATGGAGCAACCGTGGCGTCGACAATCTCCTTCACACACGCATCTTGCAGGCAAAGAAGTACTTGCAGGCTGACAACAGAACCTAGAGCATAAACCAGTGTTAATTGGAAGATAGTCATGTGTAGATCAAAGGCGAAATAACCATTTGCTCTCAGAAATTCATTGGCACTCATGAATTTCATTCGAAGTTCTTCAAGATTCACCTGAAATTCAAAAACTTGCATAGGCTTACCCCAGTGACAGCCTCACGGTTGCTGTAGCTGATACCGAAGAGGCTGAAGCTTGGGTCTTGGCCACTCTCGACGCTCGCGAGCAGCCACTGCAACTGAGGGATGCCCTGTTCAATTAAATTTGCCCTCTTCATTAAATTCTGGAAACGTATGGCAATCGCATGCTGACCTCTTTCTCGGCACTCGGGTCAACTATGTCACGGTGTTTCAAGAATAGGCACTGTAAATCCATGGTCAGGGACTGGAACTGCAACAACAGAACTGTAGTATTACACTGGGAAAAGGGGAAGTTGGAGCTGTTATTTCGGACGCCAGTGCCTGCATACGGGCGAGTATAATGACGCCGCATTCTCTGCGAGATATGCGCTTACTCGACCGCTGGAGTAAACTAAGGGGATTTTCACCCTGAGCGAGGCTAGGGTACGAGGGTCCCAGCGGCGTGCCGAGCGTTTTTTTGTTTTTTTTTTCTTGTTTTCAGTTTAGTCCAGACCAATTAGAAGTCCGGATGTGCGGCCAGCGTGCGCACCCCTCACAGTGAGGGTCCCTGCTCCATCATGCCGCGCAAGTGATGAGTCCGACCATTCCTCCCTAAAAGTACTTGGAGTCACCTCAAGCGCTGGCCACACACATGACGATGATGACAACCACCGACGAAATGAACATGCCGTGGTAGACCAGCGCGTTCAGCAGGCTGGCCCCCAGCGAGGCGGTGAAAGGAGAGTCGAGCACCGGCGAGCTGAGTGACAACAGGTGCACGATGAGCAGCAACATGCAGGGGCCGTTGACGTAGCAGCACTGGCGGTACATGTCTTGGAGGAGGAACTGGCGCTGGCGAATCGCTCGCACGGCGAGGCTGTCCAGCAGGCGGTTGTCTCGACGTGCCGCCCGTACCATCCTCCTGCCCTCGACGCGCAGGTCGGCGGCCGCGGCGCTGATGACCGCCATCGGGCACGCCACGCGCCAGTGCAGGCAGGCGGCAGCGGCCGTCTGGGCCCCGCACTGGGCGCACAGCACCAGGAGCGAAGTGGTGTCTTTGACGGCGCACAGCCGCACGAGCCCGACCCCATATTGCATAGCGTCCACGCCGTGGACCATGACCGTCATCGCCGTGGTCGCGAACAAGAACCGCCAGCGATCCGCGCGCGGAGGGTGAGCGTCCATGTACTTCTTCTGGCAGTCGAGGAGCACGGCGAGCTCGCGGCGCCGCGGCATGCACACCAGGCACTCGACGAGCTGCACGACCCAGCGGAGCACCGCCATGGGCACGGACTCGGAGAACAGCGCGAGGAGGGCGGCGTGGACGAGCAGGAAGCACGCGCACGAGGCGAGCAGCACCGCCGGGGGCACGGCGCGCACGCCGCCGCCGTGCCACTGCACCGGGATGTAGCCCAGCACGGCCCCCAGCTTGAGGGCCGCCGCCCAGAGGAGCAGGGTGGCGCTGCGGAAGGCCATCGCCGTACTGCACCGAACCAAACCGGGGTGGAGGGGCGACTGACGCAAGGGCCAGCGAGCGTCCAGAGTATTGGTCGATCGGAACTCCAACTACGTGTCACAGCGTAGCCGTTCTCAATGGGAAGGGGTCGGAAGCGGTCAACAACAACATAAAGATGGCTTGCTCGGCCACCCCAAAGAAATGAACTGACGGACATGCGTCGAATAAGTCGCACATGCAGGGGGCGGTGTTGTGGCCGGACGCCTTTGAGGCAGGAGCTGTCACCGCGATGCGACCGGTCGATCGGAGGTTGGGTTGAAGTCGGCAGACACGTGCCTCGACCGCACGGCATCGCAAGCTGCGCAAGCTTACCGAACGTGACCGCTACACTGCAATGAGTGGGGCCGAGACGGGGCGCTGCGCGGAATCGGCGGCCCCAGGATAATGACACCTTGACAAGACTCGACGCCGCCACGCCAAAGATCGTCAACGGGTGGATCGCGTTGGATCGTGCTCTCCAACGTCGGTCCGGGTCGGTCCCGAGCCAAGCCCTGGCGGGCGTGGGCCCGGCCGGCGACTGGCCCAGCTTCGAATCCCGGCAGAAGCCTGCATTTTTGTCGGTCTCTGGCACCTTTCAGGTTCTTGAAAAAGAATATCCACGGTATTTATATGTGCCGTGAAATGTTAGCTGCGGTTGCAGCTCTGAAATCGCGAAAAAAAATTATAGCGCCGCCGGGACTCGAAGCTGGTCAACGGTTTGGGCCAAAACCGGCGCTTCGGTTTGGTTCGGAACCGACCCGAACCGACGTTCGCGAGCACGATCCATCGCGATCCACCCGTTGACGATCTTTGCGCCACGCGTTGCCGCCACTTACACCTGGGCGGAGAAACTCCGGGCGGGTCTTGGGGTAGCTGGCATGGCTGACGTCACGCGCGGATTTTCGAGCTTTTCGAGCCCTGCTGTGACGTCACCGGGCGGCGGCGCACGCTGGCTCACACCTCCCCCCCGCCCTGCGGTGGTGGAGCGGCCCGCTCCCCGCGGCCATGCCGGCCATGGAGGCGCTCGCAGTCCTTGGCGGAGGCCTCTCGCGGACGGATCGGTGGGACCATCTGTGGACCAGTCGCACCAACCATGCAGGCCGCTCTGCTCGCGCTGCTGCTGTTGGCGGCCCTGGGCTTCGACGCAGGTGAGGTGCACGCCGTGCGGCCGTGCACGGTCTGCAAGGTTGACAGCACTGCGGAAGGCGGGAGCGTGTTCGGCGTTCGGTTGGCACAACTTGTGCCGCGAAAACTTGGAACTCTCGTGACTAACAGTGACGTTCCTCCCCCAGTGCGCGGCCAGCGGGCCTGTCAGATGCACGAGCGGTGCATGGCGGTGACGCGCTGCCCGCCGCTGGCGCGCATCGTGGCCAAGGGCCCCCGCATCACGGCCGAGGAGAAGGCCCACCTCAGGGCGGCGCTCTGCGGCTGGGGCGGCCAGGGCGCCCCGCAGGTGTGCTGCCCCCTGCTGCCGGTCGACGAGTGCGGCGCACTCACCTACCCGGACAGGATCATCGGCGGCAACATGACCGTCGTCATGGAGTTCCCCTGGGCGGCGCGGCTGGGGTACCGCGGTAAGTTGCCCTTCCTCTCTTCGAAGCACGCTCTCGGGCTTGTGCTGGACGATGCTCAGCCATCGACGGCAACCTGGTGCAGATTTTGGCGATGGCCTTGTGCTTGGCGACGGCCTTGTGCTTGACGACGGCCTTGTACTTGGCGAGGGCCTTGTGCTTGGCGAGGGCCTTGTGCTTGGCGACGACCCTGTGCTTGGCGATGACCATGTCCTTGACGACGGCCTTGTGCTTGCAGCGCGCGGCGAGGTGAGCTTCCGCTGCGGGGGCGCCCTCATCAGCGACCGCTACGTGGTGACCGCGGCGCACTGCACCGAGGGCCGCCAGAAGCCGTAAGTACAAGTACCGCCAGGACGGCGCTGGCGCCGCGGCGGACGAAGGACGCGCAAAGGCGCGCGGCTGCATGCTCCTCACCCCCGGTACTTCCAACCCGGGTCGGTGAGTCGAGGCCGGTGTCAAAGGCCCGCGCCAGCAGGTTCGGTACCCTCGGTACAGTCCTGTTCGGCAGCAACATGGGGCCCGGCCGGCTGAGGCGGCTCGCGCGCTTTTGGGCGTAGTTAGCACCGCATCGGGGTTGCCTCCGACGCGAGGTTCTAAATGCCCTTCCTCACCGTGTCCTCCAGGGTGGTGGTCCGCCTGGGCGAGCACGACGCCGAGTCCGAGGTCGACTGCTCGACGGTCTCCGGGCGCAAGGTGTGCGCCGGCCCCGCGGTGGACGTGGACGTGGAGGAGGTCATCGAGCACCCCGAGTACGAGAAGAACGCCAAGAAGCCCACGGGGCTCTGGAACGACATCGCCCTGATCCGCCTCAAGCGGCCGGTGGACTTCTCGGACTCCGTCAAGCCCATCTGCCTGCCGTTCGCGTTCCCCACCGGACCAGACGACGCCCCCGTG
This sequence comes from Thrips palmi, assembly GCF_012932325.1. Classification (NCBI taxonomy): domain Eukaryota; kingdom Metazoa; phylum Arthropoda; class Insecta; order Thysanoptera; family Thripidae; genus Thrips; species Thrips palmi. Next base: position 9,646,151 of record NW_023144632.1, on the reverse strand, counting down.
CCCGGCGACGCCTCGCAGACCGTGGTCGGCTGGGGCCGCATCTCGCAGGACGAGTTCGGTGAGTCCGCGCTGCCAGTGCTGCCTCGCCGCTGTGCGTTGTCCGTGTTGTCACTCCATACTTCCTTGGGCGGAGTAATTCTCCGCACTTGGGCGTGTGGAGTTCGGAGTCCCCACAAGTGTGGAGTAGCTCACAAAGCTACAAGGAGGACTCCACCCTTGAAGTAGTATGGATACTGCAATCTGCACTTCCAGTGCGGAGACAGAAAATTCTGCAGTGTTGGATGGTCACACGAGCCCGTTCCTGTTCCAGGCGAGTCGAGCCGCTACCTGCTCAAGCTGCGCCTGCGCGAGATGGACCACGACCTGTGCCAGGAGAAGTACAAGACGTACCCGAACCGCGTGGACAGCCAGCGGCAGGTGTGTGCGATCGGGCGCAACGGCCAGGACGTGTGCCACGGCGACAGCGGCGGCCCGCTCTCTTCCGTGGTGTCGCAGGGCGGCAGGATCCACGCCGTGCTCAAGGGGGTGGTGTCCTTCGGCCCCAACGTGTGCGCCACCAACGGCGTGCCCGGCGTCTTCTCGCGCGTCACCCACTACCTGCCCTGGATCGTGTCCAAGATTCGATGAAGACGCGGCTACTCGTCTTGTTGTTATTATTATTAGACCAACTGTGATTTATTTAATGTCTGTGTTTGTGTGTTTGCGAGAGAGCCTGGTCTGATTTTATTATTCCCTCGTGGACTCTTCCTTTTGTGTGATGTGTACATTTTGATGTTTTCTTTGTCTTGCCTCTGTGGCGCACGCTGGGCGTCTGAAATTTATTTACACGTTTTGATTAAAAATGACTGTCTTTGGAAGAATTCCGCGGTGTATCTTTCATTCCTGCCGCAACGGCCAACGGCCGTCTCAAAAATAGAAGTGCTCCTCTTTGCATCGAACTACGTCGTATCATGCCATCAATCTTGCCTGAGCTACTTCATGATACAAAGTCAGCCTCTCGTTCGGCTGCTGGACTAACTTTGTTGATAACTCAAGTTTGCCAACTGTAGGCTAGCCCAGCACACCACTGCGGCCAGCCCATCCGGCGGGCCAATTTAAAAAAAAACCGCACTGCCTCGCTCGAGGCCTCGCACGTTGTCGACGGCCACGCCTTTGTGATTGCGATGGAATACAGTTCGATCGCGCGTTGGGAAAACCGCGGCAGGGAAATGGGCGACATCGCCTTGGTTCATCGCGGCTTCGGGTCGGAGCGATAGCGGGGGAATTCCCTCGTCGGCGGGAAGCCCTGACTGACACGTTATTCAAATTAGCGAGATCAGAAAAATAACACAAAAATAAAGGAGTAAAGAGGCGAAGCCGCGCAGACGTCAGCGCGGCGGCAGTAAGTTGATAACACCGGTTTTACCAGCCAGCCTCCTCCAGTGCAGGCCGCTGGATAGGTCGGCCAGGTACAGTTTGAAGTCTGCTTTCCCTCCGCCTCACTGCAGTCTGCCAGCACGGTCTGTCTGCACCAACCACTTTCGTCCGGATTCGCCACTGCCAAACATTCTGAATACGAGGAAAGCCGCTAGACCGCTAGACCCAGCGGGGGGCCTGGTGGGGGGCACTCGCGGCACTCGCGGCACGGGGCGGCGACGCGAGAGAGGAGGGGGGCGGTAACGACGCCGGCCGGCCGGTCCGCAAAGCGCGCAAGGCCAAGGATGCGCGGGGCGGGGCGGGGCAGGGAGGACTGATGTGATGTGAGGCGGGGTGATGCGGGGTGAGGCGGGGTGAGGCGGGGTGAGGCGAGGTGTGGCTGGCCGGCGAGAGCACCATCAGTCCAGGCCTCTTCAGTTCGGCCCGAAGCACTCAGCGATTCGCAATGAGGGGGCTGCGAGTTTTCCTGTTCCTCGTCCTGGCCCACGGTACGTCCGCCGGAGCGGCAACAGCGCCCGGCTTTTCTTCAAAACTGTTTTAAATCACTGTTTTCAAAAACATGATGAATGTGTGTGGGGGCCCGTTGCTGATGTGTCGTGTCTGTTCCAGCGGCGGCCGCCCAGTGGATGCGTCCCGTCAACGGTGAGTGTGCCGCGCCCTGATTACTCCAAGGTCTTCCTCTCTGTCTCTCTCTCACACTCATCGGGCGTCCCGGAAGGGTGCGAGAGAGAAAGCGACTGTTCGAAATGAAGGTGCTTGACGGCGTTGTTGTCCCACAGTGGCGGGCGAGCGGCAGTGCCCCCTCGGCCGGATGTGCCTGCCCCTCCAGGACTGCGCGCCGCTGTCGGGGCTGGCGCAGCGCGGCAAGCAGCCCACCCGCGAGGACGTGCTGCAGCTGCAGCAGGCGCACTGCGGCTTCGCCGGCGTGCACCCCATGGTAGGCATCTCCACGCCGGCGCGGTGCACGCACTTGCCTGTGGAACACGATTCTTGTCGCGTCGCTACCCCGCGCGCGAGGGCAGCCTCCCTTCGCTCGGGCCGAGCACCCCGCGCACGCCGCGCACGCGGTGCGGGGTATAGACGGGTCCACTGCTTGATTGCCCTCGGCATGCCGATGGAGTAAACTGACTCTGCGGCTGCAGGTGTGCTGTCCCAGCGGGCCGAGCGCGGCCGGCGGCTCGCCACCCTCTGCGTCCGGCAGCCCCGCGGCGCTGGCCACCGCCAACCTGCGGCTGCTGCCCCTCGACGAGTGCGGGCCCGTGAGCGCCGACAGGATCATCGGCGGCAAGGAGGCGCAGGTCATGGAGCTGCCCTGGATGGCGCGCCTGGGCTACCGCCGTAAGTCGACCCCTCCGAAAGGTCCCCCAGTGGTCTCGTCGCTCTGTCTCTCTCGCACTCACAGGGCGCTTCGAAGGGGTGCGAGAGAGGCGGAGCGACGAACGGCCATGGCGGTGGCTGTCCTTTTCTTTGGAATCGATGCCATGGCACCGGCACGGTGAAGGGTTGACGGTGTGTGCCTGCCGCAGGGGATGACTACTCCAACGTGTTCGACTACAACTGCGGCGGGAGCCTCATCAGCGACCGCTACGTGCTCACGGCCGCGCACTGCATCAACGAGAACACCGGCCTCATCCCGTGAGTGCGCGCCTCCCCGCCTCCCAGCCAAGAAGAGTCGTTTCGTCGCTCTGTCTCCGTCGCACCCAAGGGGCTCTCCGAAAGGGTGCGAGAGAGACCGAACGACAAACCGCTCCTCTGAATCCCCCGGCTGCTTCCCTGCCCCCCGCTGCCTTTCGTCGGCTGCCTGGTGGCGGACAATGACGGCGTCTTTGACGGCGTCTTTGCGCAGGGTGTCGGTGCGCCTGGGCGAGCAGGACGCCTCCTCGGAGATCGACTGCTCCTTCGTGTCCGGCGAGCAGGTCTGCGCGCCGCCGCCCGTGGACGTGGTCATCGAGCGCATCATCAAGCACAAGAACTACGGCGAGAACCGCTTCCAGAACGACATCGCGCTGCTGCGCCTGGCCAGGGCCGTCGAGTTCACCGGTGAGGACCCACCCCAGCGCGTCGCAGGGGAGTCCCTCCGACAGGCGCACTGCGACATCGAACGGACAACTAACTGACAATGAACACACCCGCTCCTGGACGGCGCGCTGTCGCTTTCAGGTTGTGACGTGCCTCTTTGACGCTCACGTCCGTCCGTGTTGCAGACTTCGTGAAGCCCATTTGCCTGCCGGTGGACGCCAAGGACCAGAAGAAGGACCTGACCGGAAAGAAGGTGATGGTGGCCGGCTGGGGTCGCGTGGCCAACAGGAACGGAGGTAAGGGACGCCAAGGTCATCGTGCGTTGCTCTTCGCCTTGACCGCCAAGGCCGAGGTCAAGGCCGACGTCGTGCGTTGCTCTTTGCCTTGACCGCCACTGGTGGCACTGACCCTGGTTCTCCTCGCAGCGGGCGGCAGCAAGGTGCTCATGAAGGTGAGCGTGCCCGTGTCCAAGGCCCAGGACTGCGCCAACGCGTACGTGCCGCTGCAGCTGGTCATCTCGAGCGAGAAGCAGATGTGCGCCGGCGACACGGGCAAGGACTCGTGCCAGGGCGACAGCGGCGGCCCTCTGACCACGGCCGGCCAGGTGAAGGGGACGCCGCGCGTGGTGCAGCAAGGCATCGTGTCCTTCGGGCCGTCGCACTGCGCCACGGAGGGCACCCCCGGCGTCTACACCAAGGTCGCGCACTACGTGCCCTGGATCGTGCAGAACATCGAGCCCTGAAGACAACGCCCCCCTTCGGCCCCTTCCTTCGCCCGGAGCCTGGAACCGCCTACTTCGCCAGGAGTCCTCCCTTCAAAAGACTGATTATCAATATGGTTGTGTGACTATCGATTAATTTTGACAATTAAAGATTACTTTAATTTTTTGTAAGAGAAACATATTTTTTTTACTTTATATGTAATTGCCTTGCCTCGCACATTTTTTTTTTTTTGGAGGAAGGTTGTTTTTGCACGAAAAAGCGCAACCGCAACAGCCGGAAGGCGGTTCACAAATTGGCATCGTTTGTGCTGGTACACACGTCAGAGCGGTGGCGAGGCGGCGGTGCGCGTCGTGCGTACTGGAGGCGGCCAGCCCGGCACGGCAGCCCGGCACGGCAGCCCCACGCGGGGCCGGCCGGCCAGCCTGCTGTGACGTCATTGGCCACCCGTGTAAACAAGATTGGCGGCGCGTCTTGCTGGTGCCGCGGCCCCTCGGCTCCTCGGGGAGAGGACGAGTTTGTGGCGTCTCCAGGGACAGGGCCGGCGGCGCGGAGGGAGCAGGGTCAAGGCGCCGAGGCGCGCCGAGGCTTGAGGCTTTGACCGCCACGACTCGTTCGCCGGGACACCCAGCCTGGCCAAGCCTGCCCAGGTAAAAATGGGCTTTATAAAGGCCATTATAAGGTTTTTTATGATTTTATAAGGATTTTTTATCCAATTTTATAAATTTTAATATTGTCATATGAATAAAGAATTATACAATCACACGGAAGTTTTATAAAGGGATATGTGTGCAGTTATATAAAGTTTTATACAGAAGGATGTATATGGCCGTATAAAACATAATGGATTCCCATATAATCATAGCTAAAGAGCTTCTGCTTATAGAGATATATATGGACACATATAAACAGTTTTATATAACTATATAAGGCATCCCTATAAAACTTTATATTTCCTTATAAAAGTTCATAAAATCATATGTATGAACGTATATATATACTTATAAGTTTTTATAAGCCTTTTGATATGGTTTTATAAATGTGTATAAAAACTCCCGTCTGACTTTATAAAACTCATTTTTACCTGGGTGGCCAAGCCTGGCCGAGCCGGGACCTGTTGCCGTTGCCCCGACCGGGAAGGGCGCGACCGGCCGCCGAACCGCAGACAGAGTCGTTTTCGTCGCTCTGTCTCTCTCGCACTCGTGGGGCGTCCCGTGCAGGTGCGAGAGTGACGGCGACGTCAACGACTCTCGAGATCGGTCTGGGGGACCCTGTGGCGCGGCTCCAAGCGATGCGACTCGGCGCCGCACTGCCCGGCACCCAGCCGGGGACGCCCAGTGCCGCACTGGTGCGAGAGCAGGAAGAAATGCCACTGTGGAGCACACTGAGAAAACCGTACAAACTATTTTAGGCTGTACAAAGGAAAGCAGCTCGTTATAACAAAGTATTTCGAGCATACATAATCTTATAAAGAAGGTACTTCGTAATTTACGAATTATTTCTTCGTACGCATGCTCAAAATTCCTCATAAGGTTTTAAGCATGTACACCTGGTTTTCGCAACGTCGAGCAAAATGTATACTCAGCAAGATCTGACTCAGCGCTCCCAGTACAAAGTGTCCTTGGAAGTGCTACACTCCCATGGTAATTCCGTGGACTGAAGGAGCACAAAACGTCGACCCAAATATAAAGGCTGTCTAATCAATGGATGAAGGATAGCGACGTCTTGGACTGTGTCGTCGCGTGGAAAGGTCGCGTGACAGCGTGACAGCCCTCAACGCCTGCGGGGTAGACTGCCCCGCCCCGCAGCACTCGCGCGTCCGGCGGGCTGGCCTATCCCGCAGTTCGCAGGCGGCATGCCGAAGGCCGAGCCGAAGGCGTGCCCGTGGCCAGGCCGCTGTCCAGGGCACGTCGCCGCGCTCGCTGGAAGCGGCGTCCGAGCGCGGAGGGACGGAGGGATGGGCGCTGTGAGATTGCACGGCCATTTGCCCGGCACGCTGTCGCGGTGTATACGAGGGTGGAGGGCGTGCCGTGCAAAACTAGAGGCTGCAATTATTTTCTGTTTCGTTTATTTTTAATGAACAAAAGACCCCGCATTTCATTTATGCTGGGAATGAAACAAAGTTGTTGGGTAAAGTTTGGCCCGTTTCAGGTTCTTTTTGATTTCGGTGACAAAATGTGGCCGGAAACCTCAAGCGAAAGCCTTCTTTCTCTCCTTTTGACCTTTGCCAAGGCCTTTTCCATTTGAATGTTGAAACAAACGACATCATATTTTTCTCAGGAGGATTTTTCGAGGAAATGCATTTTATCCATGGATAAAACGAGATCAAATTAAAAGCAATCGTCATACCTCGTCAGTTCCTCTGAATACCTGTGTTTAGTTGAAGTTCTTCATAAAGCGCGGCGGTAGCGATGGCCACGACCAGGACGGCCGCGGCCACGAAGAAGAACCGCCAGCGGGCGGCGCTCAGCGGGTGCACTGCCAGGTACGACCTCAAGCACTGCAGCAGCACGGCCAGGTCGCGGCGCTGCGCCCCGCACGCCAAGGCCTGCCAGAGGGGCACTCCCCCGACCAGCCACCAGTCTCGCAGGACCCGCGGCGAGACCACCGCCAGGCAGGTGACGAACACGAGTTGGAGGCACGCCGCCCTGGCGAGCAGCGCCATCAGGCACGCCGAGCGTACGCGGTCGCCGCGCCACCGCACCGGCAGGCAGCCCAACCAGGCCGCCAGCTTGAGGGCCGGCACCCAGAGGCAAAGGGCGGCGCGGCGGAAGGACATGGCGGGCGGAGCTGGGCGGAGCTGGGCGGAGCGACAACTCGGAACGATCGCCCTCGAGTGGCGGGCTCGGGGCGCCAAAGCAGTCGATCAATTGCATCACGGTGTCGCCAAGTTGACGAGACCATCCGAAAAAAATTGAAAAGGGCGCCGGTGTGAGGGGGAAGAGGGAGGGGTGCTGATACGAATCGTTTGCCTCGACGACTGTGCTGGGCTGGCTCTCGCCAACACGAATGGTGAACGCAATCATCAATTCACTGCATTCAACGAAAACGCCGTCCATTCGTTTGAAGGACAAGTACGTCACGTTCGTTTCAACTCACAGCTGACCCCTGACAAGTGCTACTTTTTATCATCAGCTCCCTAAACATTGTTCTCTGACGCTAGTTTGGTGAACACTAGACTTAGCGTGAGCTAATTCTTTTCTAAATACACTCCATTTGTTTTCGTGGGTAGTACTTAGATATACAACTAGTAGCTGACATCATTGAAAGTACGCAGCTCATTGCTGCTCTTAACACGTGTAATTTTTCAATGAAAATGGCTGCGTCTTCTCGCTGGAGCTAGGCGCGTGGGGTATCGCCGCGCGCTACCGTCGACCGGCCGCGGCGCGCGGGGCATCGCGCGGGGTATCGCCGCGCATTTCGCGACTGGTTGGAGTGTGGTCGGAGGCTGGCCGGTTAGAGGCTGGCCGGCGCCAGTGCCGGGCCCGGGTGTTCCGCACGGAGCCACGGAGCGCGAAGCACGGAGCACGGAGCGCGGCTACGTAGGCGAGCCGGCCACCGCGACACTCCCTCTCTCTCTTCTTCAGTCGCCGATTCGTCCTCTGGCCGGGCAGACATGGCACCGCGCCTCCCCGCGTCCACGGCGTTGTTGGTGTGGCTGGGCTGCGCGCTGGCGGCGCTGGCGTGGAGTGGCGGTGCGGCCGCGGCCCGGGCCCCCTCGAGGGGCACGCAGCCCCGCCAGGCCCAGCCCCAGGCCCAGGGCGCCGAGGGGAGCGAGGGTGAGTACGACAAGTGGAGGCGGAGTCCGTCCGATGCGGCCGAGACACCGCGCAGCACCGCGCAGTGCAGTGCCGCCAAGTGCCGCCCGGAGGTTATCGCTTGGCCGCGCCGCGCGATTTCGTTTTTAGTGTCATCTTGTCTTGTTTGTTTCGGCCGGGTCGGCCGTGGCGGCCCGTCGCGCCGGGCTGTGCCGGGCCGGTCAGTGGCGCGGACCGCCAGCGTCGATACCCCGTACCCCCGCGGTGTAGGTCGAGGGGTATCGACGCTGAAAATGCAGTGCGGAAAATCCGTGACGCGACGCAGCGACGCAGCCTGGGCTGGGGAAGTCCCGCGCCGCCTACTCCTGTCCCTTTGACGCCGGGAGATGTGCCTCTGCCGCAGGCGGCGCCGTGACCATGCCGGTGCCCAACCTGCCTGACTGCACCACGCCCCTGAGCCAGGCCGGCAACTGCGTCCGCCTGCACAACTGCAAGCCGCTGCTGGACCTGCTCAAGACGTCGCGCCTCGGGCCGCGCGGCCTGCCCGACTCGGAGGTCACCCTGCTGCTCAGGAGGTCCCACTGCGGCTTCCAGGGCAACTCCGTCATGGTGCGTGCCTCCACCAGCCTCCGCGACCAGTCCAGAGATTTCACTGCCAGCACTAGTCGCTCTGTCTCTCTCGCACTCGTGGAGTGTGTTGAAGGGTGCGGGGGAGACAGAGCGACGCGAGCGGAAACCGGCATGACTCGTCTGCGGCGTGATTTCGCAGAGAGGTTTCATGGCTCTGCCTCCCTCGCACTCTCTCCCCACGGTACGCCCCTGGAGAGCGACGCAGACGCGACGTCCGTCTCTGACCCTTCCCGCTTTCCAGGTGTGCTGCCCGGTGGACGCGAGCGCCTTCCGCGGCAAGCCATCCTCCACGGCGGCCCCGGCCCTCAGCATCACGTACGCCCCCCAGTCGCGCCCCCGGCCCCCCGCCGCCCCCGGCGCGTTCGGTGGCTCGGGCTCGCAGCAACGGCCGGCCGCGCCCACGGTACAGACATGGCGGAGGCCTGAATCCTGGCGCAGACGAAAACAAAATGAAGCATGGATCAGAACTGTGTTTACCTCTCTTGCAGGGCGGTGACGCTGGCTTCGAGTTCAGCACGCCGGCCCCCGAGGCCTACCCCGCCCCCGGCTCAGGCCCGCCCACTGACAGCAACAACGAGGGGGCGGGCTTCGCGGGGGCGGCGAGCTACCCGGCGCTGAGCTCGAGCTACCCCGCGGCAAGCTCCAGCTACCCCGCGGCCCCGGAGGCGGCGCCCGCGCCCGCAGCCAGCAACCAGCAAGAAGGCCAGGACAGCTTCCCGCTGGAGAACCTCGGCCTCCTGCCCGTCGAGATCTGCGGGCTGATGCTGCACCCGGGAGGCAGCAACCCCGCCAACAACCGCACCGGCCTCATGCAGTACCCGTGGATGGCCCGCCTGGGCTACAAGCAGGGTGAGTGCTTCGTGTTACCGCCTTCCTGGCGCGTTTGTTTGGAGATTGATCTGGAGCGGTGTGTGGCACTTTGTGGCACTGTGTGGTGTGCAGGAGACGGCGACGCCGTGGAGTTCCTCTGCACGGGCAGCCTCATCAGCGAGCGCTACGTGGTGACGGCGGCCCACTGCGTCGAGGCGCGCGACGGCCTGTGAGTCCCAGTGCCAGCCCTGCTTTTGCCGACCCATTGCCCACAGTCTAACCGCCCCTTGCCGGCAGGGTGACCGTGCGCCTCGGCGAGAGCGACGCCGCCACGGACCCGGACTGCGTCGAGTCCTCGTGCGCGCCGGGCGTGGTGGACGTGGCCGTGGAGGACAAGGTGGTGCACGAGGACTACCGCCGCGGCGTCAACGACATCGCGCTGCTGCGCCTGGCGCGGCCCGTCGCCTTCTCAGGTATAGTAGCGCGCAGAGCCGCAGAGCGCAATCAAGGTCACCGATTTGAAAGTCGGCCCGGTGACGTCAGCCGTGACCCTCGGCACCACTCACGGCTCAACGTGTGTGGCGAACGCGGCAGCGCGGCGCTTCATCTCGTCTTGTTTGCTCCGCAGAGGCCGTGAGCCCCATCTGCCTGCCCGTGCAGTCCCACAACCGCCCCGAGGAGGACCTGGTCGGCCGGCACATGTCCCTGGCGGGCTGGGGCAACTCGTCGCCCTACCGGAGGCAGCGTGAGTATGCCCGCCGGACCCGCCGCAGACGGAGGTCCTTGTCCGACAGTGCCGCGTGCTTGCCCTGAGTCAGGGCCCTGACCGTCCTCCTTGGTTGCAGACGCGCCTAGCCGGTGGCTGCTGCAGCACCGCATGCACGTCGTGGCGCAGTCGGCGTGCCGTGCGGCGTACGACGCGCTGGACGACGTACACTTCCAGTCCGACAAGCACCTCTGCGTCGGTAAGATGCAACTGAAAGCACGCTCTCATCCCCCCACTGCGTTCGTCGCTCTGTCTCTCTCGCACTCGAGGAGTGTCAGAGGGACAGAACGAAGAAGCACTGTTCGGTGTGAGGCTGGCCCCGGCTGGCCCGCTGGCCCGCGTCGCGTTGGGGCGCGCTCGAGCCTTGAAACCATTGCCTGCAGGTGGCGGCTGCTACGGCGACAGCGGCAGCCCGCTCATGCTGGCCGAGGGCGGGGCTGGCGGCGGCGAGATGATGGACAACCGCGCCGTGCTCTACGGCGTGCTGTCGTACGGGCTGCCGGACTGCGCGCTGCGCTCCTCGCCGCTCGCCTTCACCAAGGTGTCGCACCACGTGCCCTGGCTGGTGCGCAACCTCCGGCCCAACCCCTTCGTGCCCAAGGACCGCTCCAGCGGCTCGGGTGTCGTCGACCCGCGCCGCACCCGGCACCCGGCACCCGGGGCGGGCTACCTCCACCAGCACTGAGGACGCGCGCCGCGTGCCGCGCCGTGCGAGTAGGCAGCCCACCGCGCGGCTGCGCTGTCCTGGTTGCCAGGCGCTGGAGGGGAGACCCTCGCCTCCTCGCACCACCGCCATCGGCGTCATCGCGGTCGTGCGTCTACACGTCTACGCTGCACGTACCTGTCCCGCTTTGCCCCGCCTCGCCAGCCACCGGAATAACCGCGGGCGCACGTGGGCGGGTGCCAAGGCCGAGAATAGCTCCAGCTCGGAGGACGGCGACACGGCGACGCGGGTTCGGCAGGGGACTCCGGATAGTATGTTGCCTCGTCGCTCTGTCCCTCTCGCCCCACTTCGGGACACCGCACGAGTGCGAGAGAGAGAGGAAACGACGAAAGCACTGTTCGGACCCAGCCTGCTGGGGGTCGTAAGGGCCGAGTGACGCGCTGGGTGCGGCTAGCCACCTTCGTGAGACTGCGATACAGTACGTTGCCATCCTGTGATACACTTGGTTGTTTCGTTACTTTTGATAATCTGATGAGCTTCATCGCGCCTCCAATACGAATGTTTCGCGGCGTTTATTAGTGGAGCCTCGTTTGTTTCGTTTACATCTTTGTTACATGTTAATTCACACATATTTAAAAATAAAAGACTGAAGAAGATAGAACACGCCTTGGGCATTCTTTATTTATAATTGTGAACTCTGAACCTCCCGCTCTGGTCCTCGTGACGAAATTGGTCCGGGGTTGTTACAAACACCAGCCAAATCAGAAGAGCATACCATAAACCGGTTCGGTGTGCGTGCGACAAGGCGGTGGGGTGTCCAGGTTATCGCCTCCCGCGACGGGGAATCCTGGAGCCAGCAGAGGTTTCCCGGCCAGACCGGTGCGTTCACGATGGGGGTGTTGAGGGAGGAGGAGGCTGGACCGCCTTTCCCTCTGACGTCGACAGGTGATTCATGCTCTGGAAAAGACGCACGCACACACACACACTCACTCACCCACTCGCCGCACACGCACGGAGAGAGGGGGGGGGGTCTGCATCTCGGTCTGCATCTCGGTGTTTGCTCGGACTAATTGTCCTTTGTCGGCCAATCCCGGCCTCTATGTGTCATTCCACTCGACTGACTCGCGCTGCTATTCATGAACTTGCAGGCTCCCCCGGCGTCACACTTCCCTTCCCGGTACAACTTGTGGGGCGTTGGATGAGCAACAACGCTTCGCGGTAGGTAAACAGCGCCCGACGCATCCAGTGTAGCATCACACACGAGTTCCGGCAATCATTGTTGAATATTTCTTTTCATTCGGATTCTAGCTTGTAGATTTTATGCGTCGCTGTCGTCCCATGGGAAATTCTCTGCTGGAGGTATGGCAGCATGATGGCAATGGCACCGCGGAGACGAGCCGAGCGCGCCGAGCCAAGCCGAGCCAAGCCGCGTCGAGCCGAGCCAGCACCGCCAGCTACCGGAGCGTTGAGCGTTGGCGGCGACGGGACGGGACGGGACGGGACGGGACGGGGCGGGCGGAGTGGGGGTCCGGAGTGGGCACCGGGCACCAGGCCGGCAGGTCCAGTGAGTGGGCTCGTCTCGTCTCGCCAGTCGGCCGAGCTGAGCAGAAGCTCTTCTCGCGGCACCAGCGCCGCAGCAGAGCGCCCTGGTGTCCGAGCCGTCCGCCGTCCGTGCCGTCCGAGCCCGGCGACGCCGAGCAGCCCGCGCCACACCATGGCCGCGGCCACGCCCTCCACCCTCGCCGCGGTGCTCGTCTTCGTCCTCGTCACGCAGGACGTCACCGCCCAGAGTAAGTCCAGGGCGGGAGGACGCCCTCGCCCTGCCATGGTGGTGGTGGGGTTGACAGCGGCAGGAGGAGGCCGCCGGTTTCGTTGTGTGCTTTGTTGTCACTTCCACAGGTGACACACTGGCGAGTAGAAAGGCGGGCCAGCGGGCGCACGGCGGGCGCACGGCGAGCGACGCCGAGCGACGCCACGGCGGTACTTCCCTCTGGTCTGACGCGGAGGGGCGCATCTCCATCTCGCCGGCAGAATGAAAAAACGTCGGTTCGCTCGGAAGCGTCACTTTCTCTGCGACACTCCCTTGGGCCGAGTCCTGGGCCCTCGTGGGCAACCGGTTGCTCACGGGGAAACCCCGACGGGGCGGGGCGGCCCTCCGGCCTAGAGGACCGGTCGCGTTGACGCGAACCCTCCGCTTGACAACTTGCCTTCGGATTCAGATTAAGATTGAAACCTGTCTCGAGTCCCTGGATATGCCGTTCGTGTCTCAGGCCAAGACGAGGCATGCTGAGGGGTGCCTTGTGCGGTGCAGGCAGACGGGGGTGGCTCTGGACTCTGGAGCAGAGTGACATACACGGCGAGCACGGCGTGGATCATGGGTGGCACGCGGTGGCGGAGCGTTTACCGTTCGCGGCGATACGGCACGGCCACGGCCACGACCAGACGCGGCCCGCCCGGCACGGGGTGCACACGTGAGGCGCACGTGGGGCTTCTGGCACTTCGAGTCCCGTTCAAGATAATGCTGTCTTTCTTTGTACTCGTTATCTTTTGAAAAGTCTTTTCGACTGTCAAATAATTAGCGGGCGAGCCTTGCCGGCTGCCACCAGCAGCGCCCCTCCCGTGGAGAAGCCGGCAGTGTCCGTCTCGCCCCTTCTATGAAACCCGATGAAACCGCCACCTCCTTCATCGAGCATTTGCGTCGAAGAAGCGAAGCGGGTGGCCTGAGCGTGGCGCCAGGGCAGCACCCCACAGTGGGCCAGAAGACCCGTGCAGGGCGCTACGTACTGCTAGACAACTCAATATCCATTGACCCGCCACCGTCCGCGCAGACTTGCCGCTTATTTTTCTGCTGTTTTGACGACCGCTAGCGCTAGCGCTTCCTCCCGCGGCCGAACCGCGGCCGAACCGAGGAATCAACAAGACACAACGCGACGGCGGACAGTGGACAGCATCGCACTAAACCTGTTGTGCGCGACGGCCGTCCCGTCCGCCTCGCGGCCACGCGATGAGATTGCCGTTGTAAGGTTAATTGTTTTGAGACAAGCCCCTGGAGGCCCCGAAGGCCCCCCAGCGGGCCGTGGCGTGTCACGGGTTGCCTGACCGTCGTGCTGTTGTTGCAGGGACGGAGCCGTGCCAGACCGCCGACAAGATGCCCGGCAAGTGCATCGTGCTGCACTCGTGCGCGCCGCTGTACGCGCTGCTGCAGGGCCCGCGCCCCATCGACCCGCAGGTCATCAACTTCCTGCGCGAGTCCACCTGCGGCTTCCAGGGCTCCACCCCCAAGGTAGGCCCAGCCACGGCGCAGCCATGGCGCAGCCCCAGCCCGGGTCCGACGTGCGTGACGCACGATGACGTCACTGCCGGTCCACGAGGCCCAATATCGCAACGCGCTGACGCCGAGGCTGACGCACTTCATGTTGCAGGTGTGCTGCCCCGGCCTGGACCCCGGCACACAGCCCTTGACGCCGAGGCCGCCGCCGACGCAGCAGCCCTTCACGCAGAGGCCCTTCACGCAGCAGCCCTTCACGCAGCAGCCATTCACGCAGAGGCCCCGGCCGCGGCCGCCCGTGGATGACCGCCCCGTCAACGTGCAGAACGACCCCAACCTCCGCCTGCTGCCGCACGACGTCTGCGGCCCGGGCGCCACCAACCGCATCATCAACGGCAACAAGACCAACGTGTTCGAGTTCCCCTGGATGGCGCGCCTCGGCTACACCTCCTCGCGTAAGCGCCGCCCCGCCCCCACGCCCCGCCCCCACGCCTCGTTCCGCGTCCCACCAACTCCGCCCCGCCCTCACGCCCCGCCCCGCCCCCGTCGCTGACTGGTCTGTTTTACAGGGGACCTCGTTGAGACGAGGAGCACCGCCGACCACTTCGGCGAAGGGCTGATAGACCAGCGGGCGGGCTCAGGCAGGATTTCTTAATTTAATTCTTTGTGTGTGTGTGTGTTTGTGTTCACCCGCCCCTGTGGGTGCACTTAGTGTAGCAGCACGCTGTAGTGTAGCTCTTGGAATGGTGCCAGGTTACACGAGGGACGGTGCACTTTGCGCGGCACCCTGTCTCGCTCACCCGGTGTATTGACTTGGCTGGTTTGCTTGTGTGTTTGGCGTAGCTTCTTAGCAGTCATCAGTCACGAAAGGAATGACTCCGGCGGTACTCCACGCGCAAGAGACGCCGCGGCACTGAAAGTCACTGGCGCACGGAGTATGGCCGAGGTCATTCCCTTGGCGACGATGGAGTGTGACCGGGGCAAGCATGATGGCACGGAGCAGAGCGTGCAACAAGGGAGTAAAGAGGACCGTCCTGGAGTGGCGTACGGTGGGTTGCCTACCGCGCGCCTTGCAGGAGCTACGCGGCCTACTTCAGACAGCCGAGTACGTCGGGTTGCCTACCGCAGCTCCGCAGGCGCTCGGGCTCAGCGTTCGGTGCGGCGACGGCGGCGACCCACCCCTCGACGCCACCGTGCACGATCACTTTGACGGGCAGCATGTTTGTTTTTCGTGTGTCGTAGTAGTTTGTCTCCACTGTAGTGCACGACGGTAGCTGCCCTGCCGGTTGATTCCACACGGTGCTTTCTCAGCTGTGTCTCTCTCGCACTCGTGGTGCGCGCCCTAGGGGTGCGAGAAAGACAAAGCGACGAATCACTGCCAGACGGACTGACTGGGACTGTCTGCGCAGGTACCGGTGCCATCGCGTACCGCTGCGGCGGCTCCCTCATCAACTCGAGATACGTGCTGACGGCGGCCCACTGCGTCGCGGGGATCAAGAGCACTGAGGCGCTGTAAGTCGACACCCGGCACCACAACGAGTGCACCGCGCGAACGACGCCACGCTCACTGGCTTTCTGTCGGCAGGACCACGGTGCGGCTGGGCGAGAACGACATCTTCAACGAGACGGACTGCTCCTTCATCACGGGCGTCCAGGTGTGCGCGCCGCCCGTCGTGGACGTGGGCGTCGAGGACACGGTGGTGCACCCGGGCTTCAGCCTGGAGGGCGAGGAGCGCCTGCAGAACGACGTGGCGCTGGTGCGGCTCGTCCGGAGGGTGCGCTTCACCGGTCAGTACGCACCACGCGCAGCTGCGCGCCAGTCCGGCGCCCGTTTGGGATTCAAACTTTGTCTGACTGCCTTGGTTCCGCTCTGCCCCCGCAGACGCTGTGCGCCCCATCTGCCTGCCCGTGGGCGACGAGCAGTACCGGAACCTGGACGGCAAGAAGCTCATCGTGGCGGGCTGGGGCACCACGGAGTCAGGCTACGGCAGCCGGGACCTGCTGCAGGTGGCCGTGCCCGTCGTGCCCGGCGAACAGTGCGTCGAGGTCTACAAGAAGAACGTCAACATCAACCCGGCCAAGGAGATGTGCGCGGGCGGCACGCGCGCCGGCGACTCGTGCAACGGTGACAGCGGCGGCCCCCTCAAGCAGGCCGGGCTGGGCGTCAACAACGACGTGCGCATGATGCAGTTCGGCATCGTGTCCTTCGGGCCGCGCAAGTGCGGCACCGAGGGCATGCCCGGTGTGTACACGCGCGTCGCCTACTACATGAAGTGGATCCTCAGCAACCTCAGGAGCTAGGCGAGGTCCTGGAGGCTGTCGTCGGGGAGGCAGGCACCCCGCCGCCCCGGGGCCCCGGGGCGCACTGGATGCACTGAGAAAAATGACGGCCAAGCCATAGTTACCTGCAGTGAAGTGACGTGTCGAAACCACAGGAGAGCTGAAGTGAACTCTTAACTTTGGTTCTGAACACAGGGCTGTGAACTTCGAGTGGATGTTGTGTGTGTGCGTGTGTGTGTGTTTGTGAGTGTGGTTTTTAAATGTGTTTAAATGTGTGTGCGTCCACCCTCAGTGTTGTGGCCATTCTTTTAATTTATTGATCTTTCGATAATTTCTTATCGTTCCTTTATGTTTATTTTTCTGAACTTCGATAATGTCGTCAATGAATAGATCAAAGTATTTATTATTAACTTCAACGTATTTTTATTTGTACGCTTCAGTTTCGACCATCCAATAAAATAGACAGTAAACTGAGTCTGAATCTGTAAGCCCATGCATATCTTGGTTTTACAGGACGTAGTCGGCCGAAGAACCACCATCAACAACCGACCTCTGTTTAAAATTGGATCCAAGTCTGTTCCAGCTATTCGATATTTAGGGTCCTGAGTGAGAGGCGGACACGGATCGGACACCCAACTGGAACTGCGTGCCGAAATAAGCGAGGACTCGTGTCACCTCACACCGCCCGAACTGCCGCGCGCTGCGTGGCCCGGCGTGGCGTGGCGTGGCGCGGCGTGGCGTGGCACGGCGTGGCGGTGGCAGCGGGAGGGGAAGTACCGGGGAGTACCTCCTCACCGAACCGGCGGCCGGCCGCGAGCCGCGCTTTGCCCAGCTTTGCCGCGGCGAAGGTCAGCGAGGCGGGGCGGAGGGGAAAAGGAGGGGGATCCGGATGGGCCAGCGACACTACTGCGGCAGCGCTCAAGTCGAAAGCGAAGAGCGCAGAGCGAATACGAAGACGCGGCGCGGAGTGGCGGAGTCACGCGACACGGCACGGTGGACCAAAACGAATAGAACGCGCTGCGCTCAGCCAACGCACCGCCGCAGCCGCAACGTCCGCACCGCAGCCTCGAATGCAACCAACCAGTCCCGGCCCGGCCCCATCCAGCCGCCGGCCTGTAGGCCCGGCCCGGCCGGGACGCGGCGGCGCGGGGCGCGGTGGGGCGGGGTGGGGCGGGGCGGGGCTCGGCCCGGACTCTCCTGGAGATGCTTGAGTAGCGAAAGAGCCATCCGCCCGCGCGGAGCGAGCGACTAGAGACCAAGACGCGGACGCACTGACGGGCTTCGCCGCACCGCGTGTTGACTACTGACGCGTGCTGAGCGCTGAGCGACGCGTGCCCGACACTTAGGCAACTCCGGCCACTCGAACAGGTTCGACGGGGTGGGGGCTCCGACGTCAAGCGCGCAGCCGGCGCAGCCCAGCGGGGTAGCCGACGGCCGCGGACACCACGGACCACGGCATCCGCGAGGGCGTCCACCATCACTGGCCATCTCGGCAACCGGCGTCGTCGGAGCGCTCTACTCCGCGGGACATGCGCCGCGGCAGCCGCGGCGACGGCACCAGGTATTTCCCATAGCAGCGGGGACGAGTGGGCTGACGTCACAGAGGCTCGCCCGCCAATGCCCGCCACAGCGAGGCAGCGGCGTAGGTGGCCGGCCGGCTCCATCGTCGCCCCGCAGCCCGCAGCCGCCGAGTCGCGGGGCAGAGCGCGGAGCAGCGAGCAGCGAAGGGCCAGGATGCGTCTGTCCGGCCATCCCAGACACCCTAGGACGGCAAGGCCCCGGCCAAGTGCAGCGGCGACCTTAGCAGCCGGCAAGACATTCCCTGCACCGTTTCCCGCTCGCCGCTCCGTATAGCCCTGTCCTGTCACCGAGGCCGCGCAGCCTCGCCTCGCACCGAGTGATCGCGAATACCCCCTGCCGTGTCCGTCACGGACAGATCCCCCGGCGGCAACGCTGCATGTCGGCGATTTCGGCAGGGCAAGCAGGGTCAGGGGGAAGAAGGGGGGCTGCCTCGCCCTGCCTCGCCGCAGCACAGCGGTACAGCCATCTCAAAGCCTTGGGTTATCAGTGCGGTCTAGTCGCCCTGGGGAGTCGCGTCTGAGTCCGTCAGACCGGGTCGCCCGCAGCGCCAGCAGGCCGACGCCGGCCGCGGTCTAGTCCAGACACGGCGCGGTCCGCGACAACCGCGAACACCGCGAGCGGGAGCGCGCGGAAACAATGGGCTGACGCAGCCTAGCCGGCAGCCACAACGCGACTCTGTTGAGACACCGTGCCATGGCGGCTGTTGCAGGCGCTGCAGGCCTACGGGGCGGTGATGCGCGCGCCCTGGCAGCCTCACGCCCACTTCAGCCGACGGCCGTCCGCGCCGCGCGCCCCGCCATGCTGGGGGTGACGACCGTGACCACGGCCACCCTGCTGCTGGCGGCCGTGACGCTCTCGGGTGAGTAAGGCTTCGAAACACCTTGCCGTCACCTTGAGCAGTGGAGCCGGGGGCGGAAGTGTTCACCGTCACTCCGTTGCAGCGGCGCTGACCAACGCCAACCCGCCGCCGCGGGCTGCCGCTGGGGTGGCGGGCGGTGCGGGCGCGGCGGAGCTGGCGGAGCGCGAGGTGCCCGTCGTCGACTTGAACGGCTCTCTCGGTGTGCCGGCTCCGACTGAAGCAAGAACGACGGGCACCATCCGCGAGGCCCTCGGGGGCGGCGTCGTGGACCCAGCCACTATGACGGCCAGCTCCACCCCGGCCCTGTCGCCCGGAGCACCTTCCGCAGACCGCCACCCTGCGTTCGGAGCCCAGCCCCAGCCCCAGCCGGGGGGTCTGCGATCGAGCGGGAGCCGCTGCACCGGGCCCCAGGTGTGCCTCAGGGTGGAGCACTGCCAGCCGGCCGAGGTGGACCTGCTGTTCGAGTGCGCCCCTGGCTGGGTGTGCTGCGTGCCCGCGCCGCCATCAAGGCCGCCATCGACGGCCGCGTCGCCGACGTCGAGCCCCCGCCCCTCGCAAGGCGCGCAAGGCCACGCAGGCCACGCCCCCAACCCTGCGACAGCAACCCCGCCCACTCCCCAGAGGCAGCCGCAGCTCCCTCGGCCGACGCCCTCCCATGCAGCCCCGGCCGCCCCCCAGGATCACCACCATCATGTCGAGCAGCAGCAGCATCAGCCGGCCACGCAGCGGCCCCTCCACTTGAAGCCCGAGGAAGGCCTCACTGTCCCGGTGCAGCGGCCACCCGCGCCGGCCCAGCATTCAGGCCATCCCAAGCCCCAGGCTACAGCCACGACGCCCCCGTCCGCGACGCCCCCGTCCGCGACATCCACCACCAGGCCCGGCCCGCACGCCACCACGGCCGCGGCCTCCGCCCCCAAGTCGCTGCTGCCCGGAACGGACGTGTGCGGCATAGTCACCACGGAAAACAGGATCACCAACGGCAAGATTGCCAGCCCGGGTCAGTTCCCCTGGATGGCGATACTCGGCTACCGAAGTAAGAACTGCGTAGGTCTAGTGACACCATGCTCCGTGCGCAAAGCGTAAGGGACTGCCCTTTCCGAAACTTACTTCACCGTGTGTCTATGTCCAGGGCGCGGTGACTCCGGCATCTCCTTCCTCTGCGGCGGCACCCTCATCAACGAGAAGTACATCCTCACCGCGGCGCACTGCATCAGCTCGCAGAACCGACCGTAAGGCCCTTCAAGTCCCTTCTGCTTCTGACAGACCCAGCAGGGTGCGGCAGGGAGGGACCATGTATGTTTTGCCTACCTACAGGGGCATGTGTTGCGGATTGCCTGCGATCAGATGCTGGGAGAATCCGGCAAAGGGGCCGAATCGTCTTGCTTCCTCCGCAGTTCCAGTTCAAGTGTACTCTAGCTACGTTCTCTCTGACCGCCAGTGTCCTGGTGCGCCTGGGGGAGTTCAACCTGACCGAGGCGGTGGACTGCGACCACGACAAGGTGTGCGCGCCGCCGCCCCTGGACATGGACGTAGAGAGCATCTCGTCGCACCCCGACTTCGACCTCCGCAACATCAAGCATGACATCGCCCTCATCCGGCTCAGCAGGAGCGTCCATCAGTTCTCGGGTACGTGTTTTCATCCTAGATAGGTCGGGTCGAATAAACTCTCTTTTCATACCGTGCCAACACTGAAAACACAGGGGCTCAAAGTACTGTCCTGGTTGGGACGAGAATACTTTCACCCTTGTGTTTCCAGCGCAAACAGTTTGTGCCAATTCCGTTTTCCCCGCCAGAGTACGTGCGGCCAATCTGCCTGCCGGTCAACGTCAACGTCACCGACGACAAGAAGTTCAAGATAGCCGGCTGGGGGAAGACGTACTTCAGTAAGTATATCCCTTTCCGGTGTGGCGGTGATTTGGCTTGGTTTGCGCTTTGACACACCCACTGCCTTGTGCCTTTGCAGGGGACGCTGCGGGCAGCCCCGTGCTGCAGTTCACCGACGTGAACGGCGTGGGCCACGCCGAGTGCAACGAGCTGCAGCCGCCCGAGCTGCAGCCGCTGGACCCGGGGCAGCTGTGCGCCGGCGGCGACAAGGGCAAGGACGCGTGCAAGGGCGACAGCGGTGGGCCCCTCATGGTGACGCTGGCCAACGAGGCGCCCACCGTGTACGGCCCCAACCACGTCACCTACCAGATCGGCGTCGTCTCGTACGGTCCGGACAGCCCGTGCGGCACCGCGCCCCTGCCCTCCATCTACACCAGGGTCACCGCCTACGTGCCCTGGATCCTCGCCACGCTCAGGCCCTAGCTACTCGCGGGACAAGATGAAAATGGAAACGAAAACACAAAACAAAAGCAACGTCAATTTCAATATTTGTTATTAATGAATAAATTACATTATAAACAAGGCAAAACAATAAACCAGAATCAAACAGTATTGGATTGATAAAACTCGCACCAAGCATTGATGGAAAAGAGGTGCCATAAATAACTTATTTGGAAGAAAATTCTTGTAATGTCAACCTTTAGCAGCATTGCTGCAAATTACGTATCACCATAATCACTAGATGCATGAGTGAACTGCAATGCTCTAATTGGTCTTGGATAATGACAAACAAGAGAGCACTGGAAACAGTGCATGAAAGGCAGGCAAGTACACAAAGTAAAAAAAAAACAAGATGACATTTTGCTGGCACTCAGTACCAGCAACACTATAATCATTCCATATTTCTTGCCAACAAGATACGTTAACCAGCATAAAAAACAATGTTTAACGATGTCACAACCAGTCCACTTTGTGTAGAATCACTTTTCACAAAATAATTGATTTATGTGATATAAAAAGACCTTGTGCCTTTTGATATACATCCACCAGGTAACAAAATAAATAAGTAAATTCATAAGTTCACATTCACTGAGCAGTATGTGTGAGGAAACTAAAATACAAATCCAATGAAACTTCCCAAAGGGGAACAAGAAGCATATTTTGAATTTAAAATGGCCAAATATAAAAAAATCAAATTTGATTTCATCTCAATACGCAGCTACACAGGTACAAGACTTTTGTCCAGACAAAGCACTGACATAATATTTCTGTGCATTTGTGCCATTCATGGAAACAAGCAAAGCATTTGAACAAGTTCAGATGCACTTTCAGACCACATGAGATCTGTCTCTGTCTCTCTCTCTCTCTTTGCTTGGAGCTATCACCATATTTAACAGATAATGTGTCCTTCCAGTAACAAGGACAAGTTTTACGTACACTTAATACCATCCTCATGAGAGCATGCAATTCATTTGTAATATTAAATTTATACAATAAGATCACGACTTTAATGCATTTGACAGATCAGAAGTCACATTCCTATAAAATTTGTCTTTAGGACAGAAGGAAAATTGAACAATATTTGTGCAGAAAGACATTTGTTTTTGTTTTATTAAAATTACTATACAACATTAAATCTTGAGATTGAAATACTATTAAACTTAATAGCTGCCTACATACCAGCACAGGTAAAATTTGTTATTGCTTTCCGTGGCATTGCAGGGCATCAATCCAGGGTGATTCTGAGGACCTTAATTAGTGTCTCCTATAAAAGATGTCTGCAACAGCAGCACAAGAGACGAGCATGCCTTCAGCCAAGACAAGAAAAATAGCTAAGCCTCACAGTCTTTTTGTCTGACGGCAAGTTGTAACACAAGGATCCTGCAGACTGGAAAGGGTACGGGTGGCTTCAGTTTGCAGATCACAGCTCGGCCAACGGAGCTGACAACGACGACGACACCTCATAGGGCGATGATCGAGAAACTTTTTGACGATGATTTCGGTGGCATAGTTTTTCACTCACGTAACAGTGATGAAGGCACCCATCACTCGTCCCCCTCTATTCACAACGCGAAACAACGAGACGGCTTTACGCGGCTTTGCACAAGTCCGGTGATAAGACGCACTCGCTGCTTAGAGTCGGATCCCCGCCATGGTGTGGTGGCCCGCCACAGGCATCACGGCCGAAAGGCCCACGGCCGAAAGGCCGAGCAGTGGCGGGGGCGGGGCTGGCGAGGGGTTCGGCCTGTATTCCAGGCCGAGGGAAAACCTTGGTCATTCGAGCACCACCACGGTGTCCTCCAGGCCCTTGGAGCACAGCTTCCTCCAGGGCTTCCGGGCCGCCCGCCGCAACTCGGGGGTGGTCATCTGCCTCCGGACCTTCCTGCACACAACACAAGGCATGGGTCAGTCTCCGACGGAAGCTCGCCGGTCGGCCCGTCCGCCAGGCTGACAGGGCAGACGGCCACCACGCCGCGCCATGGGCCGTGGCATGGGCCGTGCCACGGCACGCCATCGAGACTTACTTGACGTGCTCGGTGGAGCGGAACAGCACCTCCTCGGGGGCCTCCATCCACGACAGCACCTGCTTGCTGCCAGAGCCGGAGCGCGTCACCGCGATGCGGGCCTTGCCGTTCTGGCTGATGATCTGCCGGGGCCCAGTGTAGGGGGCGTAGGGCACCATGGCGTTGGGGTTGAGCCCCGCCATTTGCGCCAGGTTGGCCAGCGCCTGGGGGTCTTTGTGGGAACGTTTGTGGGGAGGGCCTTGCTGGGGGATAGGTGTGCCTCCGCCTGCAACAACACGATTTAACTGGTCCTCAAAACGCAACGCACACATGCACACGCAACACAGTCTCTTTCAGTGGCGGTCTACAAGAATGCGGCGTTTGGAAACCATTAGTTCTAAAACACGTCTTTAAAATGAGGGGGAATGGCTCTCATTTTAAACTAATAAATCTGAACTATCAGTTTCAGTCACAAACATTTCTAATTGCTACCAGGGGGTGGAAACAAGGGCAAAGCGTCTGCCCCATTGAACAGCAAACAACATTTTGGGTCAACTTGTCACATCAGCACAGGATGAACCCTGCATGTTGCCTGTTGAATTCGGGCACGTCCATCACGCGTCATAGTAGCCACAAAACTTTGTAGTCAAAAAGATTCATGTTTAACTCCAATCTCTTGAAATTAAGTGAAAAATTGACCATACAGCACTTATACTAGAAGTTACAACCAGACCAAATATAGAACCAGTTGCATGAAAGGTTTCTGTGGTTTTGAAGTAACTTAAGGTACAAGTGGTCAGCCCATGGGGCCAGTCGCTTTGAAGACATTTCTACCCCCATTTGCTACCTAAAGGACAACATAACTACATGAATATCTTCACAACCTTAAATCTGCGGAAAAGAATTTTGATTCGACATTGGACAAGTACATAGCGTATTGCATTCAATCATAGTACATAACAATGTTGTACAATTAAATGAGCCAATATGGCTACTTAAAATCTTCACTACAAATTTTACTGAGCTGAGAATATTGACACCACACTCTGAATCAATCTACAAAAAGCACAGTCTATCAAGATAAGTTCCATTGCTAAGCAAAGCATGGGCTCATAAGTACTAGTGCATCAACAACAAATTGTTTAAAATGTACTTAAGTCCTACACAAATCCTTGTGATTTTCTTTTAAACACACATACGCACATACACACTTGCACACATCACACACGTAAGTAATCCACCTTACCTTCACCATCAAAAGATGCTGTTGAGGGATGGAAACCATCAAGTGGAATTCACCAGCGATGAATGATATCTGATGGTTTGTTTAAATTTGGGCCAGGTAGCCTCCATTTGCTTTTGACTCTTGGTCCCGTTTTAAATGTATGGTAGCCATCAAGAGGTATTGTTATCTCATTTCATTTCCTCCATTTTGCTCCAAAAAGACAAACCATTATATGTAAATTCTGTTTTCCCATTTTTCTGAATCTACATTTAAATATATATTCTTCAAAATGAAAACAAAAAGTTTTTCTTCTCCCAATACTTTGTAAGGGGGTTTAAGGAAAAGGTGATTAAAACTTGTGGAACTAAACTGGTAGAGGCTGTTCAGAAACTTCAAAATCAAAATAACTTGAATATATTATTGAATGTCCAAAATTTGAGATTGTTTGGAAAGTAAAGAGGCACAGACTAGATAAACAAGTTTAAATTTATGTGTTTTGAAGACATTTATAAATTAGAGAAAACTAGATGAAATAAGAAAAGTTAAAGATGTTAGCAATGAGAGACACACTTTTTTCATTTTATGACAGCAGAACTCTGATGGTGAATGGCTGTAGGTGGATTACTTTTAAGTTTTTCACAAGAGCTCCAATAGATGAGAGATAAAAAAAAGCTTCCTTATTATAAACAGAAATGGTACAAAAAGTCATGATTTAGAAATAACAATTAAAAGAGCAAAAGCTATGACTGGATACCATCCTGCTAGTACACAATGCCAATTTGTGCTTATCAATAAGGATAAGTTTTCTTGTTCCCAAAAACTGACACACAATATAAGGCATGAAAAAATCCAAGGCAGAATGTTACAATCATTAAATGAGTAAAAGATAATTATGTTTTACAGGAAAGATACCACAACAAAAAGGCAGCATTGCGATTAGACAAAAAGTAAGTATCTTGGAGGAAATTTTCCCCTTAAACAAATACATTTTGAGTTGAAAGCCTCAAAGCCTTGAAACTAGCTTTTCACACATTAGCAGCTGAGGCTGCACGTGAATGAAATGCAACAGACCACCTCCATCAGCACTGCTAAAAGAATGTTTCTGGTCACAGTGTGTGCATCAAGGATATTGACTATTAGCGCAGCCAAATGTGTCATGTTTGTGTGCCCCGTGATTTAAGAAATTGTGTTATTGCGCAGCATAGCTAAAAGCTACATTCAATTAGGAAAAATGAATAGATTAAAAAAAGAGGAGAGAAAAATTCCATTGAGAAGAGGAATAGAGCAGAAGCTATTACTATGTAGAGAGAGAAAATCACACCTCACCCAAAGCGGGCTTATGAATGGTAAATCTGTGCTCAATAGCAGCCAAATAGCCAGAATAAAAAGGCTCCTTATCTCACATAGCTACAACTACCATCTTTGAAACTGAGGGAACAGTCTGACAAACTTTAAGAACTAACGAGCAACAGAACAACAGAATGGTCTTACGTAAGGGCCACCTTGTTAACTTTTCCTATTCTGGCTACTGAAAAAGGCCACTGGCACAAGATTCGGAAAGGAGAACAGATTCAAAAAAGTATTTACTTGTTTGACTTTATTGGCCATTCTGTAGATGCAATAAAATAGTGTACATTGTTCCATACAAGACATTGACAAACATTACTTGCATCATGAACTTCACTGCATTTGCTTGCAAAGTAAAATTGTACACCCATCTATTAACACATAGCAAAACATAACACTTGCACAGACGATTAAAAAAGATAATGAAAAAAATTAGAATAACCATCATACAACAACAGAAATTAAAACATGTCTAAAAGACAAATGCGCACACATAATTATGAAAAGTCTGTAACATTTGGCAAGAGCCATCAGTAACCCGATCACTGTGTTGGAGGTAGCCCAACACCAAATTGATTACGTTAATAAAAATTAAGTTTCTCCACTAGGCTTTCAACACAAAATGCACTTACAAACAGTACCCTTCCTGTCAGATTTTTAATATATATGGGTAGAATCTGTGGTCACTTGGCCCGTGTCATTGTGAAAATACCAACACACTTACGCACGAACACTATAAATAAGAAGCATGCATAAATAGAATGAGAGCAAACATCATTCCTGTGAAAAGGAAAGACTTATATCACCAGACTGCCAAATAGCAGACATAGTAGGAAAACGACACTCATACACTGCTTCTGAGTTACTATGAAAGAAGTGTATCAGTGTAGTTTTCCTTGTAAGAGACACCTGAGAACATGCACTTTGCACAATTGATACGAAATAATACCCTATTCCTTCATTGTGCGGCATTCAGTGTTTTGATGCCAACTTGAATCTGGTATCAAATGAGGTTATGAGTTTTTGTTTCTTACTTTAAGTAACACTTAAAGAAAAGTGTGCACTCAAGTACTACAAAATTACTGCATTGGGAGAAAAACCAATGTCAGTACAACAAGACATAAAGAGACATGACTTATGAAGAAATCAAATAAAAAGAAGAAACAAACTAAAAAAAAAACAAACAAGAATAATTAGAACTTACAACCTTTTCCAAGCACCACCAAGATCCATGTGAAAGAAAAGGTGGATGCACATGAAATCACATTCTTTGCCTCAAGTTAATGGAAACAAAGGAGTGCATGCACTTAGTCATCAAATCATAAATAGAATGAAATTGAGAAAATGAAAATTGGTAATACTAAAAAACATAGGGTTACTTCAACTAACTTAGGTTTACTTCAACAACTAATACTGCAGAGCGTGCAGAAAGCACATAGAACTGGACTATCAAATTCTAAAGTTGAATAACCCACCTTCTTCCCAATCCGAGTCTAGGTAATGCAAGGAAAGAGACAAAACTCACATTAGTACGAATCTGCTTTAAAAATAACAAAATAAAGTCATAAAGGTAATCATAAAAGTATGATTAGAGTTAATTCAGTTCTTCCAAACTAGGCGATCATTTGACAGGCAAAAATGATAGAAGTTTGAAATCATACTGATAGATGATCATTTAGTAAAATACAATATTTGGGAAAAATTGAGAGCATTAAAGAGAAAATATACATGCCCAACCCATCCCAAAACGGTGAATGAAATAGGTTGCCACTATTGGGTGACTAATCAGAAACATCATTTAAGCAGTAACGCTCAGGAAATGAAAATTATAACCTATCGTCATTACTGTTTAACAAAACTGCTTTGGTTTTAACAGGAAACACATTTGTAATATTGTAAGCCACTGTAGTTTTTGGTACACAGCAATTGACCTCAATTAAGAAGCTACTATATAGCATTTGCACCATACTGAGCAGATTAACATTGAACTAGATTGTTTTACTTAATCAGGACCGGACAGATCAAATATAAAATGATTTCCTTCCATTTTAGAATCACAAGAAAACAAACACAAATGGTACCCATTTAATCTGTGAAAATATTCGAGGGCCATCGTGCCAAACAAAATTTAACGCGAAGTAAGATTTGCCGACATTTAAAGAAGTCTGTTCCGCCTCCTTAACATATTTGTCGACTGTATAACCCCAACCAAGAATAAATATGAAAACATCCTGATGGGGTATAGGAAGGATAGAACAAATATAATATATATGTTAAGTCAGTCTCATAACACCATTCTAAAATGAAAATGGAAACTAGTATTCTTCTATGTAAGATCCCTCTCAAGTGACTGCAAAAGCAGTCTCAGACACTGATCAGAAAGCGTCCAAAGTACAAATTATTGGCTTCTCTCAAAACCAACTGAGGCAAATCAAAATAATTCAGCAGAGCCATAAGCACTTCGCCCACACACCCAGACATTCGCAGTGTTTGAAACAAAGAATGTTAAGTTAATAGCAATAATTGGCACCTTTGATGGGAGACAAGAAAAGGAAGGACAAAGCTTGTGAATTGTACCCACTTTGCCTAGTTAACTACTACCTACTGACATTGCAGTCCTTAGTTTGTTCATCTGCTTCTGTTTTCTTTTTTTTTTAATTTTCATTTTATTTTATATTTTTACTGTCTTTAGTCAGAAAACCTTGATCAATAACAAAGGATGAAACAAATTGCTGGAAACAGCCACATCCACCAAAGAGTAAGTTTTCAGTGAAGCAATATGTATCATAAAAATAATTAGTGCTGGTACAGCTTACTATAAACTATTAGATAACAGGCCTTACCTAATGAATGAATTGCCATCATTTTGGTGCAATCAAATTTTTTCCTCAGAATAACTTGAACACTTACAGTCTTTGGTAAAATGTACCAACATTTAGATTAGATAAAAACAATAACACAGAAGTCATTAAATATAAAAAGTACTTCAAGAAAATACTTTGTGTGGAATTTGGTAAGTAACAGCAATTTGACTCCAATGAAAGTACTTTTATCATCATTAAGTTTAAAATCTGCCATGATCCTTAGAAGATAAAGTTCATTTAGTTAATTTTTCCAAGAAGGAAAGAAGAGTGCCACTTAAAAAGTCTACAAAAATGGTTAAACTAAGTGAGGGGAAAAAGCTAAAATATTTAAGAAAAAGTTACAAACAAGCATGAAGATCTGGTTAACATTGCATGGTAGAACATTTTTCACAAAATAAAATGTAACTTGCCCATCACAGAGATAAAAAACGAGGTGGTATGTAGCATTACTCAACCCGACGCTTGTACTCACCATCCATGCCATTCACTTCGTCGATAGCTCTTCGCTTCAGGTGAGGGGACACATTGTTTAGGGGTATCTTCTCAGCTTCAGGTTTGTTGGGTACTCGTTCATACATCAGACTACCATCTGGAACAAGTTAGTGGTTGTTGCTGACATGCACCCAATGGGAAATAGTTTTTAAATTATAGCAATTATCTTTACCTGGAGCTTTAGGTGGTTTAGGGAAAGCCACAACTTCCGGTTTGGGCATTTTGCTCTTGTCGGTAAGAATTAACCATTCTGGAGTTACTGTTTCTTTGTAATGACCAAGCCGTGTTGCTATGGCTGTAACACTTCCTCTATCTTTTCTGCAGTATATTAGCAATTCTTTTAATTGTGCCAGTGACTTTCCTGTCATTTGTACTTGACCTGAAAACAAATTATTCATTACAGTATTTTCAAATGAAGAAATTTGTAACGAAACAGGACTAGACACAATGGGATCTTTAAAATTTGAATCTATACTTACATTCTTGCTTGATTGCAGGTACATTGATAGCCCAAAATGGTGCCCGCGCTGCATGACGAGTTTGCATAAGTTGACGACAGAGTCGACGTGAAATACGTGTAAGAGGAGTGGTGCACAAGTAAAACGCAGTTCTGGTTTTCATGATAGGTCGAGGCGAGCCTGCTCGCACAGCAAGACCATGGGCAGTGGCATAGTGTCGCGCCAGCTGGGTCTTGAGTTTGAATTCCTGACACAAAAGAGAGCAATGCCATTAGAAGAAATTAAAAAGTAAGCAACCATTACTGCAACATTTAAGCCCTACTTAATAAAAAAATACAAATCAATCTAATTATTACCTTTCCACAGCCAATAATATTGCAACGGTGCGGTCTATGCGATGCAAGGCTGGATGGAGCTCGCTCTGTGACTGATTCTGAAAGACAGAAGTTATATTATTAGCTATGATAATGAACATAGAAAGTGCCTTTCATTAAAATGAAACTCATCTGTTTACCTTCATCAGACACACTTGCAGAACCAGGCTTCTTCTTTATTTCTGTTTCACCTTCACCTATTCTAGATGGTACTTTGAGGCCACCGTACTTTTTCCAATATTGCCAGCAATTGTGGCATAGCTTGCACTGCATGTGGGATGGGCCCCAAGCATACCACTGGGTTGAAGATGAGGCTGCAAATGGACAAAGACAGTTATAACTAGCTTGATACAGCAAAGTCTTTCGACAAGAATTCAAAGTACATGAAACTTTCCTCACCATTGCAAGATTCACAAGCTTTGCCACTGATAGTCACTTCTCCATTACTGTTTCCATTTACAATCCCTTTGTTATTATTGATGACAGCTGAGTTAGGCTTATTGTTGCTGTTAAACAAAATATATCATGTAAACACCAATTTTTAGAAAAATTAAGAAAAAACAACTTTTTTTTTTTTTTTTTTTTTGCTTACTAATTGGGAATGTACACTTGTTTCAGCTTTGATTCTGCTTCAACTGCCTTGACTCGTTTCTGTTGAACATAACGATCTGTTGTTTTCCACATGTAGTAATATTCTATGATGTTCTTCAATGTTTTCCATGGAAGCTGAAAATAATAATAATTATTATTATTATTATTATCCTTGTAATCTTATTCGGAAAGAAACAATGAATCCCTTATTAACGATTGCTGAACAGTACATACAAAGTCTTGTCTAATGTCGTTGAAATCTTTCCCATATTTATCCAAGGCTTCCTCAAAGAGATTCGCTTCTGATGCAGACCACTCTTCCATTTCATCCCTACACAGAACTGGGCCAGTGGAAGGGACTAGAGATGATACAGCTGATGCTAAGTCGTAGGTGTGCTTATGCAAAGTATCCATTGCATGGAACTGCAATTCATAAAAATGATGAACATGATCACAGAATGAACATATTGTTTGTGAAACTGGATATATTAGTGGTAATAACTTACAAGAGTAATGTCCCTAGAAGCAGCAGCAGCACTCATGTGAAGGCTAGGCTGTTTAACAGAACTTGAACAGTCCAGAGCCCGGGCAAATGTTCCAACAGACCTGCAACATCAGTACAGCTACCATTATGCCCAGGACATGAAGGGAGTTGGCAAATCGCAAACAATAGGAAAACAACAAATAAACCAATAATATTTCTGTAAAGTGTACCTTGATATGACTAAGAACTGATCAATCTGTCTATCTGTAAGATGGTGGCTGGGTGTCCACACCAAAGTTTCCAAATCTTCCAACTTTCTTGAGTCATTTTCAGGATTTTCAAGTTCCTTAGGCATTTGAACAGGATCTACCTGGTAACGCCCACCGACTCTAATTTCTCCTTTGTCAGCCAACAAAGTTTTTTGTGAAGGGTCAAATACCAAACAATAAAAGAAGGTATCCTAAAAGAGAAAAAAAAGGAAGAAAAAAATTAGAAAAGGGGAAATTGAGTAGCCCTGTAATCATGATGAAACTGGAGGTATGTTTAATAATACTTACATCTTTATTCAGGTAACTAAGCAGAGATTCTGTCTCATTAAGAAGTGTAACAGAACATTTCCCTCGGATGTGTGTTGCTGGAATTGTTTCCACTTGGCGCGATAAAAACAGTTCGCGGTGCTTCAACTGATGTCTTTGCTTGCCATTTAGAGTAGATGGATCAACAGGCTCCAATGCTTTCAGCTTTTGGTTTTCTACTTCTTCCTCTAAGGCAACTGAAATAAAAACAAGAAAACAGACATGAGCTTCCAGGAAACTTCCAAAAACATTTTTCTGCTCTTCAGTTCATTAGCCTGACTCAAACGGAAGCGACTCGGAAGAGCGTTAGAGTTTGGCGCTGATGTGGCCTGGTTGAAAGTACCAGCAGGCAGATTCCGAATTCCGAGCTGGAGGCCTCCCTCTCGCACTGATTCGGCACGCCGAATGGGAGTAGTAGAGGGCTTACGAGGCTCTCCAGGGGTGAGGGGTGTGTGTGAGACAGAGAGGACGACCATGGAACGACGGTGCGCCCCGCTCGGAATCATTTTGCCGGCGCTCCACCGACCGGCTCCACCGCCGAGAGTGCGACAGAGAGAAAACGACGGAGTGCTCGCTCCGAACCATTGTGTAGGGGCACCTAGAGGGGCACCACCGCCACCGGCTCCACGGCCGCCCCAACGCCAGCGCTCCGCGCTCTTCGCCTGGGCAAGTCGTGTCCACATGTAGTGTCTGGACCGAGTCAGAAGTACAGTACCGCGGACCAACACGAAAGCGCTTGCGACGAGTTGAGCCTTTCCCTTGCATGCAGAGGGGCGTGCTTGGCCCTGCCGTCGGCCGTGCGGCGCGGTCAGGCCGCACAGGCTTGGCGACGCGCTGCGGCGCCCCGCGACCGACGCCCCGCGACGCGCAACGCGCCCAATGCTCGCAACGCTTGCCTGCAGCGCCTCAGCGGCCAGGGCGTGCCGGGCGTGCCGGGGCTCCGGATCGATAGACGCGCGGCAGAAAGGCAAGCCAAGTTCCCTTGGAAGGGCATGACATGAGCGGGGGTGCCACGGCGGATGCCACGGCCAGGGTCGGACGCACGCAACCTCCAGCGTCGGATGGCAATGGCACAGGGCGACCCGTGGGGTCAGCGAGGCTGGCGGAGTGGCGGCCTAGCCTCCTCCCTGCCACTCCTCAACTCTTCCAGGGAAGGACCAAAGCTGCGGGGTGTACCAAGGTTGCCCCGAGTCAAGAGTGGATCGCGTCAACAGCGCGAGTGCGCCCTCCCTTCGCAAAACCGACGCAGGAGCCTGGGCGTCGGAATACCTGCCTGCTGGTTCCAGCCAGTCACGGAGCCCTGCGTACTGTAGCCCCCACCCCTCCATTGCTCCATTGCGTCCTCGGGGTTGCCGAGAGCCTCGCGAGGGACGCGGCAGGACTGGCAGGACTGGCAGGACGCAGCAACCCCACCCCACCCCACCCCTGGCACCGGCTCACTGACCAAACCGGACCGGGGTGGGACGGGTGGCCAAAGCCAAAAGCCGACGCGGCAACTAAATAAATGAAACAAGTTTTCAAAGGGTGGCTGGCCAGGGCCAGGCACGTGGTGCCGTGGCGAAGTGGACGGGCGCAACACATGCCGGGAGGGGAGCAGTGAGCGAGAAGCCAGGAGAGCCAGGAGCGCCGGGAGCCACCCCCACGAGCAGCGCCTATAGCGCCCAGCGCGCCAAACGTGCGAGGGGCTCAGTCCGAGCCAACTCATCAAGCGGAGTACCGAAGGGTAGAAAAAGAGAGGAGGGGAGGGAAGGGGGAGGCGGTCCGCTTGATCGCGCGCGATGCACCGATGCGGCGGCCAGGGCGGCAGGCCGGCAGGGCGCTAACGGGCGGGGCGCAGGGCTAAAGATAGCCGTGGCAGCGCGCCGCAGCGCGCCGCAGCACGCCCACCAGCCCGTTTCGCAGGCCTTTCCGGGGCCGGACAGGCACAGCACAGGCGTCTCCTCTCCACTGCCGAAAGGCCACACCGCAAGACCGCCGGTTGAGGCGACGCTTCTGTTGCTATGCTGGCCGGGACGCGCCGCGACGCTACGCCCTCCTTGCCGCGCGAGGTGGCTCGGCCAGTCTCCTTCTCTCTCAGTGTGTGGCTCGTCTGCCCTGCCCGCCCCGCGACCACCCCTGTCCTCCGTGCCGCCGCGCCGCCGTGCCGGCACAGCGGGCTCCGCGCCACGCTTCGCGGCGAGCCGTGGCGGGCCGCGACGCCCTCCCCTGTACACTCGCGCGGTGGATCGATCGCCAGCCCTTCCCCTCCTCTGGCCGTGCCGACTCTCTGTTCATTTACTAATTCCCACTACGTCGCCGCTCTCAACGGCGCCCCGCGGCCAGGGCTGACGGGGTGACTCGGGTCCGGCGGGGCTGCGGACATGGCACAGGGCCACAGGGTGCCCTCGTCCAGCTCATCGCCTCACCGCAGCGGCGCGCCCCGATGCGTGCCGTTCCGATACCGAGTCCAATCTGGGAGCCGGCCGCCCCTCGGCGAAAGTGAGTGTCAGTGGGGAGGGCCGGCGCGCGCCCCACGGCCTCACGCCGAGCCGGTGCGGTGGCAAGGCCGGCAAGCAGCCCTGAGCCAGGGTCGCTGCCTCTCTCCCTCACCCCCGGCACCGGCAGCACCGGCAGCCCGAACCTACCGCAACGAGGGGCGGCGAGGGGTCCAATATCCCTGCACAACGCGATATGGCTGTCTGTCTGCCTGCCGGCTGGCTGGGTGGCCCCGATAGCAGAAACCGCGACAGCCGGATTAGCGCGGCGGCATCCCCTCGGTGCTAATCAAAACGGGCACCCCCAGCCAGCGGCAGCGCGGTGCCGCGCCAAGAGCGGCCCACCCGGATGGGGAAGGCCCTTCCGGGCCAAACCGAATGGCAAGCGGACGACTGCCGGTGCAGCCCGGGCAGCCTCTTCTCCACGGCCGCGGGGCTCGTGGGCGCGCAACGTGCGCGCAACGCACGCGCCCCGTGTCGTGTCGTTTCGTTGCCTCCGCGCTTGGTGCGCGCCTCCCCGAACCTCTCCTTGCCGCCACCCCTCCTCGGCAACGCGCAGCAACGCGGTGCCATTCCGTCGCACCAGTGCCGCACCGGCCTACACCGGAGTGGACCAGGACCACAGGGCCACCCCACACCCCCACAGAACGCCCTGAGGCGCGGCGCGGCCCTCGCTTCTCTCGCCCCCCTGTCTGTCTCTCTCTCTCGCACGCTCATTACGAACTCTAATGGGGAGGGAGGCTCGCGAGGCGTAGGCAGGACACCTTCGACACCCCGGCTCGTCGCCGCACGGGGGTGGCAAAGCGCGGAAGACGCCCCCCCCCCCTTTTCCCCGGGGTGGGGAGGCAGAGAGGGCACGAACGAAGGTGTCCAGTCCGCGGGCGTAGAGGATTCCCTCTTAAATAAAGGGCCGTCCCCTGAGCGCGTGTGGGTGCCGCGCCCTGCCGCGCCCTGCCGCGCCCTGCCTCGGCCGATCGATGTTAATCTCGCCAGAGACAGCAAGACTGGGCCTCGGCGACTCGGCCTCGCAAACCTCACGGTGGGTGCCGTGCCCTGCCTGCCCTGCCTGCCCTCGCGCCGTGACGCCGAACAAGTCGCCGGACTCGGTACAGCTCGCCGAACAGCACCGCCACGGTGGCGAGTTTCCCTGTCCACCTCGTCGCGTCCAGGGCAAGCAGGCCGGCGCGGCCAGGACGAGTGCCACGTCGGGCCGCCGTCACACACGCGGAGCTGCGAGGCCCGGGGCGCGCCGGGGCGTGGCGGACTCCGTTTTGCTGCTCTCTTTGAGCGGGGCTGCGAGGGGCTGGGACGACCAAGAATGCGGTCGCCTGCCGTGCGATTTCAGTGCGGAGCGACCGGCCCCCGGTGTCCAGCGGGCAGTGTTCAGCCAAGTGCATGTGGCAGGCGGAGGCTGGCCGGGGCCGGGCCGTGCCATGCCCGCAACGCGCCGCGGCGTCGCCCAAGTCAGCGAACTCGTAAACGTGCGGCGGTGCAGTGCACGGCAGAGGCGCAGTGCTGCGCAGCGCGGTGCGGACTGTACCCGACCCGACGCGATGCGGCGGCAGCACGCCGCAGCAGCCTCACGGCGTGGCCCGCCAAGCCGAACCGCCACGGCAGCCACGGCCGCACCGCAGGCCGCAGGGACCCCAGGGCAGCGCGGCGGCGGGTACAGTCCGCGCCAACAGCGGACGCCGCGGCGGGCATCGGTGTCGCGCCCCGCCGCGCACAGCGCCGGCCTTCCTCGGCTTTTCTTTCTCTCCAGGCCGCCCACCAATGAGTCCAGACCGTGCTGAAGGGGGGTGGGGGGAGAGGGGAGGGGGAGCTGTGGGCCTAAAGCACGGCGCAGGGCGTGCAGGGCCAACGCCTGGACGGGGCGCGGGGCGCAGGGCTCTCATGGCAGGGCCTTGCACGGGGCACCCCGGGACGCCCTACGCCCCGCCCCGCCCCGCGTCGCCACCGTGCGTCCTCGGCACTTGGAGCCGCCGACGCCGGGCCCGGGCCCACGCGGGCCGCCACGCCGGCCGCCCGAGCTGGCAGCCACGAGTGCCCTGCCCGTACCGCGGTGGCCGGGCAGGGCACGCCGGGCCGGCCGGGCCGTACGGCGGGGCGGGCCCGCGGGGCAGCAGGGCCGCCGGGCCGCGCGGGGCCGAGTACAGCCAGCCGAGTTGGAGGGACTACTTGTCGCTGCGGAGGAGAGAGATTCGTGTGCGGTGGTGCGGCCTGGCAGGGCCTGGCAGGGCCGTGCAGGGCACGAACGGCAAGGCAGGGCATGGCAGGACCCCTCTCCCCTTCTCATCCCGCTCCTCCAATGGCCAGGCACTTGGCTTGCCCAAGCAGCCCAAGCGGCCCCGCTTCCCCGCGACGGCGACACCGGAAGTGCAAGCTACCCAGAGACTAAGAGACCCAAGGAGGGCTGGCTGGCTGGCCTCTGCACCTGTCCAACTACTCACAGCGACCCCCGCCCCCGCCATCGGCCTCAACTGGCCGGTCACTGCACATTTCAGTCCAACCCGACTCCACGCCAAAAGTGTCAATGCCCAGCGGAGAAACTTTCAGTCAGACCACATGCGCCTTTACCCAGGCTACGCAGGCATTGGCCACATTGAAAGACATACCTAACAGTTCCACACTTTCTGAAAACCATGCTCAGGGTGTTGTCAGAATTACCCAATGGATATTTATTCTGTACAAGTACCCTGGTCTATCGCAAGAGATCTAATTAGCTTGGGCATAAACTTGACCAATAATACTATTCAAGTAAATTGAGTTAAATTAGTTAACCATTGGCATAAATGAAACAGTAACTGGATGAGGATGTTAATGTTAAATACAAACTGGAATGGGACAGTGAACGAATTTTCCTGCACTAACCAATACAAGAATGTAGCAGTGCTTAAGCTTAAATAATCACCTTGATGTTTGTCCGCTAACTGTACAAGAGGATTAGGAAGGTCTCTCCGCCGGAAGAAGCACATAACCTTGGCTTCCACATTTCCATTGGGAGTCTGAAAAATATGGAGCACATTAAAACAAGGTACTGCACCCAAAACAGTCAATGTTACTATTACACTAGATACCTTATTTAGTTCTTCTATTCTTCTAATGAGGAAAGGTGAAGTGGAAGAGTTTTCAAAATACACGTAATCTGCAAAAATAAAATTTCATTAAGGCTTACTCTAGCTGACTGGCAAAACCCTCAGGTAATAAAGAAGGTATTTTTGGCCCGTCCCATATTAATTTTAAAAAAGGTACATGAAACATCATGATCTAAAGTTAACAATGAAAAAAATCATGTAAGTGAAAAGAAAACGTATGAACAACAAAAAACAGAGAGATCCTGCGAATTCGAACAGCCTGGCATGTAGTTTGGCGATTGACTAAAGATATCAATGCAGTTTGAATGATAACAAGATGAAATGAAAGAATTAGGCAAAACGAGACGAGATTTCAGAAAAAGTATTAGACCTGATTTTCTCTCAAGACAAAATAAATTCTATTGCCACAACAGAAAAAAATCTTGATAATTTTGAAAGCAGGTTAGAGCTAGTGTTTACACTGCATCATAACCTTCCAATGACTCCGTGAAAACAACAACTGCGGCAAAGAAAACGATAGCTGGTTAATTCAGCCGGTCGTTCAAGTTTCAAAAAGTGAGAGAGAAGCCGACATGCTCTTGGAAGGCGTCTCTTGAAATTGCAGAGCGGCCCTGCTCTCCCTGCTCCCTTTGGTAATTAGTGGGGTACTAGTGACAAGTGAGAGATGCTCATCGAAAAGGGGCGTCACAGGCGTCAAGTCCGCCACAAAGAATATTTTATTTCAACTCAAATTGCGGAAGATTCAGCGAAGTGCGGATTCAAAGCCGGCATAATTTTTTGTCTTAAAACAGAAGCAAAGAGTTTGCTTGGGACGGCAAAGTAGTCCCTGTCCCCGCAATTAGCTGGCTGGCGTCAACAGAAATACAGCAAACGCACCCAAAACGGGACGGGTTCGCGGACTTCCAGGGAAAAGCAACAATTCGAAAGAGCCAAAATGCAGAATTAAATTCATCAGTGAGTCAATTAACACCCCAAGTTTGAGGTAAATTCGGGTACGGTATCATTCCGCACGCCGCTAGCTAGCCGGCCAGATAGGCTTAAAACTTCTCCAAGGGTTTACAAGTAATAAGTAGTACAAACCTCCGACTCTATACATATTTGCGGTCATTGCGTTATCTCCGATGATCCAGCAGACAGTGTAAACACACGGCGCTCAAAAATAAACACATTTAAGTCTTTGATTGTGGACGAGGAATAAATGACTACCGATCACAAGCTTCTCAAAAACAACAACTCGCCATTTTCATTTTCTGCCTCGACCGTCGACCGTCTACCGTCTTCCTGTTTGGAACTCAATCCGGTAGATGACGTCACGGGCGCGTCCTGCCGTCAGTGCTGCCGTCCGCTCCGACTTGCATGCCCCAAGGGAAATTTCCCTATTTTCAGTTTTGAGTTAGTCCTTCGTTTCCGTCAATTTGGGGTTGATTGGCAAAGCATCTGCACTAGGATGGCACAAAAATTTCTTTCAAAGCCATGCGTTTCCCGTGGACAGATTGATACGTTCGTCAAATTCTCAAAGTTTGCGGAGTACGAGAACTTTCCCGCGAGGTGGTCGGTGTTAGGACCGGCGCGCTGTTTGACAGCGGAGCCGAGGAGTCCCGAAGTGGGCCCGAACTAGCCCGAACCTCGCCGGCCCCGGCTTCGGCTTCCCTCCCAACTTTTGATTTGTTCTGCCTTTCGCACCATCATCTCTCGCACCAGGTAGGAAGGACCAATGCTGCTCAGTCCAAATAGCAAAGCCGTAACAGAAGCGCAGAACCTATCTTCAATATCGTTCTGTTCCAGTTTTGGGCAGATGATACCTTTAAATTATTATTGATGGCATGGGGGTAATGATGTGAAATGTGAAAAAAAGGCTGAAATATAGTTTTACAAAATTACAACATTTATTAAAGTAGACTTTCTATACATTCCTCCCAAGTTCAATCACTATTTCAATGTACAATGATGTTGATTACAAAACCATATCACAATAAATAAGTGAAGATTTGTTGATCAATGTATATGTCAAAGAATGGCACATTTTCTCTTGGGGCATTTGGTAAAACACACATCTTTGAAGAGACAATTTTAACTTTTTATACAGATTAACAAGTTTTTCTTTTAAATGTGTACCCCTTTCCCACACAAATTTCTGTACAATATCACACATTCAGTCAATGTACAGTCTCCTGCTACTTTCTGCTCTTGTCACAACCGCTAGGTGTGCAAGATGGATATTATTCACATAATGATACAAAATAATACTATGGATAATTTATGCTCGGACTTTAAAGACGAAAATGAATAACTGACTTCATGTTGGGGAAATGTCCAATAGAATATTTGTTAAGGCCACAAAGGTATACAACAGGAATGCACACAATTGTCAAACTATGGTAGCTAAGGGGAGGAAATAAAAGATGGAGGAAGTGAAAGCACTCAAAAATACTAAACTACAATTGTCATGCTTAGCATTGACAATGTAGGAACTTGAGAAATAACAAGCATTACAGAGGCAAATAAATACATTACACAATGAGACTCAGGATGAACTATAACAATGTAACTTGGCAGTCTCAAAGCTGGGAAAAATAACATTGCTTCACATCACTCCACATTTACATTAGAGGCAGTGGTGGACATTGCACTACAACTAAATCATAAAACCAAGTAATCATCCTAAATGAGACAAGTTGATAAATAATAATAAAATAAGGGAATCTAAAAATTGTAAACACATATTCCACCTTGCATTTTGTCTGTGGACCAGATTCAATGAATTATCCCACACAACCTAAGTTTAAAACAAACACATGGCAATAGCATGAGATAAAAAGGATATAACGGCAACTACATCAAGTCTAAGCTGCCTCAATTTCACAATCAGTTCATATGAGATGACATAAGATAAATAATTGATAAATAATTAAATGGTTTTTCTTTTTCTGGAAGCAGTGGATGAACTGACAAGACACACAATTTTATCAATAGTAAGATTCGTTGCCTTTCTTTTGGTTCCTGTATGTTGAGCATGTACTGAATTGAGCAATTAAATCATAAAACTGTACTTCTATTGGAGTGAATATTAAAAAATTCCAAGAAACATGTCTAAAATTAAAGCATGTAAGCAATTCTTATCTTTGGGCTAAATCAAAGATGCAATAGACTAAAGGTAAAGTTTTAGAAGATTTTCCATGTTGAGAGCACATTTACACTCCTCAGAAATAGCATTGTTGAGCATTTCATACCTCAATGGCAGCTGTAATTGGACACAATTTCATGCAAATTCAATGAAAAAAATTACGACCAGAAGGGGTTAGAAAGGGGAGAGGGACATCAGTGAAAATATTATTGCAGGCCGATTTGCAGACAACCACACAACAATTTTTTTCACAAACAGCAATATGTACAAACATTTCTATCACTATCATTCCTCAGAAATCAATTCCAAAAATAACATGCAAAACAGGGATCACTGATCATTTCCATTCAATATGCAAACCAGAAAAGAGGAGATTAATGAACATGAGAAAAAGTCCTACCAACAGAGTTAGACCTTGAACATTTCAGTCTGAGTATGATGTGACTAGAAGCAGGATTACAGTTAATACCATCCTGGCCAGATGTTGAAATACATTACACACACATGAAGAACAAGACACCTGCCTACAAGAAATGCAACTCTAAAAAAAATTATTCGGTACCATGGTCTCTCCTTATAATAAATACATTGATAAATAAGAGAGACGCTGGGACAATTGCAACTGGAAATACTCGCTATCTCAACAGCTGGCTGTCTCTAACATAGTCATCAATACTTAAATGAAGTCATGCTGCTTAAATAAAAGCAGTGAAGATCAATTGAAACAATAACCTTGTACAAAAATATCAAGAATGCTGAATGGAGTTTACACCAAAGTATTCTAAATATATTTTTGTAATAATGTGTTGGGTGCAGTTCAAAAACTACACACTTCACACAAGTTTATTTTCTTTTCTGATAACAACCTTTAAGAAGGCATGGTTAAGGAGTCCTGATAACAGCAGTCTTTCCGTTAGAAGCAAACTTTGCATTCAGTCTACTTTAAAGTGTTTTAACAGAGGAGATCTTCCCTTCAAACTTAGAAGACTCAATAAAACACAGGCCACAGGTAGCACTTAAAACAGCTACTATAAATAGCAATTGAGTTAGAGGATTATTAACTTAAGCAAGGACTACGACATACAGACAAAAATACTATCTTGAAGCGGGAAATAACTTGAACATTTAGGGAAAATACTTGAAGTTTGCCTCTGCAGATTGTTAGTGTGCGCCTTGCAGTATTTATGTTTTAAAAAAAATTACTTAAACCAACTGTATGTATCATCTGTTAAGCACATTGAATAAAACTCTGCTAGAACATGTGCCAAAAGAAACAACAGTACAGGAGGGGGTGAAAATACAGTAGTAGAGGGAAGTAGATTCTTGACCAGTCCTACCCCACAAAGGGATTACAGACTCTCCAGCAGAAAGCACACATACACACTTGCACATGCACACAAATACACAAAACAAAGGAGCCAAGTTAATTAACAGGAAAGATTATCACATTTCACCTTTGCATGATAAAACACCAATATGAGAAAAACGACAAGGAATGGACACTGATAAGGAATGAGAATTTTAAGCTTAGTCTTCTGTGTTGTAAAATGTTGCAACTTAAGGAAGTTAATACGCAATACTTTGGGACCTCAGTCTAAATAAGGGAAAAATGGAAGTCACAACAAAGACAAATGAAATGTGAGCCAATGCTCTCAAAAACAAAGTGACTAATTAGCATGCCTAGAAACATGCTTCAGAGAAACCAATGCTACAACACAAAGCAAATGAATCAGAAAAACAAATAAAACAGAATAATAGTCTGCGCAAGAAATGGAAAAAATTCTCAAGATCTCATACTGAAAAAAAGGGGGGTTACATTGGTTTTGGAAGGGCAAATTAGACAGTTGGCAGGAATGGAAAAGAACATGAAAGTTGCACAAACCTCAATATATCACCAAGTAAGAACAACAATTTAAAAAATAAGGTTCTTGACAACAGTGTTTTTCTAATACAAGCAAATCCCAGTACTGTGATTAATGATGGTCCCAGTGGAATAAAATTGTTCTAAAATCACAGTTGAAGAACTCGAGAGTTCAAAAGCAGGAGCACAAAACTTAAGTTGAGACACACCTTTTCTTGTTCTAATTTTCAAATGAATCATGTCAATGAAACGTAAATACTGGTACTGGCTACTAATACATGATTTTTCCTGTTTAGTCGGAATTTACATGTACATTCTGCCATCAACACTTTTAGACACTAGAAAGAACACACACTAGAACCAATAAGAATAAAAAGGTTTAAGTGCTGCAAAATAATTCATTAATGAGAACATCTTCACAATACTACCATTTTAAATGGAATTTCAAATGGAAAT
This sequence comes from Thrips palmi, assembly GCF_012932325.1. Lineage (NCBI taxonomy): Eukaryota > Metazoa > Arthropoda > Insecta > Thysanoptera > Thripidae > Thrips > Thrips palmi. The sequence continues at coordinate 9,603,633 of NW_023144632.1, read as the reverse complement.
TTTACATGGATGAATACAAACTGAATACATACATATTCAAGTGTAAATATATATCTATAAATGTATATATCTCAGACTGAACAAAATAATTGTGCAATTACTGCACAAAAGTTATAAAAGAATATCTGTACAAAATTTTAAGAGTCTCATTGCCCTGTGAAAGGCACTTAGATAATTTACAGTCAACAAGATATTGTGGCAAGAGTAGATAAAACAATACAAGAAAAAATAGCCTCTGATCATTGAAAGAAGTTTTCAATAATACGTATTTACAAGTTTTTCTTCTACTTATGGGAATGTTCAGAGCTGTATCGTCTCCAAATGTGTAAAATATTTGCTCATAAACAAATAAAAATTTCTTCCTGACCCAGATGAAAAATTATTGCATTAGGTTGAGAAATCTGAGTTGACACAAAAATTGGACCCGATGTGAGAGATAACACGTAATAATAGATTCAAAGTTTCTCATCTTTTCATCCAAACAGGGGGAAACAAAGAAATGTTACATTGTTAAAGGAGCAATTGGATGGGAAAACTTTACTTTTACAATATTTCATGCACTGAGAAAGGAAGAGTAACAGGAAAACAAACAGTCCACACATAAAGAGACAAACAATGAAAAGGGGAGAATTGAAATCACAAATTTAGGTAAACCAACATTCACACATCGGAACATCATAATTCACACCCACATTTACACAATACAGATCTCTTGTCAAATATCATGTTTCATAACAATATAAATACAGAGGCAACAAGCTGAAGACGAGTTTGAAGCTGGAGTTCAGGTGCCTTTGATCACTACAACATTCCACCATTCGTCAGTCTGATGAAGAAGTCATCCCGCATGTTTTGATAAATTTAATGGCATATCTGCAAAAGAAAAGGAAAGCTGTTAGTCAATTGAATACACACTTGGAAATGCACATGACACTTCTACACCTGCAGTTATTTAAACAATTAAGACTTTCCCGACCGTCAGGATTTTATTAATAAACCAGAAGAGAAAGTTATGCAGCAAGAAATAGTTTATGTTGCAGTTTGCTTACAGAATCATTAAATTTGAAATTTGGAAGAAAATGGTCATTGTTAAAATATCTAAAACATGTCAATGTATGACAATTCAATGGAGAAAGAAAGATTTTTTTTATTGAAAGGAATGCACCCATCTAGCAGCGAATTCCCACGATTACAGCCCGGTTCCCACGGGCATGGGAAGTTTCCCACGGTCGAGGAAAACTTCCCACGGTTATAAGTTAAATTTTCCACTTATAAGCCCTAATTTCCTTCGATATTTCTAATACTCAAATTATTCTTTAGCGGACAAAACTGTGAGAACTGTGGGAAGAATCTCCAAATTTGGTAGGGCCAAAGCCAACGACCTGAATCCCTTGTTCCAGATGGTACCAGAGTTAGCCACCCCTTGGAAGTGTGGACTCCACTACCGCCCCCAACCCCTGCTGTCCGGCGCAACTGTCCCGCTTCGCCAACCCGGCCAACTCCCACGCCAACGGAAAATTCCCACGGATCGCCGACGCCAACCGCCCCGGAGACCTCCGTGCCCCCCGCGTCCCGCGTGCAACTGTTGCTCGCTTGCTTGCTCGCACCACCGCGGGCCGGACATGATCCACCCCCGCGCCGTCAGCCCCGCGGCCCCTACGCGGCCCCAGCCCCCTGGGGCAAGCGCACGGCCTTGGCACGGCACGGGGCAGCCCTCCCTCCGCCCGTTTCCAAAAGTTCCCACGGAGAGCGTCAAGAAAGCACGGGATGCATCTCCTCCTCCAGGCCGGCTCGAAGGTGGGCAGGCCAGCCAGGCAGGCCCAGCAGGCCCCGTCAGCCAGCCTTTAGCCGCCCCCCTCCCTTTTTTTCCTCCGCCCCAAACCCCGCTCTAGCGCTGCCCAAGCGCTGCAAAGACGCGTGCCTTTGCCTTTCGGAGACGCTGGTGGCTGCCACCATCACGGTTGGAAGCTTGGTAGGTAGGTGGAAGACAACACCAATTTTGCCCGATTTCACTTTGACCGGCTGAGCACAGCCGTTGTCCACGCGGCCAGCGCCTCCAGCCCAGCGTGCCTGCAAACGTGGACAGCCCTAGTGCGAGGTTCAACGCTCCGCTCCGCCACGGCTCGACTCGGCTCCGCTCTACCTGCTGTGCGCTCCGCCGCGCGCCGCGCTGCCATCCAGCACCATGGCGACGGCACGGGAGTGGCTGGGAGTGGCATGGCACGGCTGGCACGGGCACGCCATAGCGTGACGTGGCGCGGCTGCGCGGCGAGTCTCGGCCGACCCGACCCTGCCGGGCAGGGCGGGCAGGGCCTGCCCTCCAACGGCTTTCCCACGACAATCGTCATATTCGATGTAAACGATCAGCTCCAGCGACTACCGTGCGCACCGTGCACCGCACTGCCCCGCCAACGCGCCACCGCAGCATCATGACGCCACCACGCGCACAGCAAGCCCTCGCCACCAAATAATTTAAAAAAAAAAATTAAAACCCATTGATTTAAATTGCCAAATTTCTCCCAAATTTCCGATGTTTTACGCCTAGCGGCACCCTCCGACGAGTCTATGAGAAAAGTTCCCACGGCCCGTAATTTTTTCCCATGACCGGAAAACGATTTTCTGGAGTTTCCACATACACACCACTTTTACCTGTGATGCCAAATAACGTTTTAACAAGACACAATGGTATTTTTCCCACGCATCTGTGTTTTCTCTCACGGAAAACCAAGGGGTTCCCACGCTACACGCGTCTGGGAAAACACTATGCTGTTTGATTCGCGAGGTTCTTAAGGGCGTAAGTGCAATTTCGCACACGTCCTTCCGTAACTATTAGTTTTTCCCACGTTCCCCGACTTGTAATACCGACAGTACTGAGTTGAAACTGACAAGAACGTCCGTCACTTCGCCACACTTCCCTTTTTCCCACGCCCCCTCATTTTCTCCCACGCTACAAATGACATCTTCCACACCCAAAGCCACCACGGCTTGAACCTAGAACACGCAAAAGCGCCTCATGGCTTTTCCCGCAAGGGCCTAACCCAGTTTTCCCACGCTCCTCCATTTTCTCCCACGGTGCCAAACGGCCGTTCCCACGCTCCCACGAGTTTCCCTCGCGGGGCGCGGGCACACTGGTGCGTGCCGGTTGTCTCGCCACGGTCACTAGAGTACTAAGGGTGGCCCCCGGCGCCTCAGTGCCTCGGGCCGGCCGAAACCACCACCGGAAGCGCCGCACCCCGCACCGACGCGGCGACGCGGCAGCGCCCTGCCGACTCGCGACTTGCGACTGCTCGAAGCTCGAACCGGCGGGGTGAGACTCCCTCCAGGTGAGACAAACCAGCCTCCAAGGAACGGCAAACCCAAATAAAGTCCCAATTTCGGGCCGATTCCCACGGAAGACAGCAATTTCCCACGCCCGAGGCAACTTTCCCACGCTTGCTAAAAATTTCCCACGACGCGCCCGTGACCCATATTTGACAGTTGGTAATCTAGTGTTGTAACAGGTAGAATGCATCCACAAAATTATGGACAGAAATGCTTTTTTCTACAAATAAATGCATTTTTAACAGGAATTAAGTTTAGCATTACAACTGACCTAACATACATAAATTAACCAAAGTAACTTTCAAAGTAAGGCACTTCAGAAAGCCCTCAACAGAAAAGATGCAAAATCATGCAGAAAACTCTTGATCATAAAAAGTTTTACTGCACTTTATATGTTACAATTTAAATGGTAGAGCGTAAAAGGATTATGAGACTTACCATCATCTTTTCTTATGTCATCCAAGTGAGGCTGATGATTGAGCGGTGCCCAAGGCACATGTCCAAGGGGCGAGTGGTACTGGGGCGCAAGTCCAGGAAACAGAGCTGCTCGTTGAAGACTAGACATGTAGGGGATCCACAACGGTGGACCTGGTGAATGAGGTGGAGCGAATCCGGAGTAGTATGGGTTGCTGGCCGGATGAGGGGACATGTAATGTGGATAAATAAGGGGCGTGGGCATGTAAGGGGCATAATGGGCGGCCCCTCCCACTGCAGCTGGTATGGCAGGTGAGCGCAGACCAGGCGAGGGCGACAGCGTTGGAGAGGTCACTGGCTGATGCCGAGGAGGAGACATCTTCCTCACATTTCCTGACTTGGGGACACTTCTGACTTTGTTGTTGGTATCAGAAGCATCTGATCCAGTTTGCGATGAGGGAGACTTTAACAAATTGCGTAAAAAAGATGGTTCTGAATCTTTGGGCACAACTGGCTCATCTTCTCTGGGTGCTAAGAGAGAAGTTATGCTGTAACTACTTGCTGCTGTTTTCACAGGGGGAGGCACACCCACTGGATGCAGAGTGTGGCACGTAACGGTACTATTGTTGGTTGATGCTGAGCCATTGCCTTGTGAGATTCTTGATTTCTTTTGCTTCGAAATATTTCCTTCATCAATACTAACACGTTCCAACTCCCTCAGTATCCTTTTCCGAGGTGAGACAATGTTGGGATCAACCCTTCCACTTGGGATTATGGGTCTTGAAGTCTCATTTGTCTTCACTCTGTCTATTAAGCTTTGTACTATGTTTGGCAGCTTTCCTTTACTAGGTGTCTTGGACATTGAAGAATTCATAGAACTAATGGAACTATTGAAAGAATCATCCGCATCTTCCTCTTTAATCAGAGGTGCCTCAGCTGCATCATAAGGTCTTCTTCGCTTTCGCCTGATGGATCTTGAAAGAAAGCTAAGTCTCCTGATACGGCGTGCAGCATTCAAAGGCCTCATCAGAAACTGTAAGTGAGCCCCTCTTCCTCTGCGTGGGCTAGCCTGCTTAAATGAGTGGTCCCTCTGCCATGGTGACGATTGTATTGATGAATTATCATCTGAAACTAGAGAAGTATAACATTTCAAGATCAACTCAAGAAATTTACTAGTTAAATTTAAATTAAGACCGCTTACCACTAAGAGATGGAGCAGAGCTCTCTTGGCGAGGCGCTCCTGGTACCGGCCAATTCGAGACCCAACACATTCTATCCCCATCTCGCCTATATGACAGTTCCAAGATCGATTTACCATCTACAAACAGAAAAAAGAAAATCATGTTAGAAGGCAAATAAACAGTACACATTGATAATATTCTCAGGAGTGTGAAAGGATCATTAATTAGAGAATAAACAACACAAAAACAACTAAAGGTCAGAAGTGTTATGGTGAAGATCCATAGACACACTTTCATATACGTATCACTGAATCTTGAGATAATCGACAATAAAATAGTGACAGTAAGAGGTCTAGAAGATCTAACGGAGTTATGCCACCACAACTAAAACTGAATCATCATATCTTTGGGGATCAAAGAAAAAACAAAGACAACTGAAAATGTAAAGGAATTTAAGGTTATGACACAATACAGCAGACATACACAAAGCTCAGGAATGCTTGGTGTGGTATGATAACAGTACAAAACCCCATAAAATCGAAGAATTCACAAGATTGTCTATTAAATAACCCACAAGGGTCATACCAAACAAAGTCAATACTGAGAATTCAGTAGGCGGGTGTAGACATCCTAACATTCAAGCCTACACGCCAGAAAGCACGTAGTTAAGAATTCTTACCTTTAAAAAACTTAAGTCTTCCTCCCGCAAAAGCGTGAGAGGAGTCAGACTCCGCGGGATGGGGCCTAACCCCGTCCAACACATAGCCTCTGGGTCTCTTGCTAACGGCAGCGGGGACTGGGACTTGTACTTCACAGACCCCGTTGACGCTCTGTTCCTCCGTCATTTTGGCACATGTTGCACTTGCTTCGATTTTCTCCTGGATTCGCATTTCGGTGCGCCCTCCTCACGCCGACCTCCCAAAGGCCACAAACTTCAAAACGGTGCCCCAGCCCTGGGCCGATATCGAGGCTGGCTCCATCGTCTGGTAGCCTATCTCAGGATGCTTCGTTACTGGCACTGGCCCATTCCACCTGCTATTAATGTCACAAAAACTTCACTTATACCATTTTCCCCGCTTCACTCGGTCAATTTAGAGCAACGGCCAAGGTACAACACTTCAATTTCATCAGTCTCACATTCGCTTTATGTGTACTAAAGCCACAAAATCAGTCAAATTCCAACGCCGAAAGGCAAATTTCTTCCTCACCCTCGTCGTCAACATTCCACTGTTCCCACGTTCCTTCGAGCAATCCACCCATAGTCCGGTGGCCAACGTTCCTTCGTTTATTCGTATGACATTGTAAATTGCTTTTTGTTTCAACGCAAGTTACAATAAAATGAGGAATTGAAGTTTTCAATCTTTAGGAACGGTTTACAAGCGCTTAAATCTACGATTTAAGCTGCAATTTAGACGGAACTTCCATTGCGTACAAAGATACTTTCAAAACTCGCTCCACTTGAGTGGTGCACCAACAGAACAACTGTTACGCAGACGTAAATACAAACTTCATACGACGCCTATTTTCAACTTCTTGATGGGTAAAAAATAATAATTTGAATTTTTCTTGGTCTTTTTTGCCTTGGATAGGAATATATGGTTGTAAATGGGCATATTGTCAATCATAGGATATTGTTGGACCTGCGATTTTTGTTGTGTCATGTTGTCAACGCCCCCGCCTGTTCCATCGTCCCCTCTGGCACGTAACGGACAGGGCTGCACCCGAAAGGGTAGCCCGTGTCGGCTGTCTCGCTCTCGCACGCAAGATTCTACGAGGCGGACAGAGATGGAGTATGTACACAAATGAGGGGGAGGGGAGAAGGAGGGGAAAAGGGAAGGTGAGTGATGATCCGTTGCCGTCCGTCCTGTCGGCTGCTGGTGGCCGTGTCGGTTGTAAACACAAGATTATTGAAGCTAACAGCAAGAGCTATTGAATACGAGAGGAAATGAAGACAAAATACGAAAAAATGAACGAGGCAATGGAAAGAGATGGTACTTACGTAGAAAAGAATTCAATAGGTTATAAGAGACATTGCATCTTAAACAGTGTATCAAACGAATATAACCTAAAATATTGTCCATAACATGTACATACTTATGTCTTTAATGCCTTGCGATAACAGCGGTGTCATCCCTGATGCACACCTGATTGCTATCTTGTATGACTTACTTTTATGTTCAAATTATTTCAGGTGATCCTGATGATGATTTTTTAAACCACGTGGAGACAGACTTAATTTTGCCAAAACTTGAGGACCTGAGAATCAGAAACGTAGTTTGCAAGGCAGATAAGGAAGGTAATCTTTCCAATAATTTTATGCTGTTCTGTGTTTTCCTCAAATTAATTGATCTGAAAAGATACTAATTTTGTGTTTTTTGTTCTGCACCATTACAGCTCTGGAAGCATGTCGGCAGAAATATGGATTACCCCTTTCATTTATGTGTTTCTTTGATTTTATATTTTATGGGCTGTGTATTAGCAAAGCTAGAGATTCTGAGGATATTCAAGATGATTGCATGGAAGAATATCTGGCAGTTCGTTCAAGATATAGGCTCACAAAAGATCCAGCTATGTTAAAACGACTGAAGGCCATGGTCTTCCCTCATAAACATCAACCAGATCCATCAAAAGTTTAAGGCTTACATTTCATTCGTTCTTCTTACTTGTCGTTTTGAACTCTTTCGTTGTTGTTGCCAAGAATTGTAATTATTGTAAAACATAAAATTGTCTGCCATTTTCCTTACATTGCAGTAGAATAAAGTGTTTGTGTTCTTTATCTTAAAACTATCCTAGACTTTTTTCTGGCTTAAAGGCATTGGAATTGTACTGCTGAACTTCTTTACATTATAATAAATCAATGATGACATTGACTGGGAAGTGTGAAAGCACATTTGAAAATCTCATGAATAATCCGCTTTGGACTCACAGCCCATTAAGAGGCCATGCCCTCTCGCGAGAACAAAACTCTTAAGAGTTTTTATTTTCCACCCAATATGAGATAGGAGGTCTTATGCCTTCAGCTGATTTTATCATTAGACAGAGTTAAATTTGTCACACTCGATGGACACACCATGCATGGTTTATGTTCGCACAATAGTGCAGTACGCAAAGGGCAACTCTGTGCCGTACTGGCTGGTTTTTGCGGCGAGTCCACAACCGTCTTCTCGGACTGGGGGGGGGACACACCAGTTTTTGCTGTTTTTGCCTATTCACAGGGCGGCGATTGACTTTTTGCCTACCTCTCAGGCGTCTGTTTGGGTACCAAGTGGGCTCCATGGAGTGGGGGGGGGGGGAATGTCCTTTCGCCCCCCATGCCCACCCGCTTGGCCATACGCGCATGGAGAATAGACGTCTTTTCCCTGCGTTTGCGGCCGGTAGCGGTGCGAGGCAGCGACCGCGGAAATGGGGTGCGGGGGGGGGGGGGAGAACAGCCCCCTCACCCCGAAAAGAAACGGGAGGGGGTATCATCCCCCGTTTCCAGCGATAAGACGTCACAAATTTGTGTAGGATAGCCAAATTTGAACTCAGCGTTCTCAAAAATTCGCTGACTTTCAGCTCGCTTTCGCTCGAATTTTTTGGTACTTTCGATGACTTTTAGCTAATACGCTCGCTTTTCCCCTTTTCAAATTCGATGGCTTTTGGCCCGCTTCGCACGCGTTTTACCGAGATTGGTGGCCAAACAGGGCCTCCTCCTCGTCGTCCCCCCCCCCTCTCTTTTCCCGGGTGAACGGGCGAAGAAGTACATCCGCCCGCGGTTCCTGGTGCGGGGAAAAATAACCCCTGAAACTGCGAATAGTACGCCAAAACATGTCTCTAGAATATTATTCAAATTTCGTGACATTGAGTCGGTAGCGCAAACTCTTTAAAATGCGAAAACTCGTACGCATGGTTTTCTCCGTCTGCAGTCATGGTCGTAAGGTAGGCCTCGATTATGCTGAGTGTGCTGTGTCGCGGGTGTGCTGACCGGGTACGCGACGCAAGGGACGCGCTGGCCGACGGGCCTGTCGACGGGCTGGGCTGCGTGCTCATTGCCCATGCCTCTCTCCCTCTCTCTTCCTCTCGGCCGCAACCGCACCGCCGTCGGCCTGGCCTGTGGGGCGGCCTTCCCCGAGACGCTCCGGCTGCACTTTTGGGTCTCCGTGGCATGGTGGCGACGGCGGCCCCTCGGCGGAGGGCCCGCCAGTACCCACACGACGCCCACCTCGTCCGCGTCCTCCGCGCCGCAGACAACGCCGGGGCCCCCGTCGTCGCGGAGTCTCCGCCACGCCACGCACAGGTCAATCGCTAATGGGCTGCATGGTAAGCAGGGCGCCAAGCGGCTCAGGCAATTCGAGGCAAGAAGAGCGAAGCAAAGCGTTGCCAGTGCCGGGTCTGAGTGTCGAGGTGCCGGGGGCGGCCGGCGCTTAGCTTCGACCGAGACGCGCGTTGAGGAGGCGAGTGATAAGAGAAAACGGGATAAATTGCCGTCGGTCATTTTACTGTTGCGGACGAAAAAGGAACTGAGTTCCGACGTGTGTCTCGTGTGTTCAGTCAAGTGGCGGCCGTCGGGAGTGCGCAAAAGGCCACCATTCGTTGGCAGTGGGCCACCGCCGCAAGTCGCGGAAGTGTTGACGGCGACCGATGATGGCCGGGAGGTGCCCCGAGTTGTCGAGAGTAAGTCACGCCTCCATTTCATCTTTGCGTTTGCTGTTGTGTTCCTTTTAGAACGCGTAGCCATCGCTTGGTTGTCGATGTGACTTTGAAACAGGTGGAGAAAGGGGGGGGGGGCAATCTCCCAAAACTTTTGGACGGGTCGAGCTAGTCGAGCCCCGCGATACAAACCTCTGAAGTACGCGAGTTTGATGCACGAAGGGGGTGAGGTAGGGTGGTCCAAAAAAAAATGAAGTTGCTCGGATCGTCCAACGCCGCCCGGATTTGGATTCTACATCGAAAAAAATAAAATACGTGTTTTTTCATTTTTCGAAAAAATATTTTTAGGACCTCCTCAAAGCCCTCAAAGTTTTTAACAGTGCTATTAGAAGGAAAAAATCGTAACTTGGTCATTTTTTGACCGATTTTCAAAACCGAAACGGGGATTTGTTCGTTTGTGAATGCTTATTACGAAAAAAAATATGCCCAACCCTCTTTTTGGTTTGCCTAACTTTCAGGGGCAAAAAATGACTAAATTTCGGCCCAAATTGGCAAGAATTTCCGTTTGTAGGCCGCTACAGCCACTCCAAGTCCACCTTGTCAGCATGACGGGGTGCCCCCACCACTAGGCAAGCCCCATGAACAGAAATGAGATGCCGAGTGCAATTTGCCTACCTCATAGGGGCATCAAATCGTGGATTTTTTCGAAAATCTATCAATAGTGGTGTCTCTTGGGGCCTCTGGGCACTCAGATGGGCACCCTTTCACCCGGTTCGGTACCCGCACTGCGTGATGAAAACAAACTACAGGAATTGACTGTTGAGCACCTCATGCCTACCTCTCAGGACCAGAAAAACGTAAAATTTAGAAAATTCCTTTATTTATTGATGGCTTTTCTTGTGGCCTTGCGTGGCTGCGGTTCCTCGCGCCAGCATCGTCCATTCCTATTGTTTGTTCTTATCACGTAGTGTGGGTACCGAACCGGGTGAAAGGGTGCCCATCTGAGTGCCCAGAGGCCCCAAGAGACACCACTATTGATAGATTTTCGAAAAAATCCACAATTTGATGCCCCTGTGAGGTAGGCAAATTGCACCCGGCATCTCATTTCTGTTCATGGGGCTTGCCTAGTGGTGGGGGCACCCCGCCATGCTGACAAGGTGGACTTGGAGTGGCTGTAGCGGCCTACAAACTGAAATTCTTGCCAAGTTGGGCCGAAATTTAGTCATTTTTTGCCCCTGATAGTTAGGCAAACCAAAAAGAGGGTTGGGCATATTTTTTTTCGTAATAAGCATTCACAAACGAACAAATCCCCGTTTCGTTTTTGAAAATCGGTCAAAAATTGACCAAGTTACGATTTTTTCCTGTTAATAGCACTGTTAAAAACTTTGAGAGCTTTGAGGAGGTCCTAAAAATCATTTTTTCGAAAAAGGAAAAAACACGTATTTCATTTTTTTCGATGTAGAATCCAAATCCGGGCGGCGTTGGACGATCCGAGCAACTTAATTTTTTTTGGACCACCCTAGGGTGAGGGCGCCTCTGCCAGCCCGTGAGTGCGTGAGAGTGAGAGAAGGGGGCACCAGACTCTCGTCGGTTCCACTGCGGACAAAGTGATGTGACCACCATCCTGCGCACCGGCGATGTTCAACAACATGCAATCGTTCTCCGGCGAGGCCTGGCCAGGAGGCCTGGCCAGGAGGCCTGGCGAGCGTCAGGGATTCACGCAGGCCCCCTGCATGCTTGGGGCGTTGTGACGTCCTGATGTCCCTGATTGCCGATGCCGTGGGAAATTGAAGAGACCGTCGCGTCTCGTGTCGTGTAGGGCAGCCCCACACAGCGCGTGCAAGTTTGCGGATCACATGGTCTGGTGGGACGGGATGGGTTTGCCGTGTGATATGCATTACTGCAAAGGTCACTGTTGGCCCGCCATGAACAGTCGAGAGACGGTCCCGAGAGTCGCGGGGGCGAGTCGCCAGGCCCAAGGCGAGTCGCCCTCGCGACTCGCTCTCGTTAGCTGCATATACCACAAAACCTGTCATTTTGGCTTTCTTGGCCCAGAAAAGGGGTAGTCAATGACCGTGGGCTCCCTCCAAAGTAATTGTCATTGATTCTGCTGCTATCTGCCAATGCATCGGCATCCATGGAGTTATAAGCTAGTGCAAAGGCGAGGGAATTCCTCCCCCCCCCCTCCGGGCCCCCAATGCACATAGGCAGTGGAGCATGACCTGCCTAGTGGGCAGTGCCTACCTACAAGGGTATTCATTGCAGTGCAGGTGCCTATCAAAGGGCGTTTAGAGGAAGGGGGCGATCGCGCCCCACGGACAGTGGCGGATCCAGAGTCGGCCCAAGGGGGCCGACAAAGCAGCACTTTTTGCCTACTTACAGGGGAATCGTGGTGCTTTTTGCCTCCTTTCAGCTGGCTTGGGGGGGGGGGGGGGAATTGTCCTTTTGCCTCCCCCCCTTTCCCCCCCTCTGGATCCGCTCTTGCCCACGGAGCCTTCTCCCTTCTAAAACGGTCACTGCACTAGCGGAGGGACAAAAGCGTTACGTTTAGGTTATAGCCAGGGAATACGTGATCGAGCTTACGCCGTGAAGCCGCATATTCATATTTTTCAGTGTACAGGACGACGGCGCGCTCTCTGTGCCGGCGAGACCCGCGGGGCGCGGGGCCCCAGGAAAAAATGTAAACGGCTGAAACCAGTTTGCAATGTGTTTCGAAACTGACTACAAACATAAAACACGGAAGAAACTGTATGTAAACTAACATTGACATTATTGAGGCGTTTGCATCAAGTATGAAAACCTGCCAGAACCATCCCGAAAGCAGCCAAGAAACATTTTGCCAAACTGACTACATACTGTTTCCTGCGTTTCCAAAACAGGCCATAAACACGTGGCAGCCGCGATAGGTGAACAAGGTGAACATAGGCGCCGCGCCGCCGTTCCCGTTGTCTGCGGGGAAGTCCACGGCAGGCGACTGCGTGTTCCGCACTCAGGCCGGAGCAGCAGTTGCAGCAATGATGGACACCAGGTTCTCGGTGTGCCGCAGGACTAGTGCGTCACCACGGTCGCCACCCTCACCCTCGCCATGGCGGTGGTGCCGTCGCGGCCGCTGCCGCCGGGCATCCCCGCGGACTGGGCCGGCGCGCGGAGGCTGTTCGAGGCCGCCACCAAGGGGCTCAAGTGCGGTGACCTAGTGCACGCGCGCCACGCGTCCTGCTCCAAGGCGGCCCTGGACATGCTGGGCGCTTCCCTGTTGGGCTCCGTCCGGTTCTTCTTCCCGTTCTACGTGGTGAGTGCAGCAAGTGCGGCCACCACGACTGATGCAGCATGCGCGCCTTTTGCTCCGTCTCTCTTGCTCCTTTGCCATACGCGATCCACCACGCCGGATAACGTGATCCGGGCGGGCAGAGATGTGAGAGGGACAGAGCGACGAAACGCCGTGGGCATCAACAGGCTGCAATTTGGCCAGGCAAGGCGTCGCGCTTCTCTCTCTGAGACTTAGCCAGCTTAGCCACACCCCCTTGCAGGTCCACGCCGCGATGCACAGCAAGAAGGCGCTGGCGGGCGACAAGGACTTCTACAAGGACATGGCCGTCTACTACGCGCGCTCCATCCTCTTCGGCGCCACGATGGGAACCACCTTCTGCGTGTCGAGCTGCATCATGGTGTGAGTAGAGCAGAACGTGTGGTGTTAGCGGCCGGCCTCGGCCCCTGCGCAAAAATCCTATGCCAGGTGTGGGGTTCGAACCCACGATCCCATGAAGGGAACCAGAACTTAAGTCTGGCGCCTTAGACCACTCGGCCAACCTGGCTCGCGTTCTGGGGGGTACCCAAGGGCTCTGCACTTGCTCTGCTGGGTGGGGGGTGGGTGGTGGCATCCCGAGGCGCATGGCGCATGCTCGGTGAAGGGCCTGGGGTAGCGCCGGGGGTAGCGCCGGGATTCGCGATCTGCGATCCGAGTCCGATCCGCGAGTCGCTCGTGCAGCATCGGCTTCATGTCGGCACGCAGCTGCACACGGGCCGGGCCGGGGCGGCCGCCGGGCGGGGAGCGGCTCGGACGGTCCGGGACCCTCCCCTGGTATCTCCTGCAGGCTGATGGCGAGCGCTTTCGCCGCTGTCTCTCATGCACTCATTGGGCCTCCCGTGGAAGTGCGTGAGAGAGACAGGGCGACCAAGCACCGAAGCACTGTGCGGAATCGCTCTGCTTTCTCCGTCGCTCCCACAAGTGCGCCGGGAGTGCGACAGAGAGAGCAGGTCGCCGGCCGACGCCGGGATGCCTGCAGGGCGTCGCAGCGCGACGGTTTACTTCCTCCCCTCCCCCCTTCGGCGCGCGGCGTCGGCGTCACTGCCAGTCCGCGGCGGAGCTGGCGAGCTGGGTGCAGCACGGCGTCGCGACGCGTGGCGACGGTTAGCTCCACCGCGACGCTACGCGACGCCAAGCACCACGCGCCACTCCCCCACCCTCCCCACCCCACTCCACCCCGAGCCGGGCAGAGCCATGGGCCATGGCTCGGCCGTCGGAACATCAACCAACACACAACTGATTCAACATGTTTCCCGTTTCCAGGCGGCTGGTGGGAGGTTTCGCGTTCTGGACCGCGCTGCTCGTTCCGGGCTCAATCTCCGGGCTCTCCATCGCCGTCGAGCACATCTACAGACGCCGCATCGTCATGAACACGTTTTACAACATGGTGCGTCAATGCAGCATTCCCCGTCCCGTCCGCTCGACATAGACAATGTTCCTCTCTGCCACTGTGCTCGCCTTGATCTCGACGGTCGTGTTGCAGACGCTGGACTACCTCTACCTGCGAGCGCAAGTCGCGGGGCTGGTGCGCAGGACTGCCGCGGCAGAGACGGCCGCCTTCATGGCCCTCAACGGCCTGCTCCTGTACCTGCTGCACAAGGCGGGCTCGAAGAAAAGGTCGACGCCCGTTTTCTGGTTCGCAAGTTTGTCTCTGTTCATTTTATTTGCCTTGAATGGCATTGCCCAAATGTTTGAGCCCACCGTTTAATGTACTTTTCTTTCTTTTATCATTCGAAAAAATAATGCGAAAAACAGGTTTTTTATTCCCGATGGAGAAAGATCAGATCAAAGTAATGAACCTAAGAGAATATGTCCAGTTCCACACAAGGGGACTTGCTGGGAATCAGCAGTGCAGGTTGTTCATGCTGGACGTGGACATTTAGCTCCATTGTCTTCCTTTATGTACCTAAGCCCCTTTTTTTCTTCTTTCAGGCAACAGCAAAATATTCTGCGGTAGCAGCGGCCCTGCAAGCCTTGCGGGTCGTGATGAACAGAGGAGGCCAGATTGCAAAGTCTCCTAATGTTTTTTTCAGTCACTTTCTATCTAGGAAAACAGCTGCTGGCATCGCCTCCTTAGGGGGATACGTCCTCTTGTACAAGGTCAGTCTGAAACAGTGGCGTGCGCAAGGGGGTCATGCCCCCCCCCCTCTTTGACCAGTAGACAGCCGCCTGGAAGGTAGGCAAATTGCGTCACTTTCCCGCTGTAAGTGAGCCAATAGCATGGCCTGACACCCCACCCCCCCGCTCAAAATTTTTGCGCACGCCACTGGTCTGAAAGGCCTTTCCTCTGAAGGCTCTGTCTGCGTACCGAGTGTTTCGCACGTCCCTCTTTCTGACCACGAAGACAAAGAGCATCATCCCCATCCTCAGAGGCCGAAGGTCTACCCACGTTGTTGCCTACTACCTTGCAGGCCTTGCAGGCCTCGTCCAGCGGCGCACCGGTGTGGAGAAGGTTGCCTACCCGAGGACACCGCCCTGCCCTACGTTACCCCTAGTAACCCTTACCTACCCCCTCTGGGGGACGTAGGGCTCTGTGCCCCCCCCCCCCGTCACGCGCAACACGTAAAGGCACAGATAGGCCACCCGCTGCACTGAGGTGGGGTGTCTTTGGAGTCTATGGTTCACTGTCAAATAACACGAATCTTGAACCAGGTCTTTCCGTTGTTCCAAAGGTTGTGCGCTGTGTGCTAGGGGTGCGCCAAGGGGCGGACATGTGCCACCACAGCGCTGTGGCAGGGCTTATTGCAGGCTCAGCTTATTGGCTGCAGCCCAATACCACAATCCTCTCCTCAGCTCTTATTGCAATTATCAGAGTTAGTATTTACACAAATTTGTTTGATTTTTACTGTTTCCACAGAATAACGGTAACAATTTGCCCACTGTCTATTTCAGTTGCTGCTAGACTACTTGCCACGGAGAGCTGAGATATTAGTTAAATGGCCTATGCCAGAGCTTCTATTTGCTCTTTGCAACGGTATTTTAATCCATGCACGTTGTATGGATATGGCACATTGTCCAAAGTTTATTGTTCACATGCTGGATACTGCAACTCGGAACAGGTCAGTGTAAAAAATAAAATAAGCACTGAGTTTCTTTTCCTGTTTTGATGAAAATGGACTAAAGCACCAGAGCCACATCAAATGTCTGTCTTCTTGTCATTGCTCTTAGTTTGTTTTTCCTTACCATCCAAAGCTTAACTTTGTCTCTCTTTCACAGATCACAAATCATCTATGATGCTTACATGCAACAAGTGAATAGAATTCAGTTTCACAAACAAAATCATACATAAAAAAGTTCACAATGGAATTTTTCTTTAAAAACTGTGATATACTGTGAGATACTCAAATTATGGCTCTTCAAGTTACAATTTTATGGATAAGACAGATGTTAAAAGTATAGAGATGCTATTGGTTACATGCCAAATGTTTTATTTTGTCAGCCTACAAATTTGTACATTTGCTTCAGTATCATTTTCCCACAATTCCCCTTACCGCCCTTCCTTGTATTCAGGCCATTTACTACGTGAGTGAATGTACTTATGGTTACTTAACCAAGCTCTATGGATGATTATAATTTAAACCAAGTCCAATTCATTTTAAGAAAATTGTCCATACACAAAGAGCCATATGGAAAGAAACCAAAAATGAACAGACATTAAAAAGAAAACAAAAAACATTTCAGCTTGGAAGAAACATGGTCATTAATAAATGTCAAAATTTTATCAAAACCCCAAATTACCTAAACAGACACACATCTCTCTTTCTACCAGACTTTTACTGAACATACCACTTTGAAATGGAGAACACTCTTTATTGATGAAAAACAAGTTCTCTTGTTTCTTTGAGGGACACCATGCTTTCAATTGACATGCTGATCATACATGAAATAGAATGTCCATGTTTCTCTGAAGGCCATTATTGGAAGCACATATGCAGAAAGACCAGGGAGAGAAGAAAATCACAAAACATAATTGCAATATCATGTCAAAAATTGTACCCCCTAAAAACCCTTGGAAAAAAAACTTTCTCAGGGTGACAATCAACTTGGTCGAATGAAGTCATTATATGATATTCTCTGGCGTCTGTTCCATGGAGAACTTCCTAGCAGCAATTGAAAGTAAACAGATACAAGCGAAAAGTTCTTTGGGAGTTCAACACTAGGACTTTGACCTCACCACATGTTGATACTAAAATAAAAGTATCACAGAAATCTTAAAGTAAAAGAGGGTTGCTAGATTTCTAAGGTAGAACTAGATCAAGCACAAAGCTGGTGCTTGGAAGGCCCGGTGGTAGTCATTAGGGTTCATAATTTCGATCCGCCATACAAGTTATTGCAACCTGTTCCCATGGCACCTGGCACCTGATGCAGCAGGTTCATTGTACTAGTACAATACACAAACATTTCAGTGCAATTAAAAGAAGAAGAAACTGTAGTCAGTCAAAGCAACGTTTGCCCCTGGAGCAATAGACCTAACAATGACTCCGATTTCATCAAAGCTTGCATTGATGACGCGATAGAAAAAGAGGAACTTGATAGCATCTTATAAATACATGAATATGCACTTCCAAAATAAAGGACAACTTCTACCCCGAATCCTTCTCAAGAAAATATAGCGTTCTCCCTTACATTCAAGGACCAATCGTAAAATACCTGAAAACTAACCAAGGCTGAACACAATAAAGAATTGTCAAACTATAAGATGCAAGAGCCTGAAAGAATATTCCATTAACCTTAACATCCAGACTCAAATGATGAAATAACATCAGATAGCATGGTAAGACAGAAGGAAATTTGATTCGAACACCTGTTGATATGCAGGAAACAGGTTAGAAACAATCTGGCCAACACATGTAATGTCATTTCTACTATAAAAAAAGAATAACATCAACTTTTCACTTATAAGTTAGTTTTATTATTATTACACTAAAACATTCACACAACACAGCACAACCCAGATGGAGAGCCTTCAATGCCTGTACAGGGTGTCTACAAAGTGGAAAAATGAAACAAAATCCTGATTTCATTTAAAAAAAAAAGGACTAATTAACATCTAAAGTGAAGATTTTAGGCATATTTGATAATATAGAGCTCTGAGCTACATCAAAATGAGGAGAAAAGAGAGGTAAGAGAGCTACTTTCATAAAACAAAACAAATAAATTAAATAATTGTTTCAATTCCTTTTTTAAAAAGAGGCAAAATAAATTTGCACATTTGTAGTAGGAGCAGTCGTAAACTTTAAAATTGCTTCATTCCTGCAGACACCCTTAACTTATCACTTTGTACAGCTGTGTGCATTCTAAAAACTATACAAATGAGTTGAGACTTGTTCATACTATATACACCAAACGAATCATAAAGGGTTGCTCCAAATTGTTACAATTAGAATAAAATACCTCAACTTCCTTGACACCATCACATTTAAACTTTCGCAGGTCATGAAAACTTTGTACAGCATGACAGCAGTCACTCTGGGGTGAATTGAATACCTTGACCTTCCACAGCTGTACAAAATAATGACAAAGTACATGTACAAGCTGCTGATTGCACAAAATCCACTTCCAACAGCTTATTCAGGCATTTGTACTGGACTCCATGATTTTGGCACACTTTAATGCAAGACTGCTGTGGCATGTTGACAAAAACTTAAACAAAGGAAACAAAATGAAACATATTTCACAAGTAACAAAGAGAAATACATGCTTTAAATAAATAAATAATAAAAATGGAAAATCTACAGGTCCTTTAAAAAAATAAAATTCAAGGAGCCAAATAACAGACCGATATAACAAGTCTGTAAAGATACAATTAATTGAATAGAAAGATAAAATAAAATTGTGGCCCACAAAAAGAGGCTTGTCAATAAACTTTAAGGACCTTAAGGAAATACTAATGAAAAATGAAAGGTCAACGTGGACAGGCGCCAGAGCATGTCATAGATGATGACAAAAAAATACCAAATACATGCAAAATAAATTTTTTTTGAGGAAAAAACGAAAAGCAAGTGTTTTTTTTCCGAACATACCAAATCAGTCCCACAAATAATATCTGTACTGGGTGCCTGAATAAGCGTGGGCACAGGGTATACCATACTTGTAGGCTGTAATTCACTTGCAGAAGGTGTAAAATCCAATTACATTGAAAAACTGATCATGGATCAAAAGCCACATTATCACTAAAGAGCCCCATGAAAGATGAGGATCTCAACTGAAGCTTTGATTTTCATGACAATCTTCAAGAAAGGAAACCCAGACAAGAAATGAGAGGCTGTAAGTGAAAAAAGTAAGAACAACTTCATTATGAAAGTACCATACAGGCATAAATTTACGGCCACTTGAAAGTCAGAACTTGACTACCAATTAGAGTTCATTAAAAATTGGAGTTGGGCCACAGGTAGTCTTACTTCACAAATATACGATAAATGAACGTCTAATTTGAACTCCAAATGGCTGTAAACGAAAGAAAGGGAAGTAAACAACTCCATTCAGAAAGATGACTTTCATAATAAGTCTTCAAAATGCCACCATTGGCAACATTGGTATAATCAACTTTGGAATGATTATTCCATGTAGGTTTGGTTCACTCACCAACAGCTAATAACATTAAACATTTATAAAAATAAGCATGATCCTATTCAATTAACAGTATGTAATATACAAAAGACAGAAAGAACTAAATACAAGTGAATTAACAGGATACTTTGTAATACAGTATACGAAACAAGCACGCATCACCTAGGAAGCTTCTGGTTTTAAGCAAAACCAGAGGCTGTCAATAGCAGAAAATTAATTGGTGAAAGGTGAATCTACAGTACACAAACCAGTCTTCTGTTCCTTGACATCTACATTTAAGTTGCTAGGAGTTACTTTTTCCAGTGCCTCTGTCCTGGGAAACAATCAGAACTTCTGAACATGTCGTACAAGCAAAATAAAGCATGCACTTCATAGATGTGCCTCTGAATGAGCTAACTGATGGACTGATGTGTGGGTCATTTTAACAGGGAAATCTGATGGTTTCCCTCACTCCTCCCAACTCATCAAATGCCAATCCACCTTAAATCACACCATATTCTATCACTGGCACACTAGGTGAACAGACCGAGGGAATATTATAAATGGGTAACAGGTTCTGAGAATAGAGGTGATTGGAGTGATAGGAAATGTTTCACAACCAACAAGTCCAATTATGTTTAAAAGAGCTTCATTTTAAAAAACAATCCAGAAGGCAGCAATTTCAGGCAAAGAAAAGTACAATGCCAAGAGGGCAATAAGGAATTTTAAATTAATTTGAGCAAATCTGATTATGTAGTTAACAATGATTTGTCAAAATTGCAAAACAGAATTCAAAATAAATTGCGGTGTTTACAATTTTACTCATTCTTCTTTGAAGTTCATCGCCATAGACAGTTGGTTTGAGGTTTGAGGACTTCCTTCTCTAATGCCACTGGTCCAGTGCAGTTACACTCCAACTCGTATTTAATGTTAATTTACATTACATTAAGAATCAGAAACATGAATCATCGACAATCCAGCTCATGGCAGAGTGCACATGCCAGCGCACTGAAACACACACACACTCAGACACTATTTCATAAATCAGTTTCAGATGATGTACAATGTCCATCATGAGAGACGTGCACGTTTATGTACAGGAGTCAATAAATCACCATTGCTGTCATCTTCATCTTCATCGTCAGAATCTCCTTCATAGTCAACCAGTCCCTGCAGAAAACAGGAAACAATTCGTTATGAAGCCATTCCTGGTTTAGGTGCTGAAAAAGTGTGCAGAACAAATGATGTTCTTACCTTTTTGAACTTGTCTGAAGGAGAAGCATTTAGAGGGGAGCTGCTTACTGAATTAGTCATGCTCATGTTATTGTTCATAGCCTTGCTTGGGCTGGTTGTAAGTTTGCTCGGATTCGCCTCGTTCTTTTTGTCCACAAGTTTAGCTTGAAAATTAAAGAAAAGGCAAACATTATTTATTGTGAAAGAAGAAGAGTCACAGCCAAATTTTCAATCCATAAACAAACAGTCTCTAACCAAGAGTAGAATTGAGGTCAGAGTCCAATTTTTTGGTAAGAATATCTGCATCTGGGCCTGGTACAACTGAATCCTCCTCAAAGTCTTCTTCTTCATTAAACCACATTTCTTCCTCCTCTTCCAGCTGCCGCTGGTCTCGGCGGTATCGATTGTTTCTCAGAATTGAGGGCACACTATTTTTTCACCCAGGTAAAGAAAAGAAAATAAGATTAAATTCTACAAAAACTCTCCTTAAATTTTAAACAAAGTATGAGTACCAGGGCCCTTACCTATCTAAGGACGGCCGATCTCGATCCTTTAACTTATCAAGGTGTTGGTCGTACCTCATCTTTAGAGACTTGAATGTTTGCACGTAGTCAATATCATCCAAAACTTTACTAAAATTCTCTACTACATGAATACACAACGTCTTGATATCCTCCTGAAACCAAAACATAAAACCCTGTTAGGATGTTCTTCCAAGAAAGAAACCATATCAATACATAGTTGAGGATAGCTTACCAGTTTGATGAACTCAAACATCTCAAGAATTGCAGAATCCAATAAATTGTATCTGCCATTGTTCCTAATAAAAGCATCAATTACAGGGGCAAAAAGATTACCCTTTGTGATATAACGATTGTAGAATTCGTCCTTCAGGGCTATTATTTTTCTCATAAATCTCAATGAACAAAGCACCAAAAATGTGTGAGTAGATTTCATAAGAACAAGGATTCTTCTAAGTAGATCTTTTGAAAGAATGCAATTCTTTATGTGGTAGGTGTGGTGCTCAACACAAAATGAGAGCAACTCGAGAATAAGTCCTAGTAGCTGCACGGTCTGGTAATCTTCTTTAGCAGGCCAATCTGAAAGAGTGTTGGTAAGAAGAGGACCTGAAAACATGTAAACAAAAAAATGTTTTAATGTTGCACCTGACAAATAACATAACAGCTAAGCACATGCTAACATACCAATCAATATATTGACACTGTGCTTGTAGAAATAGTTCAAGAAATCTGTCTTCTCTGATTTATTGAGAGATGCCATCATATTTTCTGGGTCAAGGAGGATTCTCAACACCCCCATGAGCTGGACAGCACCACCCAATTCAGAGTCAGTGTCACAGATCATCTGGTCTATGAGAACATTCAGCAACATTTGATCCTGTTGAATAAATATGTTTTTACATTAAACAATATTACAAATGGAAGCACAAGAGAGAACCAACTGTTACTGAATGGACAAACCTCATCTGTAGAATTAGCCTGCTGCAAGGTGTAGTCCCTTACAAAAGAAGGGTTGAATTCAACAATATATGTTAAAATATCTATTGATGCTGACTTTGTTTGTGTATCATCGGAAGTCAATGTAATTTCTAAAGCAGAAAGAATTCCTAGAGAAGTGAGTGTCTGCAGAAACAGAATATTAGTTATTGATTTTGTGACAGATTTTACTTCAACAATCCATTAATATACAACAATCAAACCTTGTAGAATAATTCTTTTCCCTGTGGTTGAAGGTTTTGAGAAAAGTTGCAAAACTCTTTCAAGAAAAGTACTAAGTCACGTCTCTTTGATTCCTCTGTTGACTCATCAGTAAGATGGCCAAAAAGCTCAGTGAGAAATTTTTCATCATCCTAAAAACAAGGTTTTAAAAATAAGGAAATGCTAGGTTTTCTTCCCCAAGTACAAGTGGTGCCTGAGTCTCAAACAACATTAATGTTATTAGTATTACCTGAATCAATGTAACTATTTCAACCTTATTGAAAAATATGAAACTTGATAATGTTGAAAACATATTGTCTTCAAAGACTGATGGTGTTGGGAGCACTACATCTTGAATGTATTGTACTCTATACGTTTGGTGAATTTTTGCTAAGAGATCAGCATTTGAGATAGGAATTACTTCTTTAAACCTGGAAATGGTTGAAATTATTTTTTAGTACAAATGGGTGTGACACAAATATATAAATGTAAAATATGATTGGCAACTGAGCTGACCTGGCCAGTTCTTTCAGGTACTCTCTATGTTTTTTTGGTGTAGGTGATGAAGGATCGTACTCAAGACATCCTACGACATCAAATATAGAATCGTCTAGGCGGAAAAAAGACCCACATTAGAAACACTTGTAAAATATACAATTTCTATGATGTAAATCACTGCCTTTAGATCTCACCTCCAAACATAACTTCAAACAAAGCATTCTTGTTCAGAAGAAATATGTTCTTGAACACTTCATACAAATAGTGCAGCCCCTCAATGTTATCAAGATCTTCGCACATATGGAATAGATTGAGCAGTTTACGGATGTACCCTTCCGTTTCAATTGCAACGGACAGCTTTTCTTTCCTCATGGGGGATGTGAGACAGCTGCTAACAACCTAAAATTTAAAAAATTAATTTTAAGTAAGTGACGTTAATCAGTGGTAAATAAGCACAGAAAGTGGTTTCTTGTAGGATACTGAAAAAAAAAGAGTCCAGGTCAAAACAAGAGCAAATACAAACCTCATTTATTTCTTCCAATCTGCTAAGCTCACAAGGAGGAAGGTCAATTGGAGGAGCAGAATCAGACATTTCATCGAACCGCTCATCTTCACTTTCTTCTACTATGTCCTGTGTTATTTCAACGGAAGGATCTTTCCCCTGAACCTAGATCAACATTTAAGATTACACATAGAAAACCTGCCATAAAGATAAAAAATAATACAAAAAAAGGAAGTTTTAACAAACCTGACAGATTTTTTCCCAGATTTCATCACAGCCTGCCTTCTCTTGAAAACTGAGGGCAAGGTCAAAATTATCACCTTCTGACCAGACAATTAATGTGTCCTGTACTCAAATCAGAGGGAAAAAAATATTAAAATTTCAGTTTAAACTGCAGATTTTAACTGCCACCTATAAAATGTCGATCTATACTGACCTGTTGTTTTTGGTAGGCAGTGTCCGGCTGAATTTTGGACTCCAGGAGGAGCGAACCTTACATGAGAAATAAAAGATGATTAGAAATGTCCAGTAGGAAGCCCAGAATAAAAGTGATACAATTTGTGATTATATTTACCATCAGATTCTGCCCTAACAAGTAACGAAATTCCTTTAAGTCTGTCAACATATGAAGATGAGACATGACCTGTCCCACGGTCATCCCATTGCCTATCCGCATTGAGCGCGTAGAGTTTTACGCGCCTACGAGTGTCCGTCATCTCCTTGTTTAACTATGCACAAACATTGATCTGCAACAATGGAAGATATCTTGTCAATAAAAAGGCTGTGATGACAAACAAGTCACAGCAATTAAGAAATTGTTCAATTATTCATCAAAGAAGATTGAAAAAAATGGCATTGGAATATTGATTTCTTATTTTGAAAGGTACCTAACCAATAAATAACAAAGTGAGAGAAATTTGAGTCAATCCTGAGAGTAAAAATTTTGATACCAGACTGCAAAATTTGTTTACCACATTTTGAATAAAGAAACTTAGTAAAAATATGCCGCTTGGAAAAGTCAAGATAAATTAAAGAAGGTTGATGTACAACACAGAAGCTGACATTAGTTGAATAGCCTTGACTAGGGTAAATTCAGAGAAATGGTCAACAAAAATTTGGAAATCTACGATTAAAATACAAAAAATCCACACAACAGTGACGTCGACTGACTATCTAAGTTACTCTAGTGAAGTTGAAATACAGGAAAAGTATGACATTTGTTTACTAAACACGGTGTCAGCCAAGGGCACGTACGCGGACAGCAGACCTTGGGAAGCTCTCTCAAGACCGGCGACGTCCAAAATGCTTCTGATGTGCACATCCACAAGTTGATGGAAGCAAATTGGATAGTTTAATACACTAATCGCAAATCTAACACAGTAAAGCTTGAGCTCCAAGGGAAAAAACTTTTAAAACTGCTTGTCTGACTCAGTAGACGGCAGAAAGCGACCATTGCCTTGAAAACCACAGGTTAAGTAGGGTCCGGCTTCGTAACGCTTGCCTCAACAAACCCGAGTATAAAATTCCAAATAACAAACAATCATACTGTGCGACCAAACTAGTACAAAACCGACAATTTGAGGACTCAAAATTCAACGAAAAAGAAATTAACCACAACAAAGAGTACCGCAACATAAAATCAATAAGAGGAGGACGGCACACAGCTACACGCATGAACCTCTCGCACAAAGAAAAGCACAGAATCTTAGAGATACCTAAAAGTCATAATCCATTCATTACGTGTTGAAATCTTCTTGGAAATTGTATATTAGACTCTACTTTCATATCTGGGTTATTACTACGCCATTTTGGATTTAATAACAACGCTGCACGGGGTTTACACGGACGTCACTACGGACTTCGATTTTAGGGCTAGGGGAGGTTTCGTCTTCTCCGGCCAGGGTTTGGTTGGTCCGCTGTCCGCTGCTAGAGGCAGCGCTTCCGCTGGAGGGAAGGGAACCCTCGCTGTTTTGACAGTGGTGGGGTGGGAGAGGCCCAGAGCCAGCGATCTCGTACCAACCGTCACCGCATAAAATTTAGCAAAAGATCCCGTGAAGATCAAGAGACCCTGTGAAATACACCTTAACCACGCTAGGACTGCAGTCTGTCTCGAAAGGTGGCAATGCGGCACCCTCCCCACGAGTGCGAGAGAGACCCTTCCGCCTAAATTCGTGTGCGCCCGCTGGTCACATCTGCGACACCAGGAGCGGTGCATCTAGAAATGACCTGATGAGGGCAGCTTGAGACAAATGTATGTCTGTAGAGCAGGCGCAGGCAAGTAGCATCACGGCACTTTCTTCGCCATCTCGTGCCAATTGTACCATCAGCAGTGCATGAGCGTTGAGCATACAATACCCTCAGATGATGTTACTCTTTCCGTACTGAAACCGGCATACGGTCAACTCTTGGGACTTCCCCAGCAGAGGAGCCGGTAGCACGGCCACCAGCTGCGGCGCAGTCACGCACCCTGTCTGGCCGGACGATTCCTACGAGATAAGACTGTGGTATGGAGGCAGCCGTAAGCCCCTGGCAGCGCTTGGAGGGTCTCCAACGATTTCCAGGGCGGTACAGCGATTTAGCCTGAGTCGGTCCTCGTGCACGGCTTGAAGGTCCCCCATGGTCCCCCATGGTCCCCCACCCCTCCGCCCCGCCCCTTTCTGGACGAGGCCACCTGTGATCTAGTGCATCACAAACACGGCCCCTTGGGCCCGAGCGTCATAGTATATCGGTATCAACAAAATGTTTTTTGTGGCGAATCGAGAAAGTGGTCCCAGTACGCTTTGCGCTTTTCGTAAGCGACAGTTGGTAGCTGACTTCACCTCCATCCACCGCCACTAAGCGAAGACGAGGGAGGACGACAGACCCTGTGGACAGACTGGATGGCAGTAACTGGATGTCATTCATGGTTTCTCGTCCATCTTCTGCATTCATCAATTTCTTGCGGAAATATGTTGCACGCTAAGTCGTTGCCAACGCTGCAGCATAAAAGTCGTTGAGGATTTAGTAAAACAGATGTCAGTTAACCCGCCTGACAATATTCGGAACCGTCCGACGTGTGCGACAGTGCAACCCAGCCAATTTGTAGTCTTTTGGCCCTCCAAAAGAATCTAGATCTATGATGTCCGAAGGATGCTCCCAACTTGACAAAAAGCGGTTACCCATGTCTCGGCTGCGCAGGCTGCGCTGCCCTCTCGCCCTCTGGTGGAAGTAGCCCTAACTTCTAGGCGCACTGCGAAAACCGCTAGGCTAAGGGCAGATTTTGCTGCCAACCATACATGTGCGAAATGAAATTTGCAAACCCATATTATGTGAAAATTTTGCCTCCTGTGGTGTTAATTTTCAAGATATTTAATGTTCCTTGAACGCGTTTCGCTCATACTAAATTTTTCTGTCACCGCCGCTGTTGTTTGCAAGCGTTAATTTCAAAGGAGAAAATGGCACTTTTGCATTCGCGAAACGTGTTTTTTCTCTCTACTTTCCTTTTTGCACAAGCAAAACCTGGTGAAATGAGCGAATGTTTGGCAATAATGTTTGGGATTTCTGTGTAATGTGCTGGAAATGATCACTGAGCATCCATATAGTTGTCTCTGGAAAACCATTCTTCTCGTCTAGGTTCATTCTTCAGTCCAAGTGAGTAATTATTTGCAAGTATTAGCTGGTTCGCGAAGGTAGCGAATTCGGCTTGGGAGCCCTGAGGCTTAGCAGTTGTGTACGTGCAAAGTTTTCGCGTTGACCATTTAAATAGGTTAAAAGCCGATAGAGGACTGTACCGAGCCGGGTGGGTATCGGTGGCTGTCGAGGGTCCTGAACACGCCGGTGACTTCGCCGGTACCTCTGACAGAGTCGCCTGCACCTCTGTTGTAAAATAATGCTCGATAACTTATATTGACCTAGGGATGAACCCAAACATGACCTTACCATGTTCCACTTATAACCTACTGGTTCAATGAACTTATTCTCAGATTGGCCCTCTATTAGAAACCCTTAATATTTTTTACATTAATTTGTGACGAAATGTGAGTTTATGGTCTGTAAACTTTTCCTAAAACTCAATGAATTTTAATTGGCAGGTAATGATTAGATTTTATCTCCATACTTGTAACATTCTGTGAGAGTTGTAAGGTGATTTTGATAAATTCTTCTAGGTACCGTTGTCGCTTATCAATTAATTTTTTATTAAAGCTACAGTTGTGAATTATGTGTAAATTTTTGTGTTACTTCTGGTTTCAGTTATGGCAGCAGAACAATTCTGTTTGCGATGGAACAACTTCCAGAGCAACATTGCTTCTGCTCTTGGCAGTTTAAAAGCTGAGCAAGACTTAGTAGATGTGACACTTACTTGTGGTGGCAGAAGTGTCAAGGCCCATAAAGTTATATTATCTGCTTGTAGCCCTTATTTTCGGGCTGTATTTAAGGTTGGTCCACATCTGATCACTTGAAACTCATGCACATTGATACAATTATTGCCAATTTTCTGTTTTTATTGTTACTTAGGAAAACCCATGCCAGCATCCTGTTGTAATATTAAAAGATGTCCGATATGATGACGTTCTGGCTCTGTTAAGCTTCATGTATCAAGGCGAAGTGTTTATTACTCAAGATCAACTGTCAACTTTTTTGGAGACTGCAGAGCTATTGCAAGTACGAGGTTTGACTGGAGCAGTAAGTCCAGTAAAAGAATCGGTTAGTAGAATTTTATAGAAATATATTGTTTTGGTCGACTGAGTTCATAATAGTTTTGATCATTGAAGCTGTATTGTTAAGTGTGTGGAGAAAAGTGCTGACCCTTTATGCCTTTGTTTCAGCCACAGCAGAAAAGTGGCCAAGGGCTAGCACCACCAGCACTGAGCAACATCCTACAGAAGACTTTCTCCAAATCATCTACTATAACCCCATCATCTGGAGGCAGCTCATTAAGTCGTTCATCTTCTTTTACAACTAAACATGGTCATGGATCATCAAAGCGCCATGCCCCTCCTTCATCCACAAGTCCTCCATCAGACGCACTATCAAACAAGGAGCAATTATCTGCACCATCATCTCCACAACATTTACCGAAGAGACGCAAAGCCACACCTCGCAGAGTCAGTACAAGCAGTCTGGCTTCCTCAGATGCTGGAACTGAAAATGCAAATTCAAACTTAAGTGCACCTGACCCATCTCGTATATCTGATGAGACTTTAGCCCACCTAGAAAATGTAACAGTAAATATATCTGAAGTCAAGCAAGAGCCAGCTGATCGAAATTCTGACTCAGGAGCTCTTGAAAATGACCTGGATCACGAAGATGATGGCGAAGTTTACAATGACCACGATGAAGATGATGGCGATAATGATGAGAGTAAGAGTGGCTTTTATATGGAAATGGATGAAAGCAACGAAGCTGGTACTTCGAGTTTATTGGCACGATCACTAGCTGGAGTTTCACCTCGAAGCACTGATGGCATTGGTAAATTCCTGATCCTGATTACTTTGCTCAAACTGCTTTCAATTTTCTCATAACCAAGCTTGCTACAAAGCAATAGTCATTTACAGAAACCACTGTATGAAACTAATTTATTTTTCTGTTTGCGTTGTAGGTGGACTTTCAGGAAATAATCAAACCACAGCAACTGATCTCACAGCAAGTGGTAAGTTTCTTTTCTGCATAAATTTCTACTTTTAACTATGGGTATCTTCTGCTTTTCTGTTGTATTTAAGCATGGCCAAGCCTGAGGGTAAACAGTATAAGCTTTCCCATTGCATGCCTCTTTAAATCTTGGGTGTAACTTCAATTTTACTTTTGGTGTAAGGTTTTTTCCTTTCTTTCTAAACTTATTTCTCCCAAGTACAAACCCCTCTTTGAACAGCAAGCAATTTTTATAAAGTCAAAATGTGTTTTGCAATCTCACTTAGTTATCTAGAAAGCAGTAAAGAAATGTAATATTCACATGATCTGGTGAAAGCAAACGTTCTCTGTTCGTCAGTCTGCTCCCCCTCCCTGTATGGCTGTTATTTATCAGTAGTTCTCAGCACAGTGTTTGAGTCAATGTTTTGAGGTACATAGGTAATTTGTTTTTGTTGTGTTTGAATATCTCAGTGTTTTTGCCATGCTATGCTTGTTTAGTTTTGGGCACAGGGGTGACAAGTCTTATTGATTGTTAAATTTTGTCTTCGAAAAAAGAAAAAAATAGTTGTACAGGTTCTGAGAGAAATGTGTGTGTGGTTTTGGTTCTTGTGGTGTGATGGTTTCAACAAAGGTTTTGGATTTGCTGGATTCTTAAATATTATTTTTGGTGTATCTATCAAGTGTATTAGTCAGTTATTTTACAGTTTCATTTCATTTGCATTTAAGAGCTGTCAGTGTGAGTGTCACTCTGCTCCAGCAAAAATTTTATGAATTGATCTGATCATGCATCTTTTATTGTATTTAATTCTCTTGTGTAATTGTGCTGTATCAATATAATACTTTAATTGAACTGTTGAAATGCATGGATCTTGTAGTTCCCTTTGATTTGTGTGGAAAGTAAATTAGGTATGCATGTTTACTTGCAAGAAATTTGTAAGGAAAGAAGTAGCCTTTGTGCAAGAAGTATGAATTTGTTGGTGTGGAATATGGCTGAGGTGAGTTCCTTTGTATGTAAGAGATTCAATTTTGGTCTGGTTAATATTAATCTCATAATCATCAGACTGGTTTTCATTACAAGTAGTTTGCTCCTAAAACAAAATTTCACATTTTTTTTTTATCATGCAGTTTTCTTTTTCTTGTTATTCCAGATGGGGGCAGGGAAGGTTATTTTAGTAATTGGAGTGGAGGAACTCTTCTCAACATGGAAAATCTGGCCAATTTCACATTCAATAATGGAAATTCTCTAGATAACAGTCTTGGATTGAATCGACGAACCCCGACAACTAGCAGCTGGTCGTGCATGCAACCTCGTTCTTGTACTCACTGTAATAGAACATTCAGTAATAAGTTCAATTTAAAGCAGCACATAGAAAATGTCCACACGCCAAGCCAAGCCATACCCTGCCATATATGCAATCGCTCTTTCAAGAACAAGTGGTACCTTAGAAAGCATTGTGTAACTTCACATGGTGCACCACTCCGGAGAATCAAGACATCTGCTGGGAAAATTGTATACGTCAATGAAGCGACAAGCATCACTCCATTTTACCTTAACAACAAGGTAGATACTGTTTGAGACTTACAGACTTGATGGTTGTCGTGGGAGAATAGGCACAGCCATACAAA
Source organism: Thrips palmi (assembly GCF_012932325.1). NCBI lineage: Eukaryota > Metazoa > Arthropoda > Insecta > Thysanoptera > Thripidae > Thrips > Thrips palmi. The sequence goes on along the minus strand of NW_023144632.1, from coordinate 9,573,051 downwards.
TTGTGAATTACTTGTGATTTAAGCACTATTACTTCAAGTGGTAGTGCCTTAAATTTTCCTATGCATTAAGTTTTAGTTGCCCAGTAGTAAGTGTGGGAACGTGAAACTATTTTTGTTTCTTATGAGTGAATAAAGATGTGAATTTTTAATGTTAGGTTTTATCCCCAGTGCATTAATATTAAGAACTATAAGCAGAAGCAAAACCTTCAGCTGACCATTATCAGCATTCTACTATATCAACTTTCTTTTGTGCCATATGCCCCTCATTTAGTCATATCATATCTTGTTGTGTCCAGTTATGATTGAAATTGGCATTGCCTCTTTCTGGGCCTATGATGTGTACTATTGACTGATACCATTAAGTGTGAATTATTACTTTCACAATGGATTGTCTATTAGGACCTAAAGCTTTTCAAGAGCACTACAAGTTAGTTGCATTTAATTAAAAGTTTGATGGGTAGAAGTCCTTTTAAATTTCCATGGAATTTTTTTGTACAGTTAAAAGACTGACTGAATAGTGAAACATATTATAATTACCATAGTCTTAACTTAAAATTTCTCAAACAATTAATGTTTGCACTTTTGTGAAAACATTCTCATTGCTCAATTTTAAGTCCCTCACTTCACGTAAACAATGTTTTATATCTTTACAACAGGCTGTGTATACTTCTCAGTTTTTCTGAGTTGCGTTAAGTACAAGAACTGGAATGTTTCCAGTTTATGACTGCAAATAATAGTGTTAAGTTATGTGATCCACATTGCATCAGTATTCCCCTTCAAGTTTTCCCCGAGTCAAAGATTTTTTGTCATAATGAAATCTGTCTAAGGTTTGCTGTCAATAAGGATTCGTTTAGAAATTCTGCTTATTTTTCTATGAGCAAATTTTGTGTAGTTAATTTTAAAATTTAGATTTAGTTCTGATCTACTTTTATGTATAATTATGTAGTCATCTTAGCTCATGTCCCTATCTATTAATAAGCATCAATTATGCTGTCTGTATCTCGCAGTAATAAAAATAAATTGAATGCTTCTTTGTCCTGTTTTGGATCACCTTCTACTAACAATCACTTTCATTTCATTCATTGAGCAAAACAAGTTGCAGTGACTTCAAAGAAAGTTCAGCAAAAATTAATTTATGTAATCCTTAGCAAAAGAAATGAGAACTTTTCTCGTTTGTTCTGTTTACAAGGTTCTTGTCTTGCTGTTCCTAAATGGGAACATGTAGAATTTCCTCCCCCCCTCACTAAACTTTTGCCTGCTTTTATGTTGTTAACACACATGCTATGCCGCACACACTTTTCTATGCTTCCTGCGCAATTTATGACATCTTCTCAGTTTTCTAGATTCATAAAGGCCAAGCTGGGTAATAATGTTCAATTAAATATATTTAGCCTCACGGAACGCAGGTGTCATTGTTTTAATATTTCATTTCCTTTTTCTGTTCAGGTGATGGGTCGAAAGGGTCATCATTGCAGTGTGGAACGTGCCCCCATTGTGGACAAAACTACTCCAACCTTTCTGCATTGAAGTATCATGTTCGTTTAGTTCACTCTGACCTCACCAACCGTCTCTGTTGCCACCTATGCCCCAGATCATTTGTTCAAAGGGAGCAATATCGTCAGCACATGTGGGACAAACATGGCACTCGTAACTAACAGTCTTCCTGTCTCAATTTATTTTTCACACTAATGCATAGAGTCCAGGGGCTCCTCAACTCCAACAAATCATGAGAAATGGTGCATGTACAATGCAATGCGTTAATTAAAGTTCGGATGAATGTTTCAAAAAAGAAAACACTTATTAATAATAAATGTGTGCACTTTTGAACCATGACCATTTCCTAACAGGCTAAATGGTCTTACTGAACATCTGCCTTGTTTCAGAAACGAATTCAATCAGTTAGAAAATGAAAATTTATGAGCCAAGATCCATCCTGAGAGTTGTGTGTTGATCCTTTTTCTAGTTTATAAATACAAGATTGAAAGGATCAATGTGAACAATTGCCAAACAAATGTACACTGTTCTCTTGTGTGTAAATTCCGAGCACATTCTTTGCTAATTTTCCTGGTCTCTTTGTGATGACAGGACTGTGCATTATGAGAGACTCATTTTTAAATGGGGTGCCATGCTTGTCTGGGTACGTTTGTACTCCCATTCTTGTGATATGCTTTTAGGTGCAGATGTACAGATAGTATTACAGGGTTTAAGGAAACCTCTTTAATAGAGTGTTAGATGTTGTTTAAATTTTTATTTAAATCTTTGTCTGAAGTAGCTCTAGGTTTAGATGTATCGTAAATTAATGTTTGAGAATCTGTCAGTAGTGCACAATGAAATAGGAGAAATGTCGATTCTTCAGTAGGAAAAAAATAATTATTGTTTGGATGTTTGTACCTGAGGAGATACGGAAATGTCGTTGTGGGGCTCGTATCAGAAATTGATAGTGAGATCTTTGAGTGATAAGAAAAGTAATAACTAGTGGGTGTGCATCTTCCCTTCATTTATCTTGTGGAAGGACAACTCACCATCAGAAGCAGGCTGTCACTTGTTTTTGTGGTGGAGCAAAAGAGTGAAGTCAATCTAGGATTGTGATATTGTGTTGGGCTGTCGAGGTAAATTATGTTTTGGAATTAAATTTGCGCTACTGAAGTTGTCCTTGTAGTTGATGATTAAACTTAAGCTTTTATAAAGCTAAATATGTTTTAGGTATAGTAATTACAGGTCATGAAGTGGCAATGGTTGAGCGTTTGTAAATATGTCCATTGTTTTCAACTGCGTGTTTCAAGCTTGTAATTTGCAAGTTTAAATGAAAACAAATTATGTGTAGCTGACCTATGACATTTGGACAAGTCTAAGTTTTCAGTAAGGTACTTTTCATTTTACTTTTCTCTGTGGTCATCTTCACTTTGTTTAGTATTCTTCTCTGTTCGTTTGTTTTTAATTAAGATAAATATTGTTCAGATATGGCAGGACCATCAAATAACTTGAGCATCACTTTACATGTAAGTGAATGTGGGCTTTGTCTCTCAACATTTGCAGTCAAATGTGCGATATATATTTATTATTTTCAATTTTTTGTTTTCTTAAGCATTGCTGCTAATACTAACAATGTCCCTTATTCTCTACCCTCTGCCCCCTTCCTTTTTAACTGGTTATTTGTTATCTTTGGTTTTGAAATTTTTATTGTGTTGTATCCCTGGTGCACTTATTTTTTTAGAATAGCTGTTGCGATGTGGATACAGTTGTACAAAGGTGTTTAATTACTTTCTATTCTTAAACTGGGTGTTTTTGGTCATATTTGAGCATTCCAGATGATGCACTTTTGTCATCACTGTTTCTTTGTTGTTTAGTAAAGAACTCTTTTTTTCATTTTTCATCTTCCTTAAAAAGATGAGACTTTCACGACAACAAGCTCATTCATACCATGATGTAACAGATGCGATTCTTGTATAGTTTTTGTAGAACTACAGTATTGCATCTTTTCTTTCTTAAACTTCTTTTTTGATGTAAAAATTTTGAACAACAGTTGATTTTGTTCTAATTTGGTTCAGTTGTTTCGTAACTAAGATTTTACTAACTGTCCATTTTAACACAGTTTTAAAGGCATTTTTGGAGTTATGCGATAGGACCTGCTACAACCTGTTTCTTGTTTAAATTTTATTTGATTGTTGTCAAAAAGTTTGCAGTGTTCCTCTGAGCAAAGGTGTGTTTATTTTTTGGGACTCTGTCCATTTTTGCACCTTTGTACCACATTGCAAATTTCAGTTGTTGACCAGTACACTAATGGGTTATTTATATTTTAGAGCAGCTTGGATCTCTGAGGGTTGCCTGGTCCCAACCTAGCAATCAATTAGATTCTATCAAATTTGTTAAAGGTTTGAATAGTATTTATTTTAAATAATAATTTATGTACATTGTGCCAGTCGTCATACCTTATATCTGTTCCTGGTTAAAAAGGATATCAAACTCTATTTGTCATCTGAAAAAAAAACCAAAGCTTTATTCATGTTGATTGTGTTATTATTTAATTTTTATGTCATGATTTAGTAAGTTGTTTTTAATCCTAATTTTAATTGAGGGTTTCATAGTGTAGGAAATCATGTGCTCGGCAAAGCTCTCTACTTGACACCTGTAGTAAGTTTGATGGGACCAAAAATCTGCTGTTTAGTGAAAATTGTCTGATGCAAGGGAGGAACTAGTTTGGTATCTTCTCATGTTTTGACTATCACCCAGACTTTTATAAAGGCTCAATGAAATGCATAATGGATATTTATCATTTGTAATTGGATCTATAATTCATCTCTTAGTGCAGATTTTTAAAAATTCGTCCTGTGTTACTTTAGTATCCTGCTGTAGATAGAAAAGGGAAAGAAACTTTTGTGAGAATGGCTACAATTCCTCTTACCAGGCAACTTCCTGAAGTAATTGAAGATCTTTGTATCTTATATTTAAAACGACTGCAGGACCCACCCGAATTAATAACCCAACCTGCTGACACACTTAGCACTCGTTCTAAAATTGGCGGCTGGTAGTTTATTGCATGTTCAGGAATGATGTACCCACTTGTACCATAAGATTATTTATGGTTGCCCTCAATGCAAGTGGCTCCTTGCATTGAAGTGATGTGATTGTATTGAGTTGTGATTTGGTATTTGCTGTGTTGATGCAGAAGAGAGCAGTATTCCACGTTAAATAAATGATATTTAGAATTAAAGTTGTGATTATCTACTTTCTTTCTATTCTTTAAACCCATGTCTAAAATTTTAGACCAACATTAAAACAACAACAAAGGGAAACAACAAGTGCAGCAACACCAAAACGTGCTCAATCGAGGGCCTCACACCCCACATACATGCGGCATACCGCAGGCCGCGCTGTGCCGAACCGTCCAACCCAACTGCAACATGACAGTGATTTTGTCGTAGCTTTTGTTCCATCTGGCCGACTCGGTGCTCCGGCTTCGGGTCCTTGCCTGCCAATGCGAGCCTGACTATAGACCACGCGCCCGGCCCGGCGCACGCACCGACCGCCCCACGGAGGGCGCCGGAGCCGGAGCCGCCGCTCTGTACTTGGTGTACAGGTCCCGCCAGAACTGGATCATGGGGCCGCTGAAGCTGTCGGCGTGGAGGGTGAATCCGTCAGCCTTGAGCTCCAAGTACGTGACGTCGTTGTCGGCGGAGGTGTTCGGGGGCCAGTTCACCGGCAGCAGTTCCGGCACGGGCTCCGGGATGGGCTTGCTGTGGGCATGCACGTTGTCGTCGTGAAGGGAAGGCGAGAAAAGGGCTCGCCGGCTCGCCGGACGGAATGTCTCATCGGCAAGGCGGCAACGCACACTCACCCGTACGTGATGAAGTTTGCCCACATGGTGGACATCCTCTTGATGGCGAGGGCGGCCTCGGCGCTCGGTTCCGTCTGGGTCGCACTGGCCATGACGTAGCGCAGGTCGTCCGAGTGCACCGCCACTGTGGACAGCGAAGCAAGCGAAGGCAGCCGTGTAGCCGCGAAAACGCGAACGCCCCGACGCGGCGCGACGCCAGGCTCTACCCCCGACTCACCGTCCTTGACGTCCTCCGAGGTGGCCAGGCGCGAGTTCAACTCCGTCCGCACGCTGAACTTGAAGAGGAAAGTGTCCGCCTTGTTTTGCTTGGCTCGGAACATGGCCAGGCGGTGTGTGTCCGTAGTTTCCCAGATGTTGTCAAAGTACTGCAAACAGCCATTTTGTCTTGTCAGCTTCTCCAAAACCCCTTCCAGGCGGCCGCCGATGGCATACGATCATGTGTGGTCTAGCCCTTAATGGTAATGGTAATGTCAGAAGCAGCGGGTAGGCCACCGTCTGCACACCACTGTGTTGCGGGCCGGGTTGCTGGCCTATCTAGCAGGCGCTCACCGTCTTGAGGGTGCATCCCAGGTCGCAGTTCTGGGTCACGGCGGATCGGATGCCTTGCCTCACTTCCTCGATTATTGTGTCGTAGTCAACGGTTGACTCCGGCAGACCCAGGATTTTCCGCGTGTCTTGGAATGGGAGAAGGTTTTTCGGGACGTGGCGAGCCAGATTGGTGACCATCTCCTCGTCGACTTTCGGATCCAACTCGGGGTCTGATGGAGGAAACTGCGTGTCAATAGTGCACACCGGCCTCAGCTTCTGTTGCCTCAAATGCAGGCAACAATTCCTGCGGTACACCTGTGTCGGAAGGGTTCCCCGACCTCAGCAACTCGGTCAAACTGAAGCGTGACACAGGGTCTTTTATTCAAGCCCACTGCCCTTAGTTTTACTAGAGAGCCCACCTGAAGCAACTCTCGAGAGCAAAGCCAAGCTTGTCTATAGGCAGGCTGAGGTTGGCAATCCTTTCTACGCAGGTGCATCGCGGTAAGTTTTGCCGTGGTAACACAGGACCCAGCCGCCAGAGAATCAAACGAAAAAAGTATCGGAGAGAAAAGGCTCGCGGCCCCTCACTGTTGGAGTAGTAGTAGAAGCGCCACTCCGCGTTGGTGTTGCTGATGAGGAACGGGATGGCCGGCGCGGCGGGGTCGTAGAAGTAGCTCTCGGCGTCCCTGGTGATGACGCGCGGCTCCCCGCCGGGCACCTCGGGCCGCCGCTCCGGCGTGGGCACGAACGGCAGCTCGGGCTGCGACTGCCTCTCCTCGTCCCCCACCAGCACGTCGTGCCGGTGCAGCTCCTCGATGCTCGCCCCCATCAAGTACCGCTCCGCGTCCTGGAGGTCGGTGACGGGCCGCCCGGCCAGGCTGGAGGCCACCTTGAGGGCGGTGGCCACATGCGACTCCTTGTAGTCCCAGCTGTGGAAGGTGGTGCCGCTCATGAGGATGGCGCCGTGGACAAGACCTGCAAGGCGAAGCAGCGAAGCAGTGCCACCGCCCGTCCAGTGAACCAAGCCGAGAACTTCACGCCTAGAACGCGGAGATGTGGAATTTTCAGTCTCCCCACTTGAAATTGCGGTCTCCACACTTTCGGTGTGGAGCTCTCCACGTTTTCACCATGCCAAGAAGGACTCTGTCAGGTACTCCAACCCGTCAAATTGAGAAGAATTAATCCGCTCTGAGGCAGCGTGGAGTTCTCCCGACACTTGGTTTTACAATAACTGCATGGCTCTTTCCTCAACACAATAGATGTAAGAAAAAAATCCGTCGCCAAAACTTGGCTTGACTTGGCCTGACGGGTTCTTTTCGAGGCCCACCCTTGGTCTGCGGCAACATGGTGAGCCAGGACGCCAGCCCGGAGCCGGCCGACTGGCCGCCGATCGTCACTCTGTCAGAGTCGCCGCCGAAAGCCGCGATGTTGTTGTGGACCCACTGCAAGGCCGCGATGTTGTCCTTGGTCGCGCAGTTCCCTGGAATTCCCTCCGTGTCCAGACTCAAGAGGCCTGCAGAAGGAGAAGCAGGCCGTTTTTCCAGCGCGCCAATGGTGTGGTTTAATTTAGAAAACAGAGAGCGTTGCTACCGAGAGAGGCGAGCCGGTACTGCACGGTGACCACGATGACGCCGTGCGGCAGCAAGTAGTCCGGCCCGAAGCGCGCCGGGTCCGCGGAGCCTCCCAGGAACATGCCTCCGTGGATGAACACGAACACGGGTGCTTTCGCCGCCTCGTTCTGGCAGTGCCGTACAGTGCGTGACTACACTTGGAGCAAGTGCCCCCCTCTCCTCAATGCCTTCGCGGTAAACCCATCTCCTAATCGGCTGATATGCTGCCTGAGAATACCAGGGGATCTTCCTGGGACTTGAACCATACTGGTACCAGGTACCATATTCCTGGTACCAGGAGATGGATTTACCGTGTTGACCTATGCGATTGACCAGCAGAGCGATTTCAAAGGGCTTCACAGTGCTTTGGTCTCTCTCTCTCTCTCTCTCTCTCTCTCGCAGCCCCACGGGACAAAAGGGGGCAGAGAAGAGAGAGGAAAAAGAGAGAGAGAGAGAGAGAGAGAGAGAGAGAGAGAGAGAGAGAGAGAGAGAGACGAACCACTATTCGGAACGATTCGGAACTAGCCTGCAGCAGCAGCAGAGCCTTCAGCGATGGACTCACGGCGAGCGACGAGCGACATCAACATCGTGCCTTACCAAGTTGGCGGTGAACACGTTCAGGTAGAGGCAGTCCTCGCTGCCCTCCAGGACGCCGTTCATGCCCTGGGCGCACTTCGGCGCAACCTCCGTAGCCGGCCGCACCCCCTGCCACCCCGGGTGGGGCCTCGGGGCCTGCAGGCACGCATCAATCAGACAAGCGTGCTCTTCAGTGCACTGCACGCCACGTGCGGGACAGTCTCACACCATTTGGCGCGAAGGCCTCATAAGCTTGCAAGTGCGGGACCTAGACTGTCCCACACTTGCAATCGCCCGTCTCCTGGCATTGAACATTGAACCTGAGAGCCAGTGTTGAAGAGAGACTGTCCCACGCTTGGATTTGCTGTGAGCTTGTTTCTTCCCCGCAGCCAGAAGCCAGACCGGCTTACCTTGAATCTCAGCTGGCCGATGGGGGCCTGGGCGAAGGGCACCCCCAGGAACGAGGCGTAACGCACACGGTCGGTGCCCTGAGTCCAGGCATACGCCCCCTCTAGCTGGCCCTGCTCCACCTTGACCACGGGGCCGCGGGGGCGGGGCGTGGTGGGCACTGGCGGGGAAGTGGGGGCGGTCGCGGGGGTGGTCGCGGGGCCGGGGCTGTCGCCGTCCTTGGTAGCGAAGTAGGCGATGAGCGCCACGGCCACGATCGCGACCACCAGCCCGACGGCCAGGAGCACTGCGAGGAAGCGAAAGGGTACTCAGGGGCCTGCACTCTCATTTCCTTACAAACTATTCTCAGCGTACGAAGAACACCGTTTTTTTACAAGTTATGTAGAGCTCTACATGCTTGCTAGCAAAAAGAAAAAGAAATTGTATTTTACAAAGCAGTTTTGCGTATTTACGTAAAAATGAAAATAATGCACGTCACAATAGAACCGACCGGAGGGAGGGGCAAAGTAGCGCTTTCAGGCGGATTTCTTGGAGTCAATTAAGGGGGAAGGGCCGTTGCCTCATTACTTGTCCTCCTTGCAGCTCTTGATCGCTGTGTTCCTGTAGCTGTGTACCTTATACTTTGCGACATGCACTTCTGAATGCACTTAGTCACTCTTACGTCGACCACGGCCCGGCATATGACAAAAACTAGCTAAAAAGTCACCAAAAAACCGCATGACGAGTCACGTTGTTTTCTGGCGAGACTTACAATTCATTTTATGGGAAACTCGTGCTTTAATATCGTCGTGACAAGTAATTTTTTTTCTGTCACGCCATTTTTTGGTACGACGTCCCTGAAACGGCACAAAGGGGCATAAAGTGTGCGCTTTCGGTGGCGCGTTGTGCCTGGAAGTGCCTTACCTTTACACGGCGTGCGCATGATGGCGGTCGGAGGCGCGTCGTTGACTAAGCAGTGGCGATGGTGTAGCAATAACTTTGCCTGACACTTGAATCGATAACGGACGCACGGATTGGAGTGCTCGCACCATGACTGCCAAATCAATGCGCCGGGCTGAAGGGCACCGCAGGGTCGCGACCAAGGAAACGACCGAGAGAAGCCACTTGACGGAATGAACAACAGAAAGCCTACAGGGTGAGTTTTTTCGATGTGTCAATAATTTTTTGGAAGCTTAGGCACCCCTAGTGGATCATTTTTCGCCAGTGAACTAGCAGGCGCAAACGTCTAGTTACTCAGATAATAAGTGTTATGTAATTTACCTTCGCGCCCACGAGGTACTCTCCCGCCGCCACTGAGGATGGCGGGACATCACGAGTGGGTGTCGTGAGACTCGCAGTACTCAAAGGCGTGCCGCTGACTTCACGGAGAAGCCGTGGAGTCCTGCCAACCTCGCGAAGACAGCCGCGTGATCCACTGTTACGCAGGCCACCACGACAGCCACTTGAGACCCTTGGCAACCCCTCTGAAATGGCAATTGAACGGGCCGCCGCACCCCTGCGACCTTCGTTGCATCCCCGCTAGACCCACGACCAGCCCACGACATCCTCTCGTGAGGTCTTGTGACCCTCAGTGGCCACAGGTGCTTATCTGGCAGGTGCGAATGTCCATTTGTAAATATCAATTATCTCCGTACCTAGACGTTTGCGCCCACTAGTCCACTGGTGGAAAACGATTCTTTCGGGGAGCCCATGCTACCTACAAATTATTGACACAGAGAAAAAACTCACCCTGTATGGTGCGGCACACCGTGCACAAAGTCAGAGTGACTTTTCAGGGGTGGTTTGGCCTTGCGACGAGGAGTGCTGCTCAGGCGTTAGCGGTTTCGAGGCCAGGGAGGAAGGGTGGGGAGGGGGCTGTGGTGTTGTTGGATTTATCATTTCAGTCGTCATCAACACGGTAGATCGAATGACGCTCTTTCTCTTACTCCAATAAAGATAAAGAGGACTCACAGCATCCGCACTGCTATTCAACGAATGTGACGTCGCTAGCCGAGGCGAACGTGTTGGCTCTTGACTTTGCACTCATCCAAGCGAAATTGGACCAGAGTTCAAGAACAGTGCACGGTGAACAGTTCCTCCTCTCTCTCTCCCTAGAGGGGGGGGAGGTGGCTGTGGTGTTGTTGGATTTATCATTTCAGTCGTCATCAACACGGCAGATCGAATGACGCTCTTTCTCTTACTCCAATAAAGATAAAGAGGACTCACAGCATCCGCACTGCTATTCAACGAATGTGACGTAGCTAGCCGAGGCGAACGTGTTGGCTCTTGACATTGCACTCATCCAAGCGAAATTGGACCAGAGTTCAAGAACAGTGCCGGTGAACAGTTCCTCATCCTCTCTCTAGAGAGAGAGAGGAGAGAGAGAGAGAGAGAGAGAGAGGGAGAGAGAGAGAGAGAGGAGAGGGAGAGAGAGAGAGAGAGAGAGAGAGAGAGAGAGAGAGAGAGAGGGAGAGAGAGAGAGAGAGAGAGAGAGAGAGAAGGGAAGTACAGTTGCGGCATTTGCATTTGGTTTAGGATTACAGTTCAAATGCTGCAAACGCCCAGCCCGTTATCGGGCGGCCTTGAGTTCATGATCCGTAATGGCAAAAGTTTGAAAGTAAATTGCGTTTTTTTTTCACGAATAAGGAGAACTTTCATCCCTTACACAAGTGCAGCATGCAATCGCACAACATGGCGTGTTCTATGACAAGACTGTTGAGTTTTCAGAGGGATGGTGCAGTGGGTACCATGAAAGCTCGCATGAAAGTAATACATTGTTTCAGTTCATGGAGCTTTTATTAAATGCTCGTACAATTATGCGCTTCCGCATCTTAAGCCTGGGGCTTGCCCTTGGAATCAGGCTTGCCCTGGGGCTGCTCCTGGGGCTTGCCCTGGGGCTCGGGCTTGCCCTGGGGCTCAGGCTTGCCCTGGGGCTCGGGCTTGCCCTGGGGCTTAACCTTAGGCTCAGGCTTGCCCTGGGGCTCAGGCTTGCCCTGGGGCTTAACCTTAGGCTCAGGCTTGCCCTCGACCTTTGGCTTGCCCAGGTTAGCGAGGTGCTTCAACGCCTTGTGGTAGGCGGGGCCCACCGTCTTCTTGAGAAGGGCGGCGAGCTTGGGGGCATCCTTCTGCCACTCCTCACCGAGCTTCTTCTTGATCTCGGCGACCTGGGGCACAACCTTGTTCTTCCACTGAGCCTTCAGCTGGTTAATCTCCTTGGCACCCAACTTCTTGAGCTGAGCCTCCTTGGCCTTGATCCATGCCTTGATGCTCTTGGGCTTCTCGGCTTTGGGGGCTTTCTTGGGGCCTTCTTGGGGTCCGTCCTTGGGGGAACCTTGGGGTTTGCCCTTGGGGAGAGCTTGAGGTCCGTTCTTGGGTCCCGCTAGTGGACTGCCCTTGGGGCCCTCCTTCTGGGGTGGGGCCTCGCTGGTGACGGCCTGTGGATGGGATTCACATAAGCTTGGCACTACACTGGCTGCTCAGTAATCTGACTGGAAGGCCATTACGGTGGTAGCTGGACTCACCGCGACGACGGCGCAGAGGGCGAGGACGACCAAGCTGAGACGAGCCATGGTGGACGATGATGCCCTCCGTCCCCAGCAGCGCCCTTTTAAGGCCCAATAGTCGTGACTCGCGGCCGAACCGTAAAGACACCGAAACTACTTGCAGCTGTCGAACGCCCAGACAGACGCCCGAAAACGACGCGACGTATGTCGTTGAGAAATCGACTCTGTGCTCAAACAATCGTCAAATTCCATTCTTAACGCTCCATGCGAACTGACCTATGAACGACGTTAATTAATGACCACAGTTAACCGGCCAGTTGAAAAGATAGTCGGTACACTGTACGTCACTGTTTAAAAAATCACTGTCCTGTACAGCAAAAACTACCAATTTTTTTTAAAGAAGGTTGAGGGCTCTTTCTTTGGTGACTCTGCACATATTAACTTGGCCGCATTCAGAGACAGTGCTAGTTAGCTTTGTGAGTCTGTTAATGCATGTATTGCAATGATGACGTGCACGAACACAGTAAAAACTCTACGAAGAACCGCTTTGAAATACGAAGAAAATGAAGGCATTGTAAAATCTACAAAGAAATGCTTCGTATTACGAAGCAAATTCCTTCGTAATACATAGCATTTCTTCATAATACGAAGCAATTCTACAATGCCTTCATTTTCTTTGTACTTATGAAGCAAATGCTTTGAAGGCATTTAAGAGTGAACGATTCGGACAAACGAATCCATATCGAACCGTAAACATGGCAAAGTAAACGACAACAGCGCCCACTGGGTATTCAATGCCAGGGTAAACATGCTCAAGATTGCGGGGGAGTTGATGAGCCGAGAGCTTTTGGAATAAAAGGAGGAGCCTGGTCCTCCAAGTCGTTGAGTCCTGTCGACATGAAGCGATCCGCAGTCTTGTGTCTCCTGGTGGTGGCCTTGGCGCAGGCCAGGGTGGTGCCAAGAGTCCCAAGAGACGTCGCGGGTCGCCTCAAGCAAGCAAGCAGCCTTTGTCGTAAGTATAGCCAGAGCAACAGTGCATTTCAATCGGAAATCTTTTCCTAAAATTGAGGTGAGGTGTAAGTGAAAATTTGTACCAAAATTGATAAAATGAGGAATTTAATAACTTTGATATTTTAGTGTAAAATATCTCTATATTAACGACAGTATGCTCTGAGGGTCTGTGTCATGAACCTTTAAGTAAGTTGTTCATGTAACATGGACTGATGGATGTATGGGCCTTTTCTGGTCACCCAACACACAATTAATGTCGGAGAAATATTTTTTACTCCGTCAACTGGTCACGCATTCAGATTTGTTTTAAACTGACCACACTTCTTGGAGTAGGTCTTTGTGGTCCACGAAACACTGTAACAGAAAGATCTTTCAAAAACTGTCAATTTCCTCAAATCGTTTAAAGTAGTAAAAAATGGAGGAAAAAGTGTTTTTTCCAATAGGGTACTTCGGAGTAAGACTGGACCGGAAGTCAGCGACAGAACGGGAGAAACAAAAGAGCGTCGCGCGGCCGTGCTGAGCGGTGGTGGGGGTCGAAATCGGCGGAGTGGGGGTGTAGGCGGCGCGCGCATACTGCCCCCACTCCGCCGATTCCGGCCCCCACCACCGCTTAGCACGGCAGCGCGACGCTCTTTTGTTTCTCCGGTTTTGTCGCTGACTTCCGGTCTAGGTTTCCTCCGAAGTACCCTATTAAAAAATGTTAAGCTTGCTCTGTGAAAGGCCGAGGTAACTTAAAAACAAATTTAAGATCATTTAGTCAAAAAACTTTGCGTAGCTGATTTTTCTATTAAACGCTTAATTTCAACGAAAACAGTCTACTGTGGCTAAATGAGTGTTTAGATTTCGATGAAATTCGGTGTGGAATACTTTCCTACCTAGTACTTAAACGCCCTAAAGTTTCGACTACCTCAGACAATTGGTATAGAAATTACTATTTTCAACCACACCTCACCTTAAAATGTATGTCCTGTGGCTAAGTGTATCGTGTAGTTTCCTTGGCGCCATGACAAATTTCTTGCTGAAACGTTCCAAGAACTAAATCAAAAGCAACAGTCCGTCCGAAAGCATTTAATTAAATTTAAATTAATCACTAAAATCAATGAAACTGTGGCTCCGATTTCCAAAATATAACTTATTTTGAATGACTTTTAAAGCGATTAGAAAGGGATGACGATTTTGAAACGACGCCCAACCACTAAAGTGAACACATTTCCTGTTGTTTCCAGCTCTTGTGGAACCGATCGTCTTGTCACTGGGAGCAAGTTGCTGTCAAGTTTGTCCCATCATTTGTGGACTTCTTGGCCTGGGATGCATACCAAGCGAGTGTGACTCAACTGGGTGCTGCACTTGCTCACCAAGAACATTTACTACACGACCACCAACAACGCCTCCATGTGACACCACAACAACCACAAAGGCACCAACAACACCACCACCATGTGCCTCAACGTTGACATCAACAGTAACACCTACAACATTAACGCCTACAAGATGCAACACGGTGACACAAAGGACCACACCTCCATGGGAACCTATAACTTCAACGACTATCATCACAACGCCATCAACCACCATCATAACGACGCCACCACCACCTACACCAACGCCAACAACAACGCCAGTCTGCAACACAAAGCTACCATCACCAACAACGGAGACACCAACCACGACCACTGAGACACCTACCGAGACACCATCCACAACTACAGAGACGCCTTCCCCACCGACTGAGACACCAGCCACGCCCACTCAAACTCCAACTACAACTGTGACGCCTTCACCACCCACCGAGACGCCACCAACGACTTCTCAGACGCCTTCTCCGCCGACTGAAACACCACCCACGGCCTCTGAGACACCTTCGCCGCCTACTCCAACCCCAACTACGACTCCCCAAACGGAAACGCCATGCGACAGAACTCCATCACCACCAACTGTGACGCCATCGCGACCCACAGAGACTCCGCCAACTGAAACACCACCCACAGAGACTCTGCCAACCGAAACACCACCCACAGAGACTCCGCCAACAGAAAAACCTCCCACAGCGACTCCGCCAACTGAAACACCACCCACAGAGACTCCGCCAACTGAAACACCACCCACAGAGACTCCGCCAACTGAAACACCACCCACAGAGACTCCGCCAACTGAAACACCACCCACAGAGACTCCGCCAACTGAAACACCACCCACAGAGACTCCGCCAACTGAAACACCACCCACAGAGACTCCGCCAACATCATCTCAGACGCCATCTCTGCCGACGGAAACACCGCCCACGCCCTCTGGAACACCTTCGCCGCCTACACCAACTCCAAGTACAACTCCAGAAACGGAGACGCCATGCGACACAACTCCTTCACCGCCAACTGTGACGCCATCAACACCATCTGTGACGCCTTCGACACCCACAGCGACTCCCTCAACTGAAACACCACCCACAGAGACTCCGCCAACTGAAACCCCACCACAGAACTCCGCCAACTGAAACCCCACCCACAGAGACTCCGCCAACTGAAACACCACCCACAGAGACTCCGCCAACTGAAACCCCACCCACAGAGACTCCGCCAACTGAAACACCACCCACAGAGACTCCGCCAACTGAAACACCACCCACAGAGACTCCGCCAACTGAAACCCCACCTACAGAGACTCCGCCAACATCTTCTCAGACACCATCTCTGCCGACGGAAACACCGCCCACGCCCTCTGGAACACCTTCGCCGCCTACACCAACTCCAAGTACGACTTCAGAAACGGAGACGCCATGCGACACAACTCCATCACCGCCAACTGTGACGCCACCAACACCAACTGTGACGCCTTCGACACCCACAGTGACTCCGCCAACTGAAACACCACCCACAGAGACTCCGCCAACTGAAACACCACCCACAGAGACTCCGCCCACTGGAACGCCACCCACAGAGACTCCGCCAACATCTTCTCAGACACCATCTCTGCCGACGGAAACACCGCCCACGCCCTCTGGAACACCTTCGCCGCCTACGCCAGAAACGGAGACGCCATGCGACACAACTCCATCACCGCCAACTGTGACGCCATCAACACCATCTGTGACGCCTTCGACACCCACAGCGACTCCGCCAACAGAAACACCACCCACAGAGACTCCGCCAACTGAAACACCACCCACAGAGACTCCGCCAACTGAAACACCACCCACAGAGACTCCGCCAACTGAAACACCACCCACAGAGACTCCGCCAACTGAAACACCACCCACAGAGACTCCGCCAACTGAAACACCACCCACAGAGACTCCGCCAACATCATCTCAGACGCCATCTCTGCCGACTGAAACACCGCCCACGCCCTCTGGAACACCTTCGCCGCCTACACCAACTCCATCTACGTCTCCAGCAACGGAGACGCCATGCGACACAACTCCATCACCGCCAAGTGTGACGCCATCAACACCATCTGTGACGCCTTCGACACCCACAGCGACTCCCTCAACTGAAACACCACCCACAGAGACTCCGCCAACTGAAACACCACCCACAGAGACTCCGCCAACTGAAACGCCACCCACAGAGACTCCGCCAACTGAAACACCACCCACAGAGACTCCGCCAACTGCAACGCCGCCCACAGAGACTACGCCAACACCTACTCAGACTCCGTCCCCTCCCACGGACACGACCTCGCCACCTACCACCACGATCACAGATACTCCAACCCACAGTGAAACCCCCCCTTCGACTCCATCAACACCTTGTGACACGAACACTCCTACCCCCACGACTGTAACTACTCAGAGACCAACAACGTGTCCAACCTCTGCAGTGACTACTCCGAGACCCACTACCCTGTCGTCAACAACATTGATACCCACGACGGTAACTACCCCGAGGCCAACGACTCTTCCGCCCACGACAGTGACTACTCCGAGACCTACGACGTGTCCACCCACGACAGTGACTACTCCGAGACCAACGACTCTACCACCCACGACAGTGACTTCTCGAAGACCTACGACGTGTCCAACCACAACAGTGACTACTCCGAGACCTACGACTCTCCCTCCTACGACAGTGACTACTCCGAGACCAACGACTCTACCACCCACGACAGTGACTACTTCGAGACCTACGACTTGTCCAACCACAACAGTGACTACTCCGAGACCTACGACTCTCCCTCCTACGACAGTGACTTCTCCGAGACCAACGACTCTCCCTCCCACGACGGTTACTACTCCAAGACCTACGACCAGCCCTCCTACGACAGTGACTTCTCCGAGACCAACGACTCTCCCACCCACGACAGTGACTACTCCGAGACCTACGACTTGTCCATCCACAACAGTGACTACTCCGAGACCTACGACTCTCCCACCCACGACAGTGACTACTCCGAGACCTACGACTCTTCCACCTACGACAGTGACTACTCCTAGACCTACGACGTGTCCACCTACGACAGTGACCACTCCGAGACCAACGACTCTTCCACCCACGACGGTTACTACTCCGAGACCTACGACTCTTCCACCCACGACGGTTACTACTCCGAGACCTACGACTCTTCCACCCACGACAGTGACTACTCCGAGACCTACGACTTGTCCACCCACGACAGTGACCACTCCGAGACCAACGACTCTCCCACCCACGACGGTTACTACTCCGAGACCTACGACTCTTCCACCCACGACAGTTACTACTCCGAGACCTACGACTCTTCCACCCACGACAGTGACCACTCCGAGACCAACGACTCTCCCACCCACGACGGTTACTACTCCGAGACCTACGACTCTTCCACCCACGACAGTTACTACTCCGAGACCTACGACTCTTCCACCCACGACAGTGACTACTCCGAGACCCACGACTCTCCCGCCCACGACTTTGCGACCTACGACGGTAACTACCCAAAGGCCTACCACCATCTTGACTACTACTTTGTGCCCCTCTACCGTGTCGTCCACAACTTTGAGACCTACGACGGTAACTACCCCAAGACCCACGACGCTTCCACCCACGACAGTGACTTCTCCATGCCCAACCACCCTTTCGTCCACGACGGTTACTACTCAAAAGCCCACTACAATCTTAACAACAACACTGTGCCCTGCCACCCTTTCGTCTACAACTATGAAACCCACGACGATAACTACTCAAAAACCTAGCACAACTCTGTGCCCAACTACCGTGCCACCACCGACAACGCCTCGTGTTCCGTCGACGACGATGAAACCGCCACCAACAGTTGTTGGTGGTGGTTATTAGGCAAAAATATTTTTACTTCAATTTCATGTTTGCGCCAATTTTTGTGTGTTTGTTTTTCAGACAGTAAAAACCTTACTGTTGTCGTCTGTTCCTTGTTTGAAAATAAAGAGAACAGTAGTTGAAACTAAAGTGAGCTCACTGTGACCAACCCAGTAGTCCCAGCAGCGCCTGACGACTGGTGCATAGGCAACTCATTCAACACCTGCTGTCGCCTCACACTGCCTTGGGGCAGAGTGCCTCTCCGATGGTTAGCACGCGTAGGCCGTGCCGCTGTACAGCCCTGTTAGCACCCTGCTGCTGAACGGAACAAACCGCCTCCGATGATCCGATGGTAGTTGGTCCGGGTAGGGGGAAATCTGATTTCTGTGCGTGGTGGTGTGCCCATGGACCAAAAAGACAAACAAAGTTGTCGTCGGATACAACAGCGGAAGCCACCCACATGCGTCCAGCACTTTCGTCGAGAGGCCTGTTTCCTCGCTTCCGGGCAATACGCATGTGCACGTGCGGAACCTTGACATGCGGCAATCACTGCGATCGAGACTTTTCACAACTTTCACTTTTCTCAAAAGGCGGGTGTTTATGCCCAACGCCTTTTAGAAGCATTCTCTGCTCAAGTCGATTCCCAATCCGAGCACTAGCTTCCGTCCATCCCCACCTCCCATCTCGCTCAAGGGTATCGGCATCACCCTTCGAACCACCGCCATTAGATCCGTGTCGAAACAAGTGAGAGCTAGTCCCTGAGGCGGGGCGAAGCGCGGCGGCCTGCAGACTGATTCCGCACAGAGTGTCGTCGCCCTGCCTCTCTCGCTCCTGCACGGACCGACCCATGAGTGCGAAAGAGACAGAGCAACGAAAGCCATGTTCGGAATCGCTCGGCAGCAGCCGAGCCACCCGCCAGCTAATGGACCGTGTGGGCGAGATGGAAAACCAGGTGCGAAAGCCCGGCCGGTTGGCCCTTGGTGGGCCGGCTGGCCCGGGGGCAGGGACGGCCGGCTGGCCCGGGGGCAGGGACGTGCGAGACCCCGAGGCGCACAGGTAGACGGCAAGGTACTTACACGGCGCTGATGACACACCGCGCAGATGGGACTGCAACGGGCCAGTCAGGCAGCTAAAGTGGGGACTATCCTCACTTCACCCTGCAAGATGCCTCTCGGTATTCTGGCCCGGAAGAACAACAATGAGGAAAGCCGGAAAGAAATAAAACATCTTTTGTGTAATTCTAGCTGTGGATGGGGTCTGGAGCTCATCCACCTCGTAGTTTTCTTAAAATGGATCACTTTTAGGTTTTGTTTTTACCCTTTCTTCTTCTTCGTTTGAAAAACTCGAGCCGTAGTATCTCAAGCTCCTACGGAGCTTTCTCTTCGTAGCCGCAATACAATCAAAAAGCATAGCATAATGATTGCACGACTAAGGTTTAGTGGACTGTTACCTATGATGAAAGTATCTCAGAGACTTGCAATCATTGTCTTCATACAAATACGAACCAATTTCTCAGATGAGGACAGATTTGTATCGTACACTCCTGTGAAATATCGCAGCATCGTAAATTCAGGGTGTCGCACGCCGCCGAGTGTGAGTCCTGTCTTGTTGCGAGACGAACAAAGCACCGCTTTTGACATGCAGATGGTTTGGTTCTCCAACGGGTTCCGCAAGGCCGTGGGCCGGGAGGTACCGGCGCGGCTCCTTGCGGTGCTGAGAAGAGCAAGGCCCTCAGGCCGGCCAGATATCGGCAGATGTAACAGGCAACGATGCGGTGGCGTGCGCCAAAGACTGGGTGCTGCAGTCTGATCCCGAACAGTGCTTCCGGCGCTCGGTCTCTCTCACGCTCATTGGACGAGCCGCTGGGTGTGCCTGAGCGGCAAAGGACTGTTCGGAATCTGCCTGCTGGTGCTTCCTTTGCTCACGGGGTGTGGCATACGGCTTACGGTGTGTGGACGGCAGTGGGCCACATGGACGTTGCCTGCTGAGGCATGCGGGCGCATGCGCGAAGCGAGTCAACCGGTTGGAACCGAGTCGGACTCGGAAAGGAACGGCTGAGTGGCCGGCTCGTCGCCGCGGCCATTATCTGATGAATGAAAGGCCGAGCAAGCGGATAGAACCGAGCCGGGCCCACTGGCCCCGCCAGGCCCGCCAGCCTGCGCATAGGGGCTGCGTGCGACCCGGCGTCGTGGCCAGCCGGCCCTGCCGCGCCAGCAGGAGCGACAGAGACTGCCAGCAAGGTCAAAGCCGCAGGCCGTAGGCAACCTGCGTCCACATCTCCCAGCAGCAACAGCCTCCTCCACGTGCTCCCCGCGGCGTTCGCGTCCCCACGTCTTGCTGGAAAGCCTGACATAGTTTTCCACAACGACGACGCGAAACCGAGTCTGCCGCAACACACGCCCGCCCATTCCTCGGATCAGCCTTAATCGAGCCACACGTCTCACACTCACCCTTCGTCTTCTTCACTTTTGTTTTGGCTTATTTGACTGCAGTTTTCGAACCTGCTGGAAATAGTTATGAGCAGGCTGGACTGCAAATATAGTCAAATAGAAAGTTGTCACTTGACTGGATGAGTGAGCAGCAGCTGCCAAACGGTGGAGGTGGGCCGAGGTGGACGGTGTTCGCTGACTCCGAAGAGGTTCTGGTTCCAACGGCAGCGTTTCGGGACCAGCGCGCACAGCGGCGGCGCCCTCCCACAGCGGCCTGCAAACAATCGCCCGTGGTCCGCGCCGACTGCATGCACTAAGGACAGCGTGTGGTTGCGGCAGTACAAGCCAACCCCAACTCACGGACATTCAACCGATCAGCTAAATTTTGAATTTGCAGAGAATCCCCCGATCGGTGGGAACGATGTCTTACTCTTCGTCATCATAGTTCTTAATTAGCCCGCTCCTCCAGCGGAGGCGGCTGTTCGCACCCACCGTGTGCCGAGCGTGGCGGCGTCGCAGAGGTCTGGCCGGGCCACTGCAAGTGTCGGGCAGTCGCCTGGTGCGGCGACGAGGCGGAGAGGGGAGGGGCGGGGCGGGGCGCGCGGCGGGCAACCGTGCTTGCTTGACTATGCTCGGCAGTCCGGGCGGGAGGTTCGGCGGGCGACACGGCGAAGCACGCGAAGCCGCCAAGACAGACAGTCCGACCGCACCGCGCCGCGCGCCGCAACAAACAAAACTCGAACCGCGGAACTGCGACCGGCAGTAGTGACGCGCGCGAACGGGGCCCCTTAAAAGCAAAACTTAAGAGCCTTTCCCTCGCGAAAACGACTGTGAGTGATGTAGCTGTGTAGTGGCTGAGTCAATGTCGTGTGTCCATGTGAGTGAGTCGCAGTGTGCTTGTGTAGTGCTTGGCCGCTTGGCCGCTTCATCGCGGAAATGCTTGACAGGAATGGAGTGGGCGGCGACACGACGCGCCGCGATGCCGCACTGCTATCTGCGGCCTGTGATTTCACCGACGCCTTATCAGGCCGCCGTCGGCCCGTCGGCCCGTCGCTTCATTTTGTCCGCTTGCTAGTGCTGCAGCAGTCAGCCGGTGGCCCAGTTCCATCCGCGGTGACCGCGGCGCCGGCCGGCGTCCGGGACCACGCCGACGATGCGGCGATGGCGTCCACCTGACCTAGCGACTGGGAAGCGTGCACAAAGTGCAAGGTGATGCTCCGGGAGTAGCGGCCAGCTCTGCACCTGCAAGCTTTCAACAGGATAGTGCAATGTCGCTACGCTACAGAGTAGTCTAGTCTACGATTCGAAGAATCGGAGACGCGGTCTGACTGGCAGTGTCTGCGCAGTGTGCACGATGAGAGACTCTGCTCGGCGAAAGACGTCGGTTTTAAGGGCGTACGGGTGGCAAAATTTTTTTTTCGGCATTTGATAGTGTTGGGTGTGTTTTCTAATCCTGCCGAGCGGTTTTCCTCTGTGACGCTTAGTTTGGGCGTAACGATGCCTACAAGTTCGAAAATTGTGCGTTTTTCGCCATTTTCGGACCCAGGTTCCTGGAGAACCAATGGGAGGAGCATAGTGAAATTGCGCATGCTTGTAGAAGACAACCACAGGTATGATGTAAAGAAATTTCGCGGTGATCGGGTTCAAGGGAAGACTCCTGGAACGCCTTGAAAATGGACAGTTTTGTGAAGTGCGCAGCGACTAAACTACAAGAGTGAGGAGGTTGAAAAACCTTTACCTCACAGCCACGACTTTCCTCTATTGATTGCAAAAAGTTCCAAGTCGCTGGAACAAACGGTTCATCCAGAACCTGGGTCCGAAAATCAAGTATATTTGCTGTCGTTTCAACAGGAGAGAGAGACAAGCGATGTCTTGTCTTTCTCGCATCGACTTGTTTCCGAAGCAGCCCCCGCTGCAGGTAGCCAGCCGGGGAACAAAGCGAGCCCCAGACCCTCGCCGCCGCGTGCCGTCTGGGACCGGACTGCAGCCAGTGCGGAGCCATCTCCAACTTTTGCAAAACGGGAGGTCAAAGCTTCGGTCAAAATTGTCGCAGGACTATTTTTCAAAGTACCATTGGAACCGCGATTTTGCGAGAAAACCATTTCTGTCCGATTGGACGCTGAAAAACGGGCCGTTCAAAAAATTTCAGTCTGGGGTTGAGGGTCAATAAATCCTCTTGTCACCATCCTCGCTTCGGTGCGACGAGCCGCCGGCAGTGAATGAGGCCCTCGACACAATAGACAGGGGGCGACTACCTGGCCTAGTCCAGAGAGTCAAATTTCTAACGCGTCGCTTGACATGTTTGCAACGATGACCAATGCACGCGGGACAAAATTCTGGATCTATTCATGCAAAATTTGAATTCGAGCGATCATTTTGACGAAGCAGGACAAACTGCATTTCACACCTACACTGAAATGTGAACCGTTTCGTGACAAGCATTTTGGTAGCGTTGTCAAAAATTGTCATTTTACTATGAACACGGACTTAGAAAAATTACAGCCGATTGGCCGGACAAGCAAAACTGCTCGGCTGCTCATCGGAGCCCAGCTCCGGAGGCGAGTTGCCGTTGCCCCTCTCCGGTCGGGGGGCAATAAAAGCTATTGTGCTGTAGTGTCTGCGTGGCCCTGCCTGACCTGGCTGCAGTCTGGCGACGCCTGACGGGGCCAACGCTTATTCGGAAAAGCCTTCTCGAAATGGACCGCCACCCTTACGTCCTTAAAGTGTGCCTTCAGTTAGCACCAGTGATCCTCGAGTCGCTCCGTGCCTCAGCCGCCCCTTCTCACGTGTCTCCATTGCACCGGCCGAGCCGAGCCAACCGATGGCGAGAGACGAGCGGTACTGCGTTGCCGGCGTGCGTTGGGGGCGTGCGTTGACGGCGTGCGTTGACGGCGTTCATTGGCGGCGTGCATTATCAGCGTGCGTTGACGGCACGCGTTGACGGCGTGTTTTGACCGCGTGCGTTGACGGCGTGCATTATCAGCGTGCGTTGGGGGCGTGCGTTGACGGCGTGCGTCGACGGCGTTCATTGGCGGCGTGCGTTGGCAGCGTGCGTTGACGGCGTACGTTGTCGGCGTGCGTTAACGACGAGCGTTGACGGCGTGCGTTGACTGCGTGCGTTGACTGCGTGCGTTGACTGCGTGCGTTGACTGCGTGCGTTGACTGCGTGCGTTGACTGCGTGCGTTGACTGCGTGCGTTGACTGCGTGCGTTGACTGCGTGCGTTGACGGCGTGCATCCGCAAGGCGCGCGCCACCACCCACGTGCAGAGTGCAGAGCGATTCCGCAACGGCCCCGTCGCTGTGGCTGTGCTCCCGTCGCGACGAAACTCTGTGCGAAATGAGAGGTCAACCGAAAGCAAAGCGAGGCAAAGCAACAATCTGTAGTGGGCATCGCGTGGCAGTGCTGGCCCCAACAGTGTCGTGCCCGCCGCGGCGCGTGGCGTGGAGCGTGGCGTGCGCATGCCCTGGCTAGCCGGCTGCTTTTCCAAATAGTGATCTCATCGCTGTCTCCCTCGCACTCACCGGGGTGTTCCTTAAGCGTGCGAGAAAGAGAGCTACGAAACCGTGGCCACTGCATTGCCCTTCCAGCGCGCGCAGATAACGGTTATCACCCGATAATTCCGCAGGGCGCAGGGCTACCATGGTGGGGCCGCTCGGCCAGGTGGGCGCCGCGCCGGTCGGTCCGACGTGCCCTGCCCTCCGCGGCGCTGGCGGCGCTCAACATTGCGTGCAAGCGCGCTCGCCGCGCCGCGCCACACCGCGTCCGGACACAGCTGTGGTCTAGGGCACTCTAGGGTTACCGCCCATTCTTGTGGCCCCTGCCTGGCTGCAGCTCGCCGCGGCTGGCCGTGCCGGCGGTGAACACCGCGGCGCCACGGACGGCGGCGTACCTGCAGGCCGACGGAAGCGGCGGAAGCACGCGGCTCGCAGCTCCGACTTTGTAGTGGAACAACGACCGGCCCGGCGACCTGCGTGCCGACAGACAGCCACTTTGCGTCGTGTTTCAGAAACGCTGGAGTGAGGTTATGAGCTGCCTGGCGGCACAGTACGTAAAACCGATTGCCGTTTTATGGCGACAGACTCGCTGAAAGAAGTTAATCTTGTCGTGGGTGGCTGAAACCGGTGACACCGTGACGACATAATTCTTCTTTCAGGCTGACTGATTTCGGGCGGTGGCTGTCTGTCTTGCACTGGCGGGTCGTTGTCCCGAAGGGATGCACCCGTGTGAAGCATTTCCGGACGCCTAGTCCGCGCTCTCGCCTTACTTGTCCCGGCCGCGCATTGCCGTGCGCTCCAATGCACACGCACGGCGACGCACGGTGCGTGCGTGGAGGCCGCGACACCGTGAGCGAGCAGCGTGCCGCCGCAGGCGAACAGAGGCTCTGTCTCTCGCACTCACGGGCATCATTGCTGTAGAGCGAGAGAGACGGAGCCAGCCAGCTGTGTGTGGTGAGCAGTGACGTCCGCGCTGCTAAACCCGCTCATGACGTAACCTGACCTCAAGGTGGGCCGGAGCCTGCCGCCTGCGGCCCGATTCCACACAGCATCGCTCTGTCTCCCTCGCACCCAAAGCGGACGTGCCGCGAGTGCAAGAGAGACGCCACTTGCGTGCTGGCCGGCAGGTGGGCATTAGGTGCAGGGATTAGGCACCACGCCGTCCGCGCCGCGAGTACAGCACGGCCGCCTCCAGGTCTGCGTCGAGCTCGCGGCTCTCCAGGTCCAGGAGGCGGGCTGGCACCCCTGGCACGGCAACCACGTGAGCAGAGCGGATCGGACGCGTCCATGACCCTGCAGCTCGCAGCCCTCTATCCTCACGGCGTCAGCCGCAGCCAGACGATCGAGTTGACCAGCTGACTTGGCGGTTCCGCTCCTCGCCGCCCCGCCGCCCCGCCGCCTCACCGCGCTAGCCGTGAGGCCGAGCCGTTTATGTAAATAGAGTCGCACGGCTTCGGCTGGAGCGGCCGAGGCCTCTACGCTGGGCGTCTAGCCTGGGCGTCTAGCCTGGGCCTCTAGCCTGGGCCTCTATCCCGGGCCTCTAGCCCGGGCCTTTAGCCTGAGATTGTAGCCTGGGCGTCTAGGCTGGGCGTCTGGCCGGGGCGTCTAGTCTAGCCTGGGCCTCTAGCCTGGGCCTCTAGCCTGGGCCTCTAGCCTGGGCCTCTAGCAGGGGCATCTAGCCCAGGCTAGCCCACGTTAGCCTGGGCCGGCCGGCGAGGCTCGGACCGGCCACGCGAGCCTGCGCGGCCAGCGCGAGTAAAGCTTGTCTTCTGTGTTCGTTTGTCGGCCCAGGTGGGCCCAGGCGGGCCTAGGTGGGGCCGCGTGCCGCGCAGAGTCCTAGAGCGTGGCCACGCCTACCGTGTGTCCTTACCGATACCTGCAGCCGGCCGAGGCGCAGCGCAGCCAAGGACGCGCCGCGCTGCCGCGCTTCCGTGCCGCCTTTCATCACCGCGACAAAACTCTTTTACGAGCGTGCCCCGCGGTGCCCCGCGCCCTCGGACTCTTCCTCGGACTCGTCCTCGTCCTCCAGGCGGTGCGTGGGCGCCGTGGGCGCCAAGGCATCGCCAAGGCATCGCCAAGGCATCGCCAAGGCATCGCCAAGGCATCGCCAAGGCATCGCCTACACTCTAAATGTAGGGTGCCCAGCAACTGGGCGCCTTTGTCGCCCGCCCCACTTTTTAGGGTGCCAAATGTCGCCCAGTTTCTGGGCACCTTTGTCGCCCAGTCTCGGGGTGGACAAATCATACAGTAACCGACCCTCTCCCATGGTAGAGCATGCTCAGGTGTCTAGATCCTGGGCGACTAAGGTGCCTAGATTCTGGGCACCTTCGGCACCTCATTTTGCTGCTGAGCCATGGGTGAAGGCAGGTTTCTTAATGGTTGTCCACCCCGAGACTGAGTGACAAAGGTGCCCAGGAACTGGGCGACATTTGGCACCCTAAAAAGTGGGGCGGGCGACAAAGGCGCCCAGTTGCTGGGCACCCTACATTTAGAGTGTAGGCATCGCCACAGTGCCAAGGCAGGTGGCTTCCTCGGGGCTGGCTTTACTGGTTTGCCGCGCACCGCCTTGCCGCCGCGGCCGCGCGGTGCCGCACTGTGTGTGTGCGACTCGCGGCCTCGCGTGGGCGGGCCAGGAGGAGGCGCGTCCGCCGAAGGCTTTGTGTGTGTGCGTGCGCTGTCGAGTGTGTGAGTGTATGCACTGCTGTGTTTCCCGCGCCGGCCCTAGGATCACATTCGCAAGCTAGGCGCGCAAACAGTGCGGTGCCGGCGGTGCCGGCGTTCGGCGCGGAACTGCAGCCACACTATCGGCTGGTGTGTGTGGTTGTGTGTGTGCCGACATTGCCTGGCCTGCTTATCGGCTCGGATTAACTCCACCGGGTCGCAGCATTCTCCGCGCTCTTCCCCGCCGACGGTGGCGGCGACGCGGCGACTCGTCCCGACCATCCTCGCGCGGCAGGCTGCTGCGGCTGGTGCTGGTACTGTATGGGTAATGGCGGTTTGGCGGTGGTTCGGCGGCGACGCGGCCAAGCTGTGACTGGCGGCCTGGCGGTCCCCCGGTACACACGCTCTTCGATAAGACGGGCCAGCCAGCCCAGGACAGCCGCGCTGTCACGAGTGGCGCTGGATCAGGTGACGGCTCCTCTGACTCGCCGCGCCTCCGACAGAATTCTTTTGTCAACCGTGCGTACCCTTGGCACTTGACAGCCTTTGCATCCTTCTCGGCAGTCAGGCGGCTCCTTCGGCAGCCTTTCGCAGTCCTCGTGGTCCCATCGGCGGTCCCTTCGGCAGTCCGTGCGGCCGCTTCAGCACGTCCTGGCCTGTCCTGGCCGCGGCCGGCGGCCGGCCACAACATAACGCAGCTAAGAGCACGGCGCGCCGTGGCGGTCGCCGAAAGGAAGTGCCCCATTGGCCTCAACCACCTCCCCGCCGCCCGCCGCGGCCCGCCGCCACGGGGAGGACGCCGTCGACGCCGTGCGGCCGCGTCACGCGGAGCTCGAGTAACCCCGAGCACTCCGGCCCTGCCGCCAGCTCAACAAGTCTGAGAGCGCGGAAAAGAGACGGAATCCGACAACACGACAATGGGGCCAGAGACATGTTTGGAGTCGGTGCGCTCTGCGTCGCTCTGCGTGTCGCGAGGCTCGTAGCGCCACGACCCGGATGTAGGTCAGGGTCGCCGGCCGGCCGGCAGGGCAGGGCCCAAACTTGATTGAGTCGATGGGCAGCAGATATCTGGCGCCGCCTCGCTGCCGCCTGCCGCTCGCCCCGCGCATGTCGATGAACTGCGGCTAACGGTCGAGTCTGGTCGGGTCTGGTCGCGTCGCAGGTTCCGTTCCTCCTCCAAGAGGAGCACCGCTAATTCCGGCCCGCCTCGCAGCGCGGCGCAGCGCGCCCAGGGCCCAGAATCTAGAGCAATTAGTGAGTGCAGCTGGGCTGCTTGGCCGCACTGGCGCTGCGTCACCAGGACCCCCAGGAGTGCACCTGACCGCCGCGGCAGTGGGCGCTCGACGGGATGCTCCGCCGCGGGGCGCTTATCGACGGGGAGGTGCCCGGCCTGGTGCATGGCGACGCGACGCTGCTCCTGCGGGCCCAGGGTTGCTGCGTGGCGCAGGCAGGGTTCATTCCGTTTGCGACATCGCTCGGATTTCGCCACGCAATGCGGCGCGCCGAGGCGGTGGACGCTAGTACGCCAGTTAGCACCCGGATAGTGCCATTAAAGGCATTAGTGCCTGCGGGCCGCCGCCGGGGACCCTTGGGCCTCGCGGGGCGCGCGGGGCGGGGCGGGCAGGGGCGGGGCACGTGCGGGGCGGGCGCAGACGAGTCGCACCTACGGGGGAAAATAGACCACGGCCGCGAAAATCGCCCAACGCGCTCGAGACGACACTGGTAAATCGTGCAGAAATAGCGGAGCGGCCGGATTGTGTAGCATTTCTGGTAATAGGGCAGGATACATTGATTGCCTGACCCTTCGTGCCTCGTCGGCAGGGCCCTGACCGATCCTGACTTATTCAGTGCTGTCCCTGTTTCAGACGCGGCGATGGCTCCGGGACGGGGGCCCCCCGCGGGGCCGGCCGGGCTGGGCGCGATGGCGGTGCTGCTGCCGCTCGCCTGCCTGGGCTGCCTCGCGATAGCGGAGGCCGCCGCCACAACGCCGGCGCCAGGTATTGTCCCCGGAATCGGAAATCGGATCTGCATCCAAAAAGGACAAACGTGCTTCCGCGCGACTGCGAATGAGAACGACCTTTTTTCCCCACTTTGCAGTGCCGAAATGCAAGCAGCCCCCGCTGGCGGGCAACTGCACCACCTACCTCCACAAGTGGTACTACGACGGCGACGTGTGCCGCACCTTCACCTACGGCGGATGCAACGGCAACCTCAACAGGTTCAACACTGAGTACGAGTGCCTCGCGGCCTGCGCGCCGGGCCGTAAGTTGGAGCTTGGAACCTTGTGAGCCGCCACGGCGCGCCACAGCCGTGTTCGGTCCCGTGGCCAGCGTGCTCACGCCGTCACGATGCTTTCGCGCTGTCCGCAGACACGCTGCCGCCATACATGATTTCCACGACCACCACGCCAGCGCCCCGCGGCGTCAACGCCTCCACGACGCCCAAGCGGCCGGGCACCACCAAGAGGCCGCCGCCGACGGAGCCGCCGGTGCCGCTGGCGGACCGCGGCCATGAGCTCACGTTCGCGGAGACGGGCCGCCAGAAGGTGTTCATGATGACGCGCGGCGACGCCTTCATCCAGGTGGACGACCACCGCATCCCCACGTTCCAGCTCAGGTAATGACGTTCTGTCTCTCTCGCGCCCACACGGGATGCCACGCCCCACCGATGCGAGAGAGGCAGGTTGGCAAATGCAATGTGCTTCCAGGCTGTGCCGCGAGATTTCGTTCCAGTTCCGCACGCGGCTGCCGCACGGGCTGCTGGTGTACCACTCCGTCAAGAACAGACCCGGCGGCCTGGAGCCCTACGCGCTCTACGTCATCGTGGAGAAGGGCCAGCTCAAGGTGGTGCACGTCATCGGGAAGCACTCCACGTCCGTGACCGTCGGCGAGGGTGCGTGCCGCGGCGTGCCGTTCGCCTCCGTCAGCGCCTCCAGCAAGTGCTTCGGGATTCTGACTGTACCATGCCCACAGGCCTGAACCGGGACACGTGGCACACCGTGCTGGTGCGCATCGACGTGCCCAACTCGCGGCTCCTGGCGTCGGTGGACAACCGCACGGCCGAGGCCAGCATCCTGGGGCTCACGCCCGGCTACGGCGTCACCACCGACCTGCCGTCCGTCGTGCTCATCGGAGGTGAGGAGGAGGAAGAGGGCCTCTAGGGCGTCGACGAAACAGGGAGGGACTGCACGGTAGGCCAGAAGACCGGTGGAGGCGGCCGAAATTCTAGACGCGTTCTGACCTCTATAGTCACTAAGTAGGACTCGAACCAAACGTGTGACCCTACCGATGGATTCCTCGTCTGGAGAGCAATCCATTGGTGCGGTCACACGCTCGGTTTGAGTCCTGTTTAGCGACTCTGGAGCTCAAAATCCGTCCAGAGTTTTGGACGCCTGCGCCGCCTGTGGACTAACACTCGGCTTGCGCAGGTCTGAGCCCCGAAGAGAAGCTGCACGGCGTCAAGTACATCATCGAGTCCTTCATGGGCTGCATCAAGGACATGCGGCTGAGCGCAGGCAAGAGCAGCAGCGAGCTGGAGCCCATCAGGCCCCTGGTGGCCAGCAAGCACGACAACGTCCTGGAGGGTTGCATCAACAAGTGCGTCGGGCTGCTCGGCTGTGACGACGGGGCCCTGCAGGGGGGCGAGGGGCAAGGCAGGACAATGACAGTCTTCTGGTTGCAGGTGCCGCACGCGGGACAACCTGTGCTTCGTGGGCAGCCACTGCATCAACCACTACCAGGACGTGTCGTGTGACTGCTACGGCACCGAGTACGAGGGCGAGCGCTGCGACATCTACAGTGAGTTGCAGCAACCTGTGAGTCAGCCTGGTCCCGCCCTTCGAGAATATGACCGTGTCCTTGTTGCAGCGGCGACGGTGCTGACGCTCAGGGGATCATCCTTCGTGTCGTACCGCATCTACGACTGGAAGGACAGAGTGCATTCCAACGTCAACAGAATCAGCTTGTTTTTCAAGGTGACTTTAAACACTTCTCCAGCCGTCTTTTCGGAGCGGAGCGTTCTGAAGCAGGTCCTCTCGATTCGATTCGATTCCAGACCCGGTTCGACGACTCGGCCCTGTTCTACGCGAGCGGCGAGACGGACCGCCACCACCACATCGCCGCCTCCATCGTCAACGGCTCGGTCGTGGTGGAGATGGACTTCTGGGCGGGCCCGGCCATCGTCACGGACATGAAGACCATCGTGACCAACAACCACTGGCACAACCTGACCATCTACCACGCGCGCGACCGCGTGCACATCTCGCTGGGTGCCGAGAAGAAGGAGATCTCGCTGCCGGGCACGCAGCACTACCTGCAGATCGACCCCGAGATCTACATCGGCGGCGGCCCCGAGCTCAACAAGAAGCGCGGTGAGTACGCACTGTAACCACTACGGCACACTCCATGAGTGCGAGAGAGACAGAGCGAGAAGTGCGGGCGGCGGAATAGCTCGGCTGGCCCTGCAGTTTGCTAACTCTCTTGTCCGTCTT
The DNA here is from genome assembly GCF_012932325.1 of Thrips palmi. Lineage (NCBI taxonomy): Eukaryota > Metazoa > Arthropoda > Insecta > Thysanoptera > Thripidae > Thrips > Thrips palmi. The sequence goes on along the minus strand of NW_023144632.1, from coordinate 9,541,783 downwards.
GCCGCCAGGCCTCCTGTCCAACAACAACTTCGCCGGCTCCCTCAAGTACGTCTTCTTCAACGACGTCTCCATCCTCTACGAGCTCAAGAAGGGCAACCCCAAGGTGCACTACATCGGCGTGCTGGCCCCGGAGTTCTACGAGGCGGACGTGGAGATCATCCCGCTCACGTTCCCCTTCCCGTCGTCGCACATCTGGTGGCCCGCCAGCAACGTGCACAACAACCTGTCCCTCTCCTTCGAGTTCAAGAGCTACCGCAGCATGGCCGTGCTCGTGTCCTCCAACGTGACCACCGCGTCCGGCACCGGCTACATGGAGGTGAGGTGTCGCCGTCCCAGGGAAAAGGAAACACAAAGGCGCGCGCTGATACTGTTTTCGGTCGCAGGTGCGCGTCGTCAACGACCAGATCCGCCTGGAGCTCATCCCGGAGATCGGCAAGAACGTGACGCACCTCACCACCGTGACGTTCGACTCGCGGGCCAACTGGCACAACGTGAGTGCGCCCCGGAGTGCGTGGAGCAGCGCACGGTGGATTTGCCAGAAGACCGGTGGAGGCGGTCAAAATCCCGGAAGGGTTTCGAGCTCCAGAGTAGCTAAATGGGACTCGAACCGAAAGTGTGACCCCACCAATGGAATGCTCCCCGAACGAGGAATCCATTGGTGGGGTCACACGTTTGGTTCGAGCGTATCATGTGTATAGCGACTCTTGAGTTCAAACGCGTCTCTGGTTTTGGCCGCCTGTGCCGGTCTGCCGGCCCACTGTGGAGCGCAGCGCTGCAGGCATGCTGCAGGCCACCCCGACCGCGCTGACCGGCTGCCGCTGTGCTTGCAGGTGGACCTGACGTACTCCAAGGGGGAGGTGCGGCTGACGGTGGACTACCGCAACAAGCAGTCGCAGCTGTTCGGCCTCGAGTTCACCATGGGCGACCGCGTCATCATCGGCAGCGCGCTGGGCAGCAAGGCCAACACGGGCCTGGTGGGCTGCATGCGCCAGGTGGTGGTGAACGGCGTGCCGCTGGAGCCGCGCTACGTGGTGCGCACCAAGCACACCGTGGGCACCGTGTCGCTCGACAACTGCCAGCTGGTGGACCCCTGCACGCGGCCCAACGCCTGCGAGCACGGCGGCAAGTGCTCCGTCAAGGACGACCGCGTTACGTGCGACTGCAAGGGCACGGGCTACATCGGCAAGAACTGCCACTTCGGTGAGGGGAACCAGGGAAACCGCCGTCTTGCCTCAGGCCACTGGCCACGGCCGCGCGGCTAACCGGTGAAGGCGGCCAAAATTCTGGACGCGTTTTGAGCGTAAAGAGTTTTGGCCGCCGGCGCCGATCTTCTGGCCCACAGTGTGGCTGTCAAGGCACCACGCTGACGCACTTGGTCTTCCTGCAGCCGAGTTCCGCAAGACCTGCGAGGAGCTGGCGCTGCTGGGCTACACCAAGCCGGACGTGTACCTCATCGACATCGACGGCAACGGCCGCTTCCCGCCCGCCCACGTCAAGTGCGAGTTCCAGTCGCTGGAGGACGCCACCAAGACCATCGTGGAGCACAATCTGCCCAGCCAAGTGGTGGGTGGCCGTGCTGGCTGACTTAGTTTGCTGCTCGCCTTAGTTTGGGAGCAGTCTTGACGCAAGTTTGTTGAAAAAGTGGAAAACGAGATGAATCAATTTTGCACGACTGTTGGCAGGACGTGCGAGGCGCATCCGAGTCGGACTTCAGCTTCACCATCAAGTACCGCGAGTTCACGTCCGAGATGCTGCAGGAGCTCATCTCGCACTCGCTGTACTGCTCGCAGTACATCAAGTACGACTGCTACAAGGCCCCGCTCGAGCTGCACTCGGCCACGTGGTTCGTGTCCTCGGCGCGCAACGGCACGGTGGACTACCTGGGCAACGTGAAGCGGGGCTCGTGCCCCTGCTCGGCCAACCGGACGTGCGTGGACCCCGACCTGTCGTGCAACTGCGACGTGACGGAGAGCAAGTGGCACTCGGACGAGGGCTTCTTCGCCACGCCGTCCTCGCTCGGCATCACCGAGATGGTGTTCCTGCAGCAGAAGGACCTGGACGAGGACGCGCTGGGCAGGATCACCCTGGGCCCGCTCGAGTGCGTCGAGACGAGTGAGTTTCTTGCTTCGCACCGCAGTGGATTTGCCAGAAGACCGGTGGAGGCGGCCAAAACTCGAGACGCTTTTTGAGCTCCAGAAGTCGCGAACAGGATTCGAGCCGAACGTGCGACCCCACCAATGGATTCCTCGTTTGGAGAGCAATCCATTGGTGGGGTTACACGGGTGGTTCGAGTCCCATTTAGAGACCCTAGAGCTTAGGATTTGGACCGCCTCGACCGGGCATTGCTGGAGGCGTCGCTGGAGAGTGATCCGTTTGTCCCAGACACGCAGACGTACGTGGTGACGTTCACGACCAGCCAGTCGTACATCGAGGTGCCGGGCTGGCGCAAGGGCGACATCGCCTTCAGCTTCAGGACCACGGGGGAGAACGCCATCCTGCTGTACCAGCCGCCCATCCGCCCGCACCTGCCCTCCTTCATGGTGGCACTCACCAGCGGTCAGTGTCCCGCTGTTCTTCGGTTTGGCGTTACTGCTTTCGATCAAAACTGGGGGCTGCACTGTTAAAATCGATCGGAATGCTACCATATTGTTTAGAAAAAATTATATTTATGTCCAGAGCACTAAAATTCCGATACGTGAATAGTAATTTTCCAATCTGTTTGGGCTTTTTGCTTCATGGGCTGAAAATGTGCATGAAAAATCCTACACATTTATAGGAAATACCAAAATAATTGATAATGCGATTGTTTTTGTGTTGTGCAGACTTTAAGCTCACGTTCAACTTCACGCTGAACACGGGCCGGTCCCGCGAGCTGGAGATCAAGTCGCAGCGCCGCCTCAACTCGGGCGAGTGGCAGAAGATCTGGATCGACTACAACGAGCACCACGTCCGCTTCATGATCAACACCGACTACCAGATGGTGGACCTGCTGCCCGAGGAGGAGTTCGGCCCGTTCGAGGGGAGCATGTTCATTGGCGGCGCCACCGAGTGAGTCCTGCACCTTGCTTTCCGTGCCCAGCCCGAAATGGGCCTGAAAAACGGTCTGCCCGTGGACTAAACGCGGGCACAGCTGTCAAAGCATAGGTCCAAATTTCCGTTGCCATGCCCACGCAGACTAAAACAGAGCTAGAAGCGGCAGCAAGACCGCTTAAAAACAACCTTATTGTCCTTTTAACAAGTAACACTTTATTTCAAAACAACCAGTGCTACCCTTCTCAGGATGTGGCAAGAAGGCCCGAGCAGCAGGCTGACCGCCCCCCGCTTCTCCTTGCAGGGACTTGCTGAAGAAGAGCTCCATCTCGCAGGGCCTGATCGGCTGCTTCCGCGGCCTGGTCGTCAACGGCGAGGTGCTGGACATCTACTCGTACATGAGCGTGCACCTCAGCGAGATCATCAAGGACTGCAAGCCGAGCTGCGACCCCAACCCGTGCAAGAACGGCGCCCAGTGCAAGGAGCTGTGGTCCACCTTCAAGTGCGTCTGCGAGAACCCCTGGGCCTACATCGGCCAGCACTGCGAGACGAGTGAGTTAACCCTCTAACTTTTGACAAGTGTGTACTTTTTTGCTATATTTATCTTTGTTTTCATTTTTGAGATATCAACGTGAACGCCATGACCATGGTCCGCATGGAGACGTACATGAACAAGAACTTCTTGTTCAACAACACCGACCCGGAGAAGAAGCTCCTCAAGAGCATGCTCAAGGAGAACATCCTCCTCAACGTGCGCACGTACGACGCCAATTCGCTGCTGCTGTACGCCAACGACCACCTCAACAACTTCGTGCACCTCTTCATCCAGAACAAGAAGAACCTGGTGTTCCTCTTCAACTCGGGCAACGAAATCAGGCGCATGTCCGTGCAGTACCCAGGTGGGGCCCTAGCGATGCCTGTTTTCTGAGTGCTGATTTCGAACACTGCTTTCACTCAGCCTCTCTCGAACTCGTGAGGCGCAGGGGTGCGAGAGAGACAGGGCGACAAAGCGCTGTCGGATTAAGGCTGGCCTCTACTGAGATGTGCGCTTCGTTTGCGACGCAGGACTCAACAGCGGCAAGTCGGTGCAGATCGCCATCATCCGCAAGGGCGGCGACGTGACCCTGCACGTCAACGACAGGAACACGACGATCCACGCGCCGAACGTGCTGCTCACCGAGTACCGCCACAAGCCCTGGATCAACGCCGAGAAGGGTGAGTGGGGGCGACGCCGCATGGCGCTACCACTGGAAGTCTGCCCCGCTGACGTGTCGCTCCTTTCCCACAGAGGTGCTGGCGCCGCAGCGGCCGCCCGCCCCGCCCACCGACTACTTCCAGATGAAGCTGGGCGGCATGCAGGACGAGACCCTGCTCCGCGTCAACCCGGAGGCGCACCAGCTCACCGGCTTCATCGGCTGCCTGCGCGGCTTCAAGATCGGCAACACACTGTACGACCTGCAGGCCAACGCCACCAACCCCATCGGTAGGCCAGGAGCAAACACCGCCCTCCCGCGGCAAAGAGACGAAATCGCCACGCTCGGCCTCCGGTTCTGGTTCCAGACATCGTGGCGCCGGCCGGAGTCATCCCGGGCTGCCGCATGAAGTGCGACGACGAGCCCTGCAAGCACCAGGGCATCTGCATCGAGGACTTCGCCAAGGGGGAGAGCTCGTGCAACTGCGAGCACACGTCCTACTACGGCGAGTTCTGTGGCCAAGGTGCGTGCACGCATGCGGGGAAGCGAAAAGTTTAAGTTCGACAAGCGCCCGGAGGCAATGGCAGCCGAATGGCATACGTTCATGTGTAGTCTAGCCCTTAGTGGCAATGGTAATGTGAGGGTAGGCCGCGCGCTGGAGTTGGCCAGGGCTGTGCGGCGTGGTGCCTACCCTGCCGTCTGCAGGCGCTCAGGGGCGAGGTAGGCCACGCGCCGTGCAGCCGCACTGGGCGGGGTGCCTACCCTGCTGTCTGCAGGCGCTAAGGGGTGAGGTAGGCCACGCGCCGTGCAGTCGCACTAGGCGTAGTGCCTACCCTGCAATCTGCAGGCGCTCAGGGGCGAGGTAGGCCACGCGCCGTGCAGCCGCACTAGGCGGGGTGCCTACCCTGCCGTCTGCATTACCATTACCACTACGGGCTAGACCACACATGATCGTAGGCGTTCCTGGCGGACACTGCTGACTGGGCCTGAGTGCCGAACGCTGAGCGCTGATTTCTGCCTACAGAGAAAGGTGCCGACTTCGGCGGCGAGTCCGTGCTGCTGCGCAACTTCACGGTGGAGGGCGAGGTGAACCAGGTGAAGGTGCAGCTGGCCTTCTCCTCCAACGACGCGCGGCACCGCAGCACCGCGCTGCTGCTGATCCAGACCGAGACCCGCCGCAGCTACTACCTGCTGGTGGCCATCTCGGCCGAGGGCGAGCTCATCTTCGAGGAGGACCGGGAGGGCACCGCCACATCCATCGGCGCCCGGATCAAGGACCGCAACTTCCTGAACGGCGCGCGCCACTCGCTGTACTACAAGCGCGTCGACCAGTCCGCGACACTGCTGGTGGGTCCGCGGGTCGGCGGCGCTGCCGGCACGTCCGTCAGGTCAAGAAGCTGACCGTGTTGTTGTTGCGCAGATTGACCGCGAGCCCGTGGCGCTGCAGCCCATCTCGGTGCTGAGCTACACCGAGGACAAGGACGCCAGCCCCAGGGTGAGCGACGCGGTGCACATCGGCGGCCTCAAGACCAGCGACCCGCGCTTCGGTGCCTACACGTCGTACAGCGGCTGCCTGTCTAGTGAGTGTTCATGTTTGAAGCAGCGCACAGTGGGCCACAAGACCGGTGGAGGTGGCCAGAGTCGCTAAATCGGGCCCAAAACGAACGCGTGACCCCACCAATGGATTCCTCTTTCGGAGAGCAATCGATTGCATTGCGGAGGTCACACATTCCTTTCGAGTCCCATTTAGCTCAAAACACGTTTAGAATTGGCCGCCTCAACCGATCTTCTGGCCCACTGTGCGGTGGGGTGACGCGCACATGCCAACGAGCTGCCCTCTCAAAGCACCCTGCCTCTCCAGACGTGTTCGTCGAGGTGAACCACCAAATGATGAAGCCGGTGGACGAGTACATGGCCTTCATCAAGAACGGCTCGGAGAAGGTGCTGGTCATCTCGCCGTCAGGTGTCCGCAGCGCGCAGTGCGCCAACTTCGACCTGATCCACAAGCCGCGGCCCAGCCCGTCGCTCAACAGCAGCCTGGTCAGCGTGGTGAGTCCTCAGCCCCAGCGGCACCAGCCCTCGGTCGCGGCCATCCGTGCCGTGGGCTGTCCGTCATGAGCACGAGGGGCATGACTTGGCGTCACGTGGCTTGTGGACGCGGCCAGCGCGTGACGCCGTCCGACGGACTGTCCGTGTTGCAGGGCCGGGACAAGGCGTGGGTGGAGGACTCGCCGAGCCGGGTGCCGTACAAGTCGCAGTACTCCGTGCCGTCCACCGTGGAGGAGGGCTTCGGCAAGAGTGAGTCACGGCCTTCTTTACCGCCGTCGATGGACAGTTGGCGAGAAAACAGTCTGACACAAGGACGACTTTGACTTTCTGTCCTTTCTTACGCACCTCCCCGTTGCAGTCGCCTTCATCGTGCTCACGTCCATCTTCGCGCTGGTGATGCTGGGCGTGGCGTGGGACGTGTACCGGACGCAGCGCAACTACCGGCGCCGCAAGGAGGCCGAGGAGGCTGCGGCCATGCTGTGGCACAAGCCGCCGCCGCTGCTGCCACCCACCGCGCCGTCGCCCTACAAGGCCCGCCAGCAGCAGCAGCAGCAGAATGGGTCGGCCTCCAAGCCGCTGCTCAAGGGCGAGCCGCCCAGCGCCGTGCACGTGGCGCCGCCCGTCGTGCCGCAGCAGAACGGCCGCCAGATCCGCTTCCAGGGTGAGTCTCGACGTCGCAACCTCTCCACGGCCACCAGGACGCACGGTGGATTTGCCAGAAGACCGGTGGAGGCGGTCATAATTCCAGACGCGTTTTGAGCTCCAGTGTCGCTAAATAGGACTCGAACCGACCGCGTGACCCCACCAATGGATTGCTCTTCGAACGAGGAATCCATTGGTGGGGTCACACGTTCGGTTCGAGTCCTTATTTAGCGACTCTGCAGGTCAGAACGCGTTTTGAGTTTCAACCGCCTCCACCGGTCTTCTGGCCCACTGTGGGAGGGCCTTGCCCTTCTGCGCACCCTCCGGGCGCCAGGCTGATTTCCAACAGCGCGCCGCCGTTCGGTTCGGATATCAGTCCTCAGCCGATAGCCGCGGCGATACCCCGCAGCGGGAGGGCGTTGGCGATACCCCGCGCGCCGAGGCCCCGACGCGGGGTATCGCCGCGGCCTGGCAGGTGCTGGCTGTGGCTGGGACGGGCGCCGTCGCCGTCCCGGCCCGTCCCGCTAGGGGCTGGCGACGGCCGATAAGGCGAGGCGCGAGGCGTCACATCGGGCCGTGTATATTGCATTGCGATCGCAGTGGCGCAGCAATGCCGCAATGCACGAGGCGCTGCTTTCATTTCCGAGGCGGGGCTTATGTTGCCAGCAGCATGTCGCATTATTTCCCCCCGCGGCCTGATCGTGTTTTATTGCCAGCTCTGTCCCCCCCCCCCCTTTTCTCCCCGCCACTGACTCGTTGGGTTTTGCAGGTTTTCCAGGCTTTCCGACAGGGCCGCAGACAGCTCGGGGGATCTCGGACGGCCCTCGCCAGTGTTGGTTTAAACTTCTTCTTGTCTGTTTTTAAGCTAAACCATTTTTGTGTTGAGCTGCAGTAGTGTAGATGGCCGCAATGCACCAGTGTTTAATGAACGTCCCTCTGTAGCCGCGCTACGTCCCGCGCCCCGCGTCTCCATGCCGTTTTAATAATGGGGCTAGAGTCGGCGCTAGGGTCCCTGACAACGTTTCCATGTGCTCGGCACAGTCACCGCCCAGTCACCGCGGAAATGCGCCGAGCGAAATGAGAATCCCAGACCGTGGAATCGGTGCCACAGTGAAAAGGCTGATTTGACAGCTTGTCTTCCAATGACGTCCCACGTCCCGGACTGGATGCGTCCCGTCAAGGTTCCCCACCGCGAGTGGGCCCCGCCCCCGCATCAAGCCCTCCATGCTGGGCGCGCTGTGAGTGCAGCAGACCAGAATCCAATCTTGTCTCCCATTGAGAAATGGCGAGGGGGTATGCGCTCTCCGAACCTGTGTACCGACTATTACGCTATTACGCTCTATTACGCCACAAATTAGTCGGAATTTAGCTAAAAACGGCCTAAAACACACCAAAATTGATAAAATTTTGACAATTTCGGCTATTACGCGACTATTACGCGTATTATTACGCGTGCTATTACAGATAGAGTGAACTGACTATTACGCGAGTGCATACCCCCTCGAGAAATGGTATCGCAAATATTACCCGCCAGGAACTTTTCTCCGCTGTTACCTTGCGGAGGCTTAGAGAAAAGGGTCGCTTTCCGGTCAGTTTCTGCACCGTTGCCGTTGAAGGGTGTATCACTGTAGGTCTGCATTCAAGACAAAAATGTTTTTTCCATACCGTCCCTCACGGCACGCGTACGCACTCGCACAACTTCTGCCGAGCGTTTCAACTGTGACTGTTCGGCCTGGGCAGCCCGTGCGCACCGAAAAGTTTTCAAGGAGTCTAGGCGTCTAGAGCGACGCAGTGACGCTAGCGCGCGCTAGCATGGCCGAGGGGTCGGCAACTCATATATTACTTCGTACGCGGTGGCTATATTACCCGTATATTACCTGTATATTACCATATATTACTTGCATATTACCACAATTTCGCCTCTATAATACCCCTATATTACTATATATTACTTTGTATTACTTTATATTACACATATATTACCTATATTACTGGTAATATACGTATACTCCCTCGTACACGGCCAAGAGAAGTTGCCGACCCCTCGAGCATGGCGCTAGCGAGGTCGGCACGTGGAGGTAGAGTGCCACGTGGATGGTAGAGTGGCCACCAGGCCGTCGTGCTTGTCCAGGAGTCGCACAGTTTCCAACAGTGTACCTGAACCGCATTCCATTCTCCATTTGGCTTTGCCTGGACGCTTCTCTACGTTCGACATAGATAAACACCAACGACCCAAACCTTTTGCAGCGACACGACTTAAAGTAGTTTCATAGCTAAAGGGTCTAGTCAAGTGCACAACTGTTACCACTGACAAACCGACTGAAAATAATCAGCAATTATTTTTAAAAAAGCACCTTGGTGCTAAAGCCACTTTTCAGGGCTTTAAAACATTTTTAGAATTTTTTGTTTTGTATTATGTATTATGTAATAGCAATTATATATAGGCGAAAAAGTTCTGCACTTGACTAGGTTTTGTCCTGACGAGAACCTCCAAACACGAAAATGGCGGAGCTAGTAAAAAATATTATGACAGTCTAACGACGGCCAAAATCATTCCCTCAAATTATCAAGACGTTTTAGATCGCGAAAATAAAAATTGACGTACAAAAACACATTGTTTGTGTAGATATTGTGTCTTCAGAAGAGACTGCGAGTTGGGGCCGTCAGGTTGGCAATGCTACTCGGTCCCAGGTAGCCCCGCTCTTTCGTATTTAATGGACTTTCCGAAGCACAAATTTCTCTTGCTCTTTTAGGAATAACCCCATATAATATCCGTTCTTACGTTCCACGACTCTTGGTCAAGTTATTGCTGAGAAATAATTACATAGCAGCTTGTATTCCGTCCGAGTGGTTTGAGTGCGCGCGCCACTAGCGCTGCGGCGCCGACCGGAAGGACCCGGCGCCATTGCCGCCGATCGGACCCGCTTTTGGCTCTTTAAATACAAATATTTCTCTTAAAAGCACATGAAGGAGTACTTTCATTTAGACCGTCGCGTTCCTCATGAAATTATGAACCCGCCGATTAGTTTTTTGGATACTTTTCACCGTATACAAACTGAAAGATATGAAATTTTCGGGGCCCTTCCGCGGCTCTCCCGTAAGGTCCCATGTTAAAATACCCAAACTTTAACTCTAAATATCTTGCAAACTAATGCATGAACGATACTTTTCGAACACACCAACGTGTAGCGGAGGTTCTCGTGAACAGTTTGGTATAAAAATATACACCCTTTCACCGTATGGCCCGTTCCACCTCGCGGTAGCTTTTCACCGTTTCACCCGCCAGCCTTTTTGTCACAATAAGCTGTGGACCAAAATGAAAGAACCTCAAACAAAGGGCCCTGCACTCACCCAGCACTCAGGGGGAAAAAGCCACTGTGCTTTTTGCATTTTTGTTTTACAAAAGGAAATATCACTGCGAGAGCAGTCGCAAACCTATATTGCGAGCCGACGGCTCATCGGCTGGAATCGTACAATGCAATAATGGATTTGGCCACCTTTTTTCCTGTCTGCTGCGAGTGCACGGCCCATCTCGACGCGACATCGCGGACTAATGGCGCCACGCCCCTCGTTTGCTTTTCGCAGAGGACCGCACGGACAGGGAGCTGCAGTGGGAGCCCCTGAGCGAGGAAGAGAACAAGCTGCTGGACCAGGTGAGTGACGCCAGCCCCGCCAGCCCCGCCTCTTCTCTCTCTGGCTCGCACACGCCGTGGACGCCACCCAGGACGCCCCCGGGGTCCACCAGCTCCACCCCCACCCCCGCCCCCGATCGGGACCCCCAGGACCCCCAGGACCCCCAGGGCCCCGTGGACCCCCAGGCCCAGGACCCCCTAGCGCGCTCGGCGCTGAGTCGCCTCATGGACTACTGGACGTGGCCGCGGCCGTCTGCAGAGCAGCCCGACGAGGCGCTGCTGTTCTGACAGCAGGCAGTGGTGCCAACCCGAAGGCGCGCCCCGCTGCCCGCCGCGTTCCGCGAGGGCCCAGCTTGGGGCCCAGGCGGCCGAGGCCCGGCCGAGCCTGCAGGTTGGCAACCCTGACGGCCTCACAGCCTCACGGCTCGGGGCGGCGCGGCCATGGCGCGGGCACGGCACTGCTGCTGCGGCAAGAAACCAATGCCGGCTTCCTCACTTTCCAGTCGCTGAAAGAACTTTCGATCAGTCTCGGGAGCCACGGGAGCGTTAGCTCGGAAGAAGGGGCGGTCGTGGCCCGGGCTGGGGCCCGCCAGGAGGACCCGCCCGCCAGCGCGCAGCCGCTGCCGGTCAAGATCTCGAGGGGCGCGCCCATCTCCTCCACCAGCGAAGTCACCCTCAACTCGCTGTACGACTGAGCGCGCAGTGCTGCGCTGTGCTGCCCAGTGCGACCAACCGACCGGAAAAAAAGAGAGGGGTGCACTCCAACCGTCAACTTTTTGTTTTGTCGTGTCCCCTCTCGAACTCGAATCTGAATGTATTGTTCTCGGCGCTCCGTTCGTTCCGCGGGCCGAGGCACCGAGGCTGAGGGCGCTGGAGGGCCCTAGAGGGCCTCGTTGGGCATCCGCATGCGGCCGCAACGGGGTTTGCCGATGCTGATTGCTCTTGGCTGGTGCACCCCTCGCAGCAGAGACGAGTGCAACAGGGTAGTCTGGATTAGTGCATCTTTTTCTTCATCAGGGAAACTGTTGCATCGTCTCTTCCATTTTGGAAGTTGCAGTCGAGCCAAAAGATTGTGTTCCTTTTCCTATCACTCATAGTTCCTTCTCATCGACTGGCATGTACTTACTTTTTTAAGATCTGATATCAAAGTGAAACTTAGTTGCGTTACATTCTCTAGTCAGCCTTAGAAAACGGTCTAGTCTTGCGGTATTCGCAGTATTCTCATGTACTCCAACCTTGGTACGAAACCCTCAGTACCATTTAAATGTTAGTCTATTATTGTACATTATAACGATTTATGTGCTGATGCACGTAAAAACCAAATGATTGCTGGTTATATCAGTATTTACGTTTTTATAGCTTTATTTTCTTCCAGTGATCTGTGAATGTTGTCATCCGAGTACTTTCATTATCTGGTTGTATTATTTCACTAGCTTAATATGCATGTGCTGTTATGAAAACTAGTCAGAACACTTACAACTAGAAATAACGTTTTCTCTTTCTCTCTTGACAGTCATTTTTTTTCTTGATTTTGGAGATAGTGTATACCGTCTGTGAAGTGTGCGTTGAATTATACGTCACGATTCCACAATGGTGATCCTATTTCTTCTCCCGAAAAAAAATCCTCAGTGTGGGACCTTCCTTTTTCCCTTTAGAAGTAGAGCAAAAGCACACAGTCTCACGGCGTCGCTTTCTATGGAACTGTCTTGATGATCAGCCAAGAGTACAGGGAAGTCAGAACAGCGTCAACATGCCTTTCAAAATGAGAGCTGTCATTCAATTCGGTCCGCAACGACGGGACAGACTTAATGGCGACTCGATTTCGAGCGCGGAGCGCGCCCTTGGCGCAAGCTCTCGGCGCACTCGGCGCGCTGCAAACTCATTATTCCGAACGCCAGATTCCTCTCTGGAGCGCACTGAGGAGGCCGCAGCCTCGCACAGCCTCTCGCAGCCCACATCCCGGCGAAGCCTCGCGAGCCGCACAAAGACCAATCCGATTCCACCTCAATCACTGCAGCGTGCCAGCGCGCGCAGCGGGTCGGCCAGACTGCGCCCACAAATGGGGTTGTTATCACGCGGCGCGGAGCCACGTGGGGCCCACGCGGACTAGGCCTGCGCGGCCCGCGCGCCCCGCGCCATCCTCTCGTTATAATGAAACACTGCGCCGTTCCCGAATCCCCCAATCCCAACGCATGCACCGGCGACTCTAAGCCACAAATGGCATCAAAGGTGGTGAGCTGCGCAGCTGCGCCGCGCAAGCAACATCGGCGAAAGCCTTTAACGACTCGCTCTGTGTGCACAGGGGTTGCCGGGGGGGCTCGATTTGCGGAACAAGTTTCCGCCCATACACGAGGACGATCACGACTCTGAAGAAGTCTCAGGTGCGTACAGTGACACCGCGACACGCGGCGCCCCAGACATTCTTCTCAATGTTTGCTTTGTGCTGCAGAGCCCGCCGACCCGGACGACGCTCTCACGGACGACGAGCCGGACGAGGGAGGGGCGCGCGCGGGGCTGCCCGGGCTGGCCCAGCGCCCCGTGCAGGCCTTCCCCTCGCGCAGCGCAGGCCCGCAGCGCCCGCTCGCCCCCATGCCCGTGTACCTCGCCGACAACGTGCGGACGTTCGCCAACCCCATCAGCTACCTGGGCGGCCCCCGGCTGCTGTCCAACAGCACCGCCCCCCGCACAAGCAAGGAGTCCGTGCTCTCCCTGGACTAGGCCCCGATGCTGCCCTCTCCCTCCCCCTCCCCCGAACAATGCATGCACACCGTGGCGTTGCAAGAACGCGCCGAGCACGCGGGCGGTTTAGTGATACAGTGGTGTGTTTTGTCTAGTCTCCAATTAGTGATTTTGTTGCACTCGGTCTGCCACCTTGTCGGAAGACTTCAGCGGTGTAAAACTTTGTAAATATATTGATAGAGAATGCACCGTTAAAGACTGTTCTAATGTAGATTATATGTTTCCATTTACTCGTCTTGAAATATGTTGAAGTGTGTGCCTTATTTAGAAATTGTGTCAACTGTCACCGGTTGTTGTACATATGTATGGTAGTTTTTGATGTTTTGAACTCGCCTTAAAAATTGGCGCAGAAAATTTGTAGTGTTTCCCAGATGACGCGTGCATTTTGGAGCTTCCAAGACAGCAAGTAGTGTACCATTTCCAAGATGATCTGCGTTGAGAGATGCCGCGTTCCGTAATTTATGACTTGTTAGTAATAATAGCGGTCAGACTTGGTCGAAACTTATGCTAGTCGCTTCTACATGCATTGAAGCTTAACCAGTTTATCAAAAAAATAGTTTGCATCGAAATACGCAGCTCACTTTGTACCATTGAAAGTGATTTTTACGTGTCTTTGTATGGATACTTATTCTTCCTCTCATTCTTGTAAAATATCACTGGTAAAATTAAAGCGTAGTTTTAAGCTTCATTTAAGCACTCAACTACGCTTAATCGCCTTACGCCCTTCTTCAAGCGTACAACTACGTTTCAAGGCAATTTCTACCCCCCCTCTCGCATTTACATTGGACGAAAGGAGTGCATTACACCTTAGTTTTACCAGTGATTCTAAATCAGTTTTAAATTTATTTCTTAAATGTAGAATATATATTTTAAGTAGCTTCTCGCAGGATTTTCGTTTCTCATACGTGTAAAAAAAAGACGTTGGTTAGGCGAATACACTGACTGACCTTTGGACAGTGAACCCGTTTCAATAAGCAGCGAAACAAACTTCTCTTTTGCTTCTACAGACTGTGATTGTTGGTGTGAAAAGTCCGAAGGGGTTGGTTTAGCGTAGCCCTAACGAACTCTTCGCAAGCCCCCAAGCCAAGAATCACTATGTCGAAAGATGAGAAATACGCCGCTGACAACGAGACTCAAGTTGGCCGACGATCTGTCGACGCATTCGCCTCTGCAACTTCCATTTTCTTTTCCACCGTTAGCGTGACGAGTTTGGGCACAATTTTAATTATGATAAGACATGGACGAACGACTACTTCTGTTGGCTGTGCGTGCTCAAAACGTTGTCTGATACTAATAAAGTATTTTGTGAAGCTTCGTCTTGTTTACCGATGTCTGGGGACTCTGAGAGCGGAGGCGAAAAGAGAAAGAAAAGACCAGGAATTCCTTGTTGACAAGGAATTGCGTTATTGTTGGTCCAGACGACGCGACCGGAGCGGCCCACGCGCCGGCCTCTGCAGGCTGAGGAGCCTTCACCCCCCCCCCCCCAAATTCTCTCTTTCTCTCTCTCTCTCTCTCACTCATGGGGAGTCCTGAGTCCTCTGAAGGAAGAGGAGAGAGTTAGAGAGAGAGAGAGAGGGGGGGGGGGATGAGGAGGAGAGAGAAATCGCTCGCTATAATCCCCTTTCCCGAATCGCAAAGTTTGCCGGACAACAAGTGGCCAGCACAACGGGCGGCAAGACACTCGAACAAAAGCAGGGGAGAATGTTGCACGCCACTGAAGAGGAGCCTCTCAAACTTTACCTTGATCCTGAAACTCCAGGAACAAAAGCATCGTACCTGTGATGGAAAATGAAGCAACTACCCCGTCGGAGAGGCGGCATTCCGTCCGGCGGTCCACCATGTTGATTAAATCAACAAAATTGCCGCCAGGATGGAGTATATTGGCATTCAAACAAATATCCGAGAGGTTGACAACTCGCAAATTACCCCTATACCGGCTGCATATTATTTGTATCACACCCGCATATTAGCGTTAAAATACAGAAATGTCACAAAAAAAACTCGCACGAAAAGGTTATACATGAAAAATCAGACAACGGTTCCCCACGAACCGCACATGTTACAGTAGTCCTTGGTAGGCCAGGCCCGTTGTGAGTCGACAAAACGCGTGTCGCGTAAATCAAAATGTGAACTAAAAATTTTATGGTATCGCGGAAGTTCGATAATTTATTTGAAAGGAAGAGTACTCGTTAGAGTATTATCCTCTGACTTCACCAAAAAAGGTGGAAAATGGGGTCCTGCCCGGTCCTGCCACTCTCCCACGTGTCGGGAAGGCCACCTGTAGTGAACCACCCCTCCCCTTTTTAGGGGGCGGGAGAGTGCCCACCTGATAACGGGACAGGCTTCACCATGCTATCTACCGGAACAGTGTAGGTACTATGGTTTGGACCACTGCGGACAAGTCGTGCCATGTCCGCGTCTGTTAGATCCACTCCGTTCCAGCGAAGCGCCCGCGGAGTCGAGCATAGGCAACCCGCTCGCCTCGTACGCGAGACTCTGGCAGTTTGCCTACATTCAGGCTGGGACCGCACGTGATAGGGTACTAGGGTAGGCGAGCATTCTGACGATGGGGTAGCATCGAAAGTGTATGCGCCTACCAGGCAATACCAGGGTTTGCTCTGAGAAATTGCTTATTGGGCAAGCTGATGTTGACAACCCTTCCGACACTGTGCTGTAGGGACGGAATGTTTGCCCGGTTGTGTGGCAACACAGATTCAGGGCCGAACCTGGTCAGGCCTGATGCGATGATTGCAGAATCTAGATGTCTCTCGTGAACTGCGGCCCCCCGAGGCCACGCGACAGTCCACGTGGCCCCCGACCTTCCGGGAAACAGCAATCAAGCCTTGTGTCACTCGAGACGGAGGAAGAGTCGCAAAACAAGACAATAACAACTCACTCCAGCTCAGCGCAACACAACGTGACACGGGCACACACACACCTACACACACCCCTCCACACACACGCGCGCACCCACAAGCTTTATGCCCGGACCGCTCCAACGCACATAGCCGAGCAATTTCGAAGAATCGTTTCATCGCTCAGTCCCCCTCTCACTTCTACGGCGCGCCCCACGAGTGCGACCGAGATAGAGCGATTGTTCGAAATTATGCGTCTGCAGCGACCGCCTGCACCGCGCGCGTCGCTCTGGCTTCAGACTGAGGGCCGTTTACGTCGCTGCGTCTCGCCCGCACCTACGCGGTGCGCCCCATGGGTGCGAGGGAGACAGGGTGTCGAAAGCGACTCTCGGAGTCAGTCTGCTGGGGGTGTAGGTGGGGGTGTAGGTTGGGCGCGGCGCTGCGCGGCAGGCCTGCCTGTGGCGTGGCAGGGAGGGCTGCGCGGGCTGCGCGCGCTGCGTCAAGTCGAGTCCCTTTCAGTCCCGTCCGCGCCGCCGGGGGAACAGGTCGAGAGTAGAGCGCTTGGCCGCGCCAGGCCGCGTTTCGCCGCGTCTCCGCCAACACGACGACTAGCTCGCGCTCCACGGGGTCGGGGTGGGCGCCGCACTCTCCGCAGCGCCCCTCCCCGACGAGCTCGCTCGGCCACGCCATGGATTCCGGCGCTGAAGAGGCCTTTCGCGCCGCCCGCAAGAAGGGCCGGTCCGCGTCCATCTGCGCGCCGTCCTCCTCCTCCATGGAGGCCGTGCTGACCAGCGCAGCCGCCGGCAGCAGCAGCAGCACCGCGGCCACGCCGACCGACCCCGGCACGCCGGGCACGCCGTCCACCAGCCGGCGCCGCCGCCCCGCCACGCGCTCGCACTCCGCGCGCATCTCCGGCAACAAATCGGTGCGCCGGCCCCGCCAGCAGGACCAGCCGGCCATGTAAGCATGTTGCGGCGGCAAGCGGCAGTGGAGGCGCCAAGCGGCAGTGGAGGCGCCACGCGTGGGCGCTGTGTTCGCGCCAGCCGGCTAGCCGGCGGGCTGTCACACTGTCACCTCAAGCCTCGAGCCGCTGGGGCGGGGCGGCTGGGGCTGGGCCACGGGACACGGAGCAGCCCACGGAGCACTGAGCAGGCCATCAACACCAGACGGAAACTTTAGGAGCCTAGCCCTAGTCGCTCTCAGTGAAAGTGGGTCGAAGCGTAAAAGGGTCTAAAAGGCTGCCGGGATGCACGCTAGACCTCCGAGGGAAAAAGGGAGGGGGGGGGCGTAGAGCAATAACGGCTGGACACACGGCCGGCCGGCCTGACCTATGGCACGTTCTCCCACGGTCGCCCTCTCGTGCAAAGCGGCGCTAAGCCCTCGGCATGTTAGCAGAACCCATTGGCGAGGGCCCTGCTACGGTTTATTGCATGGGGGAAGGGGCGGGATGGGCAGTGCCGGCAGTGCCGCGCCATCTAGTGGCAGATGATTAATCTCGACTTGTTTGCTTCCCACTTCCACGCATGCATGTTGGACCTGCCGAGTCATTTCATTACTCGCAACTTCGTGAAATAGTAAAATAAACATCAGGGTGCAAAGCGCGTGCGTTTGTGTGTGTGTGTGTGTGTGTGTGTGTGTGTGTGTGTGTGTGTGTGTGTGTGTGTGTAAATAGGCGCCGCGTCCACAGGGACTTGCAGACCGTCTTCGACCGTCTTGCTGTCCGTCCCGCTGCGAGAGTTTGATTGGGTCCTCGATGGACGCCTAAGCGGGGAATGCAGTCCTCAACGTTCCCCGGTTTCTTTCTCTTTCTCTTTTTTCCTACCGACGCAGTGAAGCAGGAACACTCTGATTACATAAAGAAGGGTGGGGATTACGGCGACGGAGCACCTCACGCCCCTGACCCTGTACCGCGAAAGGGGAAAAAGCGCTCCGTTTACTGGTTCAGCAGAATAGCTAACAGAACCAAATAAAAATTTAATTTCCGTAATTGAATCAACCCTCTTTTTACATCCGAACGGGTTCCTGCCCCTGATGGACCACCGATAAACACAGCATGGCGTGCCGCGCGCTTGTTGGAGGGAACGTGGGCCAGGGCGGGCCAGGGCCAGCGCTGCTGCGCTGTGCGGCCAGCGCTGTGCGGCCAGCGTACAACAGGTAATGCGGCTGGTGGCGCTCGCTTGCCGCATTCTATCTGGTTTCTATCAAAAAACGATAAAGATAAAAATAAATACACTGATGGGTAGGAAACTGGGCGGGAAATGGATTTGGTAGGCGTGGCAGTTGGAAGCGCGTTCCACTCAGCGAAGCGCGAGCTCTGTACTCGTGTTATCTAGGAATCAACCGACCACTAAAACGGGCATGTATTTCTGCGGGCATTCGATCCCAGAGCGGATACCCGCGACACGGCTAAGCGCTCCCGCGGCCGTGTCCCGTGTCGGCCCCCTGGCAGCCCCCTGGCAGCCCCCTGGCAGCCCCCTGGCAGCCCCCAGGCAGCCCCCAGGCAGCCCCCTGGCAGCCCCCTGGCAGCCCCCTGGCAGCCCCCAGGCAGCCCCCAGGCAGCCCCCTGGCAGCCCCCTGGCAGCCCCCTGGCAGCCCCCTGGCAGCCCCCTGGCAGCCGCCCAGGCTTCGTCTCTCCAGAGTCTCCATTCCGGTGACCATGTGCTGTCGCCGGCCTCGCCAGCGTTGTACGGCTGGGCCAAAGGCAAAAACGTGCGAGAGAGACAGACCGAGACCCGAACGCGTCACCCGAGCGCAGCCGAACGGAGATGACCGGTGCGGGTAAAATTAAATGGAAATATTTGTTAGGAGTCGAACCTCCGGCATGTGGGCCTGTTGCACACGGCTCCGCTCTGATGGCCTCGAACTGGCCGCAGAGGCACTGCACTTTAAGCCACTCGTCCAGCCTCGCCTCTGAACGTCACCCTCTCCTTTTTGCCGCAGAGGCACCATGCGCTCCGGCACGTCCGAGCCGCGCCTCAACCACCACGGCGACGGCTTCGGCGGGCCGCGCATCGGGGACGTCGTCGGCGCGTCCGGCTCCAACACTCCAGAGAGCTCTCCGGGCGGCCGTCGCCGTCCCACGGGCGGCAGGCGAGCCACCTCCATGCACCACGCCCACACCGGCACGGTCCACCGCGACCACCACCAGCAGCGCAAGTCCACGGCCTTCCTGGACGTGCCCGACGTGCGCGGCGCCCGCCAGCCGGACGAAGATGAAGACTCCTACCGCCTGCGCTCCTTCAGCGCCACATCCAAGGGTGAGTCACGGGCTTCTTGCAAGGCGGCCTGCAGGCGGGTGGAGGCGGCGCGCTGGCGCACCACTTCACGGGGGACTTTGTGGGCGCCGTAACCGACCGCCACTCACTTGGGGCCGCAAGTGCCGCCTCCCACCGCGCGGCGCAGCGCGGTGTAGCGGCCGTTAACGAAGCAGCAAGCAGCCTGCCCAGCCGCCGCCCCAGTCTGCCCCGGCGCCCCGGCCCAATCGCCGGCGGGCTTTTGCCAGGCTTACACCAGGCCAGTGGCCGCTAGCACGGCTAGCACGGCCAGCACCGCCAGCGCCGCGAGCCGGGCCACCGCCAAACCCTGAAATTGAGCCGCGGCCATTTTCGCGCCGTCACTCTCCCTCTGTCGTCACTCCCGTTCGCGCTGTCTCTCTCGCTCTCCCCGACTCGGCGGGCCTGACGGGCCTGGCGGGCCTAGACGGGCCGCGGCGTGGGCCTCCCTCCTCCCTCCCGCCGCCCGCAAAGGAGCGAGCCGCGGTCGGGTCTGTCGGAGTGCCGCTTGGGGTGCCGCTTGGGGTGCCCCGCGTCCTTGCCACAGAAATACCCTTTTGCTTTGGCAGCGCAGCATTGTCTTGTTGACGAATAGCGGGGTGGGGCGGGGGTTGGGCGGGGCGCGGCGCGGCGGGGCGCGGCGGGGCGGCCTGACGCGGCGAGCCGAAGCAGAGGCCACTTCACGCTGCCGAGGCGCGCTGCGCGCTGCGCGTGCCGCCCGGCTCAGCACGTCCCAAGCCCCGCCTCTCCCTCTTTTCCTTCTTACGCTTCTTTTGCTAATTAGGGTCCAGGGCCCAGGGTCCGCATCCGGCGGCGCTACGCCATGAGGCTACGGGGCCTCCAAGCAGCTTCTCGCGAAGGGGGAGAGAGACATAGACAGAGACAGAGAGAGAGAGGGGGGGGAGTTCTCCACACCCCCGGGGAGATGTGGAGGGGGCTGGTGGAGGTTCGCGGTTCGTCGCCGCGGGCCTGGGCCAGGTCCAGCCACGCGATGCCGCGCAGCAGTGCTGTCGCTCTGTCTCTCCCATCGTACTAGGGGTGCGAGTGCGAGAGAGAGAGGGAGAGAGAGAGACGGAGAGACGGACCGCTGTTCGGGATCAGTCTACGGTTACGGTTCGTCTCGCTCCGAGTGCACGGGTTGGTCCGATGGTCGCGTCCCAGTCGAGATTCGCAGCGCGCGCCCCGACCGCACCCCGACCGATGCGCTGGGCTCCGGATAAAGCCGATCGAAGTTTCGAATTAATACAAAAGGCGAACCAATTCGTGGTCCGCGTGTGCATTGGCAGCACTGGCGCTCTATGGCTGCGTTGTTGCGGCCGCTCATTCAATGGTGGCGCCACAACAACGCAGCCCTGCCCGCGCGCACGCCCCCGCGCCCCCCACGCCCCCGCACGCCGCCCCGCGCACGCCCCCGCGCACGCCCCCGCGCACGCACTGTGCGGCAATGGGGCAATGTGCCACGGCGGCCTCGGGCTCGGCCGTGTACGGTGTACGGTGTACGCACGGCCCGCCAATGGGACCAGACCAGACCGCGTTGGCGGCGTTGGCGGCTCGTTGGTCGTCCGTTGCCGCTGATCCGATTTGGCGAGCCGCTGCGCCGCTGCAGCGACTGGAAAGACCGTGCGCTGTCTCTCTCGTTTTCACTCGGCAGTCCCTCTCCCTCCTCTCCGGGCCCCACCGGGGGAGGGGGAGGGCAGGCCGGCGGGGGAGAGGGGGAGTAATTAGGAAATGGCGATGGTGGGATTAATCTGGGCGGCCGGCCGAGGTCCGCGCCACCGTCCCGCCGGTCATGCCCATGATGGCGCCGTGATGCGAGCGGCAGAGAGAGAGAGAGAGAGAGACAGACAGAGAGAGAGAGAGAGAGAGAGAGAGAGAGAGAGAGAGAGAGAGAGAGAGAGAGAGAGAGAGAAGAGAGAGAGAGAGAGAGAGAGACGCCCCTCGGCGACTGGCAACACCCAACCGCACAGCGGCGGCACTGCCTGGACACGGCGAGCAATTACCGTCGCGGGACGCATATTGGTGCGCGTGTGTGTGTGCGCGCGCGCGTGTGTGTGTGTGGCTGCAGCGTGCGTGCGTGCGTGCGCGTGTGGCACGCGTGCCGTGCGCGGGTCTGCCGCTGCGTTCCCTCCGGTGCTTGCGGCGCTGGGACTGGTACACTGGGACTCGGCACACCGTTGCCGCCAGCGAGGGCCGTGCTAATGGAAGGAGCCACGCCTGTAGTCCGTTTCTGTACAGGCTGGTACAACCCCCCAGGGCGCTGCATGATTCAAAACGATTCGCCCGAGTGTCCCCGCCCGGGTTCCCCGTCCGGGCTCCCGCCCGAGGGAGTGTTCCAACTGAAAGTTGGGTTCACGCGCGGATCGGCTGCCGAGAGGCCGGGTTCTGGGTCCTCGGCCGGGGGTGGCCGGGGGCAGCAGCGGGCCCTGGAGGCTCTTTAGAGGCACCTGGGTTCCCCGCAGTGCCGCACTACCTTCAGGTTTCAGGGCTGGCCCGGCCGGACTTACTTCAAGAGCGCTTGTCATACTTCCCTGCTCCCTTTTTTCTCTCTCTCTATCTCTCTGGGTAGAGCCGCGCCACGAGGCTGTCTGAAAAGAGAAACAAGTGTGAGCGAGCAGCGCTTTCGTGGCACGACCCTCGTGGACAAGCACCCTGTTCCTGCCCCCCACCTTTCCCCTTTCCCCAGGGGCGGCATGGCAGCTGCTCTTCCTTTCTTACCCCAAAAGATTCCATTTCTGATGAAGCTCTGCCCAGGTCCCCCAGGCCGTGTCTCCCCCCCCCCCACTTCGTGCGCCTTCCCGCGGGGCCCCACCTCCGGCCTATGTACCTCCGGCCCCCCTCCGACCGGGCCTCGCCAGGTCTCGGGTCCAGAGTGGAGCGAGGGTGAGACGCATTTGATTCGCGTGCAGTGCACCCAGTACGCAGCGCGCAGGGTGAAGGGAGGGAGTGGAGGAGGGCTTCCTGTGGCTTTTTCGCTCAGGCACACCGGAGAAACGGTAGCGTGCGAGATGTGTGTGTGTGTGTGAGTGAGTGTGTGTGCGCGCGCGCGCGTCTGTGTGTCTGCGTGTATTTGCGTATAAGAAAATTTTATGCCGCCGTAGAGGGCAGGCCATCGGCCGGCGTGGGCCGCAGGGCCATGTAAGCCGCTCCAGCTCAGGATTTGGTGGCGCCGTCTCGGCCGTCCTCGGCCGTCCCCTCGGGCAGGGCGGAGCGCGGAGCGGGGCGGAGCCGATCCTTGGGCCTGTGTCGAGGCCCTGGGCGCAGCCGCTCGGCCCTTTGGTCTCGGTGTCCGCGACATGGAGGAGCCGAGGCCGCGGCACGTGGCGGCCCCCAGTCAGCCGAGTCGTTTCGTCGCTCTGTCTCTCTCACACTCACGGGGCTCTCCGTAAGGGTGTGTGAGGGAGACAGAGCGATTAACCGATAGCCGATCCTCTAATCGCTCGGCAGCAGCAGGGCGTGTTCTGCCCGACCAAGTCCCTCCGGGTCGCGGGGTAGCTAACACCGAGCAACACGCGCCAGGTCTGGCGGACTCAGGCCAGTCAGTCTCTGTCTCTCTCGCACCCACGGGGCGTCCGTTAGGGGTGCGAGGGAGACAGCACAGTGGAGTCAGGTGCTGCGGGATATACGGCCGTGGCACGCCAAGCCGCGGCACGAACCTCCAGGCCTCGTCCCGTCGAACAGTGCTGTCGTTCTCTGTCGCTCTCGCAGAGTCGCAGCCTCGCGAGGTTGTCCGACGCACTCCGAAGAGTCGCTCTGCTGTCCAGACCAGGCGGCGTAGGGCGTCTCTCTCGCTCTCGTGGGGCCTGGGGGCGGCGCTGGGCGGCGCGCATGGATGCGAGAGGAGCAACCTGCAGCGCCAAGACCCGGCAAGGCACGGACTGGTGGCGACGGCCCCGGCCCTAGGCAGGCCGGCCGGCCCGCACCGCCCACCGCCTTGTCTATTTCGAGACGCCATTCTAAATCGTGGCTGTCAGCCCCGGTCAGCCCTTGATGTCGGACGCGCCTCCACCGCCTGCCACTACTACTGCGACCGGCCCGCGGACCGGCCGCTGCCGCCATGCTGCCGGCACGCGGTGAATCGCGGCCCTTACAGCGCCGCCACTGGCCGCCACACCGCAACGCCGTCGTCACTGTCACCGAGCAGCAGTCCGACCTCTCGCTCTTACCCACGCACTCCGCGACCGCCACCCCTTTCTAGCCCGCGGACTGTGCCTCGGGCACCCCGGCTTTGCTCAACAAAACTCTTAGTTTTTGTGGCGACCATTTCTCACGTGCGTGTTTGGATTGTGTCGAATGGTGTCGGTCACACGTCTCTCTGTTGCTTCTGATGCCCGATTGTAGACACGGATCGCTCGAGTTAGTGACCCATTAGGTGTGACACCCGGGCCCCACTCCCAGCCCCACTCAACTCGTCATTTCTGTTAATAAACCACGAGACGTCTGCCGTCTGCAGGCGTCGGAGCGTTGCCCTCCTCTCTGAAGGTGGAGTGGATATGCTGGCCGCGCCGTTACCGGAAGTGGATCCAAGACTGGCAGAAGGAATGGGCGGCTAGGAAAGCGCCCTCCTCGCTCTCCATAGCCCGCCGCTGCCGCCGCTGCACCGAGGCGCGGCGGTGGTCGTGATGTTGACGGATCTTCGGTGATCATCGGCCCGCTCCGCTGCAGCCCAGCAGCACCACTCATTCAACCCACTCCTCGGCGGCCTCGCCAACGAGACGACCTCCTTGGCGCAGAGTCGTCGTTGTCGCCGCGGCGGCGCTTGCGCTCGGCTTGCGCTCGGCTTGCGCTCGGCTTGCGCTCGGCTTGCGCTCGGCTTGCTTTCGGCTTGCTCTCGGCTTGCTCTCGGTGCAGACGTAGAT
The DNA here is from genome assembly GCF_012932325.1 of Thrips palmi. Lineage (NCBI taxonomy): Eukaryota > Metazoa > Arthropoda > Insecta > Thysanoptera > Thripidae > Thrips > Thrips palmi. Next base: position 9,517,515 of record NW_023144632.1, on the reverse strand, counting down.
ATCCGGCCGCGTTAAATCGGCCGCGGCCATCGTGCCGCTTTCGGGGCTTCGGCACGCGCCGTGCGTTCGCCGCCCTGCCCTGCCCTGCCCTGCCCTGCCCTGCCCTGCCCTGCCCTGCCCTGCCCTGCCCTGCCCTGCCCTGCCCTGCCCTGCCCTGCCCTGCCCTGCCTCGTCCCTGCCCTGCCTGCCCTGCCCTGCCCTGCCCTGCCCTGCCCTGCCCTGCCCTGCCCTGCCCTGCCCTGCCCTGCCGCCCTGCCCTCGCCTCCCGCCCTGCCTAAGCTGCCTGCCGCCTCCCTGCTCCCAGGCCGTCCTGCCCTGCCCTGCCCTGCCCTGCCCTGCCCTGCCCTGCCCTGCCCTGCCCGGCCGCTAACTTTTTAAAAGCTCGCTTTTTGGCGTGGCCAGTTCGTCGGTAGCACACAGGACAGTTCCAGACTAGTATCATCCGCTTCCATGAACGTTCCTTGAATTGAGATTTTTGCATATTCACTGCGCGGCATCAGAGTCAGAGTCCCCACCGCAGAGTGCTTTCTGCGCTTTCCAGAGTCGTCCCCGCGGCTCAGCGAGTCGCTCAGAGAGTCGGTCTAGTCTCACCGAGTTGGCGCGCAAAGACAAACGCAGACGCTCATTTGCCGAGCCGCCGCCACCGCCTCTATCTCTACCACCGCCACCGCTCAGAGAGATACCATCTGCAGCCACCTTTAATTGGGTGCCAAGCCGAGCCAGTAACCGACTCACCGACTGTGAACCGTCCTGGCAGCCGTCCTGGCGAAATGTCCTGGTCCGACGAACGAGCCGTCCACTTTGGCGTCATTGGGGATGATAATTTAATTGGCGTGGCGAAGCCGATCTGCGTGTGCAGAGCGGTGCAGAGCGCGCGATCGAGCACCAGCCCGTTTTTGCGCTCTCGGAAAGCTTTGTAGAGCTCTGCCTGCGCTTGTCGTTTTCAGCGAGATTTTCAGCGGACTTTTCATCGGGCTTTCGAGCGAGCTTGTCAGCGGGCTTTTCATCGGGCTTTTCAGCGGGCCCTTTCCTGCAGGCTTCCAGCGGGCTCCGCGTTGGCCGGTGCAGGGGGTGCAGGGCTGCTGCTGGCTGCTGCTGGCTGCGGCGCCACTCGGCTCCGCCTTCTCTCCGGCGCGCCTCTCTTTTGGCGCGGCAAACTACGTGGGGACGCTTTGATGCGCGAGGACGACGCCCTCCACGACCACCACGACCACCACACCGCTAATGATGGCGACACAGGCTGCAGTTTGTGCACTTGCTCACGTGAAACACCCCCCCCCCTCCTCCACCACCCACAAAACGCTCTTTACAGTCCGCTCCTACTCACTCGCGAGCTGGAGCAGTGAATCCAGAGACAAGAGCGACTTTAAAAAGTGAATCCTTAGTACGTACAAGGTTTGTACAAGGTACTACAGAGCGTGCAATGCACCCTTGTGGCCCGCCGAACGTCGCGAGGTCGGTCGGAATGCTCTTATGTGCGATCAGCGGCGATATTTCTGAGAGGGACACGGTCGGTTTGGGAGCCTTTTGTTCCGACAAAGCCACTATATATCTGTTCGATTAGGGCTCAGCCGTTCCTGCTTGAAGCCCTCATTCGTTTTGTTTTTCCACGTTTACGCATCGTCCGTGTGCGCCCGCCTGTCTGCCTGTCTGTCTGCCTGTCTGTCTGCCTGTCTGTCTGTCTGTCTGCCGCTCTGCCTGTGGGAGTCTTCCTTTCCCTCCGTACCGCTGGGTTCGGGGCGAAATGAGGATCCGCGCCCTTTTTCGAGGAGAACAAAGCAAATACGTTCTCGCGCGTATTTTCGCATCATGACGGCGATGAAAGTCATTATTAAAGCGCGAGGAGCAATAAAGTTTGCCGAGGGAAAGGCAACATTCCGAATGGGCCACGCTGCCTACACTGGCAATACGCTGGCAATAAGGTGGCAAAAGGTGGGGAACGATGCCACGGCGCCCCATATCGTGTTTGCTGACCCACATAATCAAGGAACACACACGCGCTGTTGCCAAGTTTCGGCGGGCGCGGACACGCGAGGCGTGGTGGGGCGGGGCGCGGCGGGGCGCGGCGGGGCGGGCGGGGCGGGGCGGGGCGGGGCGGGGTGGCCAGCATGCTGTCGCATGAAAAAGTAACCGCGACCAGCAGGCTGCAGGTTGCCGCGGGCAGGGCCAGAGGACCACGACGAAGCCGGAGTCTCTGGTCCATCGCAAGGTGCACGTGTCTTTGACCCCCACCCCTCACCACGCCCCGAGCCCCGGCCCCCGGCCCCACCGCGGCAGGAGCGGGAATAGAGCGGTGTACGGGGCGGGTGGCCACTGTGCTACGCGCCCCGCCGCTCCCCGCCGCGCGCCGCCCCGCCACGCCCCGCCCCACCGCGCCACGCCCCGGTTCGGTGCTCTGCCGAAGGGAAAGGGGTGGCGTATTTTTAGCCGGCGGCGGCGCGGCGGAGGCTGTCGTGCCACTGGCAGCGGCAGGCAGTGCCGACCGGCCACACGTTTTCATACCCAGAGCGATTAGTTGTCGTGACCAGCAATCACACTGTGAGGCTGTACCGCCGCACCGCCGCGCCATTGGCCGCGCCGCTGCACTGCACTGTCCCACTCAGAGAGGCGGCAGGCCAGCGTCGCCCAGAGGGGTCGGAAAACATAGGAATCACATCTAATCCGTCCACACCGTAGAGGTCAATTCCACAACGTAGTCACGTCACTCTCTTTCAAATTTGGCTAAAAAATAATTAGAAAATTGACCCCTGCACACCAAATTCTTATGGGCTTTTTAAATGCATAATGACGCATTATTTATGCATAGTTATGCATGCGCAGAAACGTGCAGAAACGTCCATAAGGTATGAATAAAATTACGCATCACTGTGTACATTTTATGCATCTTCCTGCATAAAATGTACACAGTGATGCATAATTATGGACGTATCTGTGCATGCATAACTATGCATAAAAAAGTCCATAAGAATTTAGTGTGTACTGCAACACTAATGGCAGCCTGTATACGAAGCCCTACCATCCCAGTCCCACTGTTCCAGAGGCTTTTCGTGCAGCGAGGCCACTTCACTTCAGCCGTTCTGCCCTTCGGTTCCAGATCGGGATCACGTCCGCACCGCTCGTCCGCACCGCTCGGCCGCAACGCGGTGCAGCGGTTTTAATGATGCCCCGTTGCTACCACTCGTCGCTTCGGTTTTCTGCTCTCTGCGTTGTCAAGTGATGTCCCAGAGGGACATGTCGAGCGAACATTATTATCGAGGAATGCCTCCGCGAGCCGCTTACCTCCCCTTGTCTCTCCCGCATCTGCTGACTGACAGCATTTTCCTCGCGCATTAGCGTCCCGAGTGCGTGCGAGAGAGACGGAGCGCGGAGTCAGTGAGTGGAGAGAGAGAGAGACAGAGAGAGACAGAGTTGGGGCAAATATTCGCGACCCTGCTACGCGGCTCCCATCACGGTACACTGATTTTGCACGCGCGCTATGTCGCCGCTATGCGCCGCCTCGGCCGCCCCCAGTGCGCCCCCAGTGCGCCTCACGGCCCTGCACGGCCTGCACCTGCAAGGACTCGGAAGGAATTTCTCGCGCCGTCGCCGTCGCCGTCGTCGTCGTCGTCTCGGCCCTCATGCCGGTGGACGGGTGCATTGGCGGATTCCTACGGAACAATGGACCGCCTGCTGCTGCAGTGTCGCTATGCAGTCCCCGCGGGGGTGCGGGTCGGGCCTAGTCGGGCCTGTCGCGCCACCAGCGAGGAACGGACCAGCCTGGCGCGCGAGTTTGCCAAAACTCCGGCAAAACTCACAAAACTACTATATTCCGGCCGGCCGGTCGGTCGGTCTGCTCGACGGTCTGGTCTGGGGTTGGCTTCCTGTCTGCAAACTTGCCGCCGCCGCGTCCACCGCGTCAGCGCGCAGACGCCGTGCCGCGCCGTGCCCGGCCCGCCGTGCCGCGCCGTGCCGCGCCGTGCCGCGCCGTGCCGCGCCGTGCCGCGCCGTGCCGCGCCGTGCCGCGCCGTGCCGCGCCGTGCCGCGCCGTGCCGCGCCGTGCCGCGCCGTGCCGCGCCGTGCCGCGCCGTTGCCGCGCCGTGCCGCGCCGTGCCGCGCCGTGCCTTGCCGCGCAGCGCGAAAACGAGAGAGCAGCACAGCGAGAGCACGGCGGCCTCGGTGTGCTTATCTCATCAGGCGCGTAGTAAAGTTTGGAGCAGTCGCTTGTCATTACAATGGCAAGGCTGCTGAGGCCAGGCCGCCGCCACCGACTTCTATCCCCCTCCCCCTCCCCCCTCCTCTTTTCACCCCGACTGGGCTCGGCAGTAGACCGCACTAGGCCAGCACCGCGTGCCGTCTCCAAACTGCCCCTTCCGTCCGCCAGATGGTGCCCCGCCCCGCCCAGCCCCACCCCGCCCCGACCGCCCCGCCCCGCCCGTCGCGTCCAAACGAGGTGTGCCACGGCGACCGCAGCACCGGGCGCTCCAGGCTCAGGACCTCTTGGAGCGTGACGCGGCCCCACCCCGCCGCGGATTGTGTGGGAGATTATGCAGTCGGATAGTGGCGTCAGAAATCCCCATTGGGGATTTTTCAATCACAAATAATTGAATCGGATCTTCAAAAAGTCGAATCGAATCGTGACGGCTGTATAAAAGGCCTCAGCACCTCCTCCGGTTGTTTTGGTCCAAAAAACTTCAATGAATTTTACAATTGGATTTTCGTTTTAATCGGCGCTGCCAAGGTTCGATTTTGATTCGGTTTCGAACGACTCGCACACCCCTGCAGTCCGGGCTGCGTCCGGGTTGCCTGGCGGGGCTCGTCCGAGTCTTCCCCTCTGCACGGGGCTGGGCGTAGCCCGGCGTCACTCTAGAAACTGAAGAGAGTGCATGGCATGCTCCTCCTAGGAGTCAACCACAAAGCACACTCTTACCAAGAGCATGCTTGCAAGCACACTCTTCCCAGGAGCATGCTTGGCAAGCACACTCTTCCCAGGAGCATGCTTGGCAAGCACACTCTTCCCAGGAGCATGCTTGACAAGCACGCTCTTCCTGGGAGCATGCTTGCAAGCAAGGAGAGTGCTTGAAAGCATGCTCCTGGGAAGAGTGTGCTTGCAAGCATGCTCTTGGGAAGAGTGTGCTTGCAAGCATGCTCTTGGGAAGAGTGTGCTTTGTGGTTGACTCCTAGGAGGAGCATGCCATGCACTCTCTTCAGTTTCTAGAGCAGCTGGCACTCTCGGACGCAGCCCTGCCGGCGGTCGGATTGCACAACTAGTATGGAATATATCGGGTGGGCCGCGTGGCATGGTCGGTCGCGGCTGGCATGGCCGTGGATGGGTGAGGGCGACCCTGGACGTGGGCTGACGCGGGCTGACGTCATCGGGGCTGTGACCAACCGCGGCGCCGCGGTCAGGCTTGTGGTTAGAGCGATGGCTCGAGTATCGGTGCATCTCCTTATCCGATATTTTTCCCTCCCAGCCCTTCCATAAAGGTCCATTTGCTGAAATGGGACTGCACTGGTGGGCGTCGTTACCGCCGCATCGCGGGGACAATCGGACTCATCGAACGCACGGCCTCGGCGCCTCGGCACTCGCACGGATAATGTGTCTGGCCCAGCAGCAGAGTGATTCCCAGAGTCGTTTTCGTCGCTCTGTCTCGCTCGCACTGATGGGGGTGGGCTGAATGTTGTAAAACTACGAGCCCTGATCGTCCGATTCTGTACATTTGTACTACTATCGATCGCTTTCAGAAACTTTGTAATTTGTTGGAATCGATCGTAAAAATATTTTGTTTGTGTCTGTTGGAACTCCCCTGTTTGCCAGCTCCAGTGTTGGGAGGTGGCTGCTTAAAAAAGCGGTCATCGATTGCAACGCGAGGAGCTCATTCATCACGCAGCCCGGGGTGGCACTGGGGCGGCTCTGGGGCGGCGGGATGTAGCGGCGAAGCGGCGAAGCGGCGACTGGTGCCGTCTGTCCGCCGCGCTGGTCCCTCGGCCTCGGCCCCTCCGTACTTCCCCTTCGGTCTTTCTCCTTTTGTTTTGTCCGGCTTTTCCTTCTTCGCCGCCCTGCCGCCCTGCCGTGCTCGGCACGCCCGAGGGCACGCCGCCACCTGGGGTCGTGGGTTCGCTGGAATCTTGGAGTTGTGGAGTCCTGGCTGTCCTTGGGGCCGCTGGGGTCCTTGGGTCCTGGATTCCTGGGGTCCTGGGGTCCTGGGGTCCCGGGGTCCCGGGGTCCTGGGGTCCCGGGGGTCCTGGGGTCCCGGGGGTCCTGGGGTCCTGGGGTCATGGAGTCATGGAGTCTTACAGTCCTGGTGCCATCTCCCCGGTCTCCCAGTGAGCCGCACCGCGCACCGCCCCGGCATTCCTGCCGCAGTGAGGCACCCCATAGCGGCCGCGGGGCCGCGAGGGGCTGCGGCAAACACCCGGCTGCCGGCCGACTCCACTGCCCGCCCCGTCGCCCTGTCTCCCTCGCACCCCTGCGGCCGGGGTGCGGGTCGTCGCACCAGGCGCTCCAGATCCTGCGGCGCCAAGCCTGCCGCCTTACCGCCGCAAGCATCGCAAGCGCCCGGCAGTGCAGGCGGGCATGTGTCGGGCCCGAAATGGCATACGATCATGTGTGGTCTAGCCCTTAATGGTAACGGTAATGGCAGGCAGGCAGGCCCGCCGCACTGCCGCGAGTCGCTGCGGCCTACCCGCCGGGCGCTCCGCTCCGCCCTCGGCGACCGCTCTGGCCAATCGCCTCGGCCTGCCGGGCTGTGCCGGGCTGTGCCGGACAGCCGCTCAGGGGCCGGCAGGTCGGGCAGGCCGCGGCACGCCAGGCCCACACCGAGGCCCCCGTCGCTATCGACCCCCATTTTAATGTTTGTACTGTTGCGTGCGGCGCGGTGCGGGCGGCCCTTGTCGAAAGGCCGGCCCGGCGACGGACGGAGCAAGACCGCCAGTCCTCAAAGGGATTTGCCGGCCGCACCGCACTGGGTCGCGTTTCTCGTTTCTCTCACGGCATTCGCCCACCCTCCGACTGGGCCTTGAGCTGGCCCGCCGCCCCGCCGCCGGGACCGAAAATGTAATTGCATTGCTGTCCGGGATGGAAGGCCCGAAGGTCCGAAGGTCCCCACCTCTTGAGCCTTGGCCATGGACGTGAAACCGACGTCACGTCCGGGAGGGTTCCTGTGGCGTTCGACCGTGCCGCCATCGAACGAAAACTGAACAGATCGAGAGAAAGGTCCTAGCCAAGGCAGGCTTAGCCAAGCGCGCCAAGCGGTCCTTAGGGAAAGGCTAAATTGGTTGAGAAATTTTCCGCTGCGAGTAGATCTCCGTGTTGGCGCGCGAGGCACTCGAGGCGCGACGGGTTGGCAGAGGCGTGAACCGCTGAGTAAAAAGAAGCTAGATCGTGGTCGTGCAAACACGCAGTATGGAGCGCGGTGCACTGTGCGCCACATTCAGCGAATTTAGTGCATTTAGTGCATGCATTTCATGCGTAGGGTCAGTTTCGTGCACAATACTTCATACTAATTTATTGAGTAAAAATTTCTCTGTTATTGCACAAACGAAAAGGTCAGTACACTTTTGAGCAACCGCTATAAGTAATACTGCGGATTGGTGTGACGCTCTTGTCAGGCCTTGGGATGCCCCTCGGACGGATGGGACTCCGGCAGAGTGCCCCACCCCATTGGCTGGGTGTGCGTGTGGCTGCGGCCTCGGCTGCGGCGGCCGTCCTGTCCATCTCGGGACGCTCCGCGCAACGCCCACCGAGACCTTCCGGGAGTCGGACGGGTCGGACGTCGGACGTCGGACCGGCAGCGCGCACCCAGCCCGCCAGCCCGCCCGCCTCTCAGGAAATTACTCCACTAGAAAGCGAAACACGACGAGAACGACGCTTCCGCGCTTCCGCGGGGACACCGTCGGGACAGCCGCACGCGCGCCGCGGCGAGGACACTTGTCACTTCCGCTCGTTTGCGACACTTTCCCGTTGAATTGCAAAACGGCATTGCGACGCCGCTTCTCGCTTCCTCGGCCGGCCGGCCTGCCTCTCTGTCTCTCTCGCCCCCGCGTCGGCCGGAGCCTCGGCCGGCCCCGCCGTGACAATCCCGCGGCGGGCTGCTCGATGGCGGCGGCGCGGGCAACCCAATTCTAAGCGCGAACACGCCAAGCGCCGCGCCGTGCGCCGCCGATAGCGCCACTTGGGCCACACGCCACCCATCCGACCGGGCGGGCCGGGCCGGGCCGGGGACCAACCAACCTGTGGCTTGCCGCTAGTTTACGCGGCCTCAGCAGGGCGAGGCGGGGCCCGGCCCGGCCCGGCTGGAGGGAAGGGCCGCGGGGGCTGGAGGGAGGGTGCGGGCTGGGTGGCGCGAGGGGGGACACCACCGCCGGCTGACTTTCAGGACGGTTGAGTGAGGCGGCCAGGCCGGCCAGGCCAGGCGGCGCGGCTGGCAGAGACCCGGGATGCAATAAAAGGGCTCTTGGCGCTGGAAACAACGCCATTGGCGTGGTGGGGCGGGGGTGGGGGCGGGGGGTGGGGTGGGGGGCGGGGTGGGGGCGGGGCGGACGCCTCGCCTGTGGACTCGGTCGCGGATCAAACTCCAGGCTGACCTATTTCCGTCGTGAACGTGCAACTCGAGTCGCCGTCAGCGCCGTCCGCGCGGCTTAAATCGCGCTGTCGCGTCAGTTGGCACGGCCCTGGCTTCCCCTTTCTCTCGGTGATTCCATTCGGGCCGCCTCCGGCCTTTACTGGGCTTCCAGCTTCCCTCTTCCTGCGGGGCGGGGCGGGGCTGTCGGAGTGGACAGTGTTGCAGCCCGGGCTCCAGGATTTGCGTCACTGGCTTTGCCTCGGATGCCCTGCAGGGCTGGTCTTTAATGCAGGTGCATCGATCCGGCTCTGTGTCCACGTCCGCCTCCGCGTCCATGTCCATATCCACATCCAGCCCTAGCGGCCAGTCCAGCCAGTCCAACCAGTCCGCCCTTCTGATCCCTGGCGATAGTACACTGGTACACCGTCCGACCCGTGGCCTATTCAAGCAGGTGCACACACACACACACTAGCGCACGCCCTGATGACCTCACATGTGCGCTCAGCACACAGTAAGCAGGACGCACTCCTCCCTTGATTACAGACTGTCCCAACAATGTGCCTTCGTCGCTGTCTCTCTCGCTCCCAAGCAGAGCCAAGCAGAGCGCCCCTGCGACGGAGACAGAGCGACGAAATCAATCCGTCGGAGGGCCGCGTTGCGTAACACTTGGACCTCGACGCCTCGTCTCAGCAGGCGTGTATCTGAGGCGGGTCCGAGTGCAGGGAGGCGCCCTGGTGGTCCTGGTGGCCGCGCGGCCGTCCATTTTGCACAGGGAGCGGTGGGGCCGTGGGGCGGTGGGGCCGTGGGGCCGAGGGGCCGCGGGGGCTCTCACTCCCCGGCCGTGTTTATCCAGATCCCAATCTCCGCAAATTGGCGCACGTGGAGGTGCTCGCTTGTGGGGCTTGCGGTGCAGTGGACACGCGACGCGCGAGAAAGGGCACTGCCAGTTTTATCCTTCATTTTTCAGTTATTTTGTGTGTGGGGCACTGGTTCCAGTGCACGCACACGGCGCGTCACGCTAGTCACGCACCCCGTGCGCGTGCGACAGAGACAGAGAGCGCGGCGGCCAAATAGCGCGACCAAGTTGGTCCGCGACGCAGTTGCCATAGCCATGATCAATGCCGCTACCTCGACGACCTTGGCGGCCCCGGCCGGCCCTGCCCTCGGCTCTACCTGACTCGCCATGTCTCCGTCTTCTCCGGGACGCGCTGCTCTGTGCCGCTCGCATCCGAACATTTCAAACGGCAGCCACCTCCGCAGTTTCGCCAGGCGCTGTCTTTCTCTCTCTCCCGTTCGTTTGAGGTGACAGAAAGATCCGACTCGGCTGCTCCCACGTGCTGCACTACTTACGTGGTGGTCTCTCTCTGTCTCTCTGTCTCTCTCTCTCTCTCTGTCTATCTCTCTCTCTCTCTACCTGTTCGTTTGGGGCGACGGAGAGGTCCGACTGCTGTCACGCGGTGCTGGTCTTGGACTTCCAGACATCCGGACGCCGAGGCGCAGTGCGTGTCCGTTTGGACGCTCCGCTGCACGTCGACTTGCCTCGCCTTGCCCGCACGACCTTTCCAATCAGTGCTCCGTCGCTCTCGTACTCGTGGGACGTTCCCTGGGTGCGACAGGGACAGAGCGACAGGCCAGTGCTGGCGGGGGCTGCGGGCGTAATGACGGCGCGCGGCCCTCGCAGCGGACTTGCACCGCTGGAGACCGTGGAGGCCCTCACACTCCACACGCCGCTTCGTTATTTGTTTTCGCGTCGCGTGAGGGCAAAGGGGCAAGAAGCCGTTGTTTGCCCTCACCGTGCTCACAGCATCACGGCCCCCCGCCACCGTCCGCGCCCCTTCCCCGGTAGCCCGCGGTAGCCCTCGAAAGTCCTCGGGCAGCCCTCGGCCGACAGATGGCGTCGCGGCCTGGCCGAGGCCAAGTCCATTCCCATCTCGGCCAGACAGCTGCGGCCACGTACTGCCTGCTTCCGGCTGCGCTTGTCCGCCCGGCCCCGCCCCGCCCCGCCCCGCCCCGCCCCGCCCCGCCCCGCCCCGCCCCGCCCCGCCCCGCCCCGCCCCGCTAGGCTGCCTAGGGCTAGGCTAGGCTGGCCTGCCTCCGCTCCGCTCCCCAAGGCCCCGCCTCCAGGCGCTCCGGCAGCTCCACCAGCGCGGCGTTAAATGTTTCAGATACTCGTTTGGCGGCGGTGTGTGCCCGCCCCGGCAGCCTTGGCAGCCTCGCCGGGCTCTCCATTCAAAGCCCTCGAGCAGCTTGTTTATTTGCCGGGAAGCCCTTCGCCCTGCACGCCCTGCACGCCCTGCACGCCACGCGCCTGCCCCTGGGACTCGCCGTGACGGGCTGACGGCACGGCTACTTTGCCGCTCTTCTCGGTCTCGCGGGGTCTCGGCGAGGTCTTGGCCTCCTCGTCCCGTCGGGCCGTCAGGCCGTACCTCTGCTTGCGTCACTTAGGGCGCAGTTGTTGACATGTTGCGCCCCTCCCTCGCGTCTCCCGCGCTGCTTCGCGCGTTGCCTGCTACCCCATAAGGCTCTACCAACTTGTACCTCCACTTGTCTCGTCCCACCTTTCATTCCTCGCTTTCCAAGAAACACCACCCCGCACCTGTCTACAACACCTCCTGGTAATGAACGGATATTCCTGAGAATCCCAGGAGACCAGTAAATACTTCCGGGAACTAATCGCGATGTTGCTGGAATCCCAGGAGACGGATCTGCCGTGAACAGCGTACTCGACTTTCTCCAGGGATCCAACCCCACGTGCCACTCATTCATTCTTTCAAAGTCCACCCCCTACCCGTCTCCTTCCACTTGGCCATTTCTACTTCTCCGCCTCCACTTGTTTGCCTCCACTCTCCCCCCCCCCACTCGTCCGCCCCCACCTGCCCCCCCCCCCCACTCCTCGTCCACCCCCTTGGCCGACACTCCCTCGGCTCCCGCAGCCGCCGCGAGGGGCGCCTCAAAACACGGCGCTCTATTGTGACAGCCATTTCCCTGAGTGCTCCTTGCACCTCGCCCGGAGCCACGCGGAGCCTCCTTGACCGCGCCTGGCGAGCAGCGCGAGCAGCCAGGCTGAGCCTAGGGCGGAATAATCTGGTCGAAATCAATCTGTGAGGGGTTTTGATCAAGGGGAGAGGGAGGAGGGCGCTGATGTAAGCCGCCGCCACCTGCCTAGCCTGGCAAGCCTGGCGGCGCAGCCTAGTGTGCTATAACTCCCTGCCCTCGACCCGCCGCGAGGCCGCGCCTTCCTTCCCCGCACGGCGCCCGTTTGCCTGGAGTTAGTCCCACCGATTTTCCGGGGCCGAGGCTGCAGGCCGGCTCACGCCCTCGCCCCGCCCCGCCATGCTGCCTCGCCTGCTCTTCCTCGTCAGCGCCGCGTCGACTGAGCCGGGCGGGTCAAAGGTTCGCTCTCTGCTCCAAAAAAAAAAAGACCTCGCTCCATGCCGTTGCGAATCCGTGCATTCAAAGGGAGCAGGGCTTTTAGGCTGAAAGGGCGATAAATGGGTGGCACCGCTGTAGCGGCGGGAATCGTGTAAAAGTTTGTCTTTTTTCTTCGTTGATGCCGGAAAGGTTTTTCGTTTTTGTCCGTCAAAAGAAATGACGCTCGACGCGTCAGCGGCGGATTAAAGTGCAGCGTATCGCTTGCCATGGAGAAAAAAGTTTCTTTGTGAGAAGGGCGCATCGGATCGCACATCGTCGCCATATGGTCGCTCCCCGTGAAAGACGAGGCAAAGGGGGGGAAGGGGATGTTTGTGCAGGCGTGTGTGATTTGATCCACGAAGCGGAAGAAGGGGTTAAGTCGAGTTGATTCAGTGACCTCTTATCAGTCTATCAAGTAAACATGAGCGAAAATTTGGTCCAAAAATAAGTGTGGTGAGACACGTCCCATCCTCTTGCATCTATTTTTAGATGACATTCCCCACCTGTTCTTCCACCTGCAAGGTTTAGGCCTTGCAAAAGTGCACGGATTCAACTCGACTTACCCCCTTCTTCCGCTTCCTGGATCATTTGGACGCGCGGTCACTCAATACTCGCGTAAGGTGAGGTCGCCCTCCTGGTCACCTTCCACTCGGTCGGTGTGTCAGGACCACACACGCCACCCTCGTTGTCGGTACGTAAACAGCGTGCACAGCGCACACAGAGTACCCCGAGGCGCCCGGAGCGCGCGGCCCGCCCTGCCTAGCCTCGCCCGGGGGTTCCTCCGCTCCACTCCGAGCGCCACAGCGCCACTCGCATGCCATGAGCACAGTGCAGGATTAGAGGCGGGGCGGCCGGGGTGGCCGGGGGCGTCCGGGGGGCGGTCGGGGGGCGGTCGGGGGGCGGTCGGGGGGCGGCCCTGCGTCTGAACGGCCCTCTGGGCTTCGAGGACGTCGAGGACCGCCCCTGCCACATCGCCACACCTGGGCGCCACCGTATACAACAGCCCTAAGCAGTCTACAGTATGGTGAGCCCGGGGGAGTGGGGGGGGGCTGCTCCCAAGTGCTTAACTCGGCCCCTGGACATTGGCTTTTGTGCCAAATAGTTTTTTAATTTTAGCCGGCTAGTATACTACAGCCTCCAGCTGTAACATGTACGCTATTATCTTCGCAGATACCAATACTGTTTTACCATACAAAATGATATTTAAGAAAACTCTAAGTAGAGAAAAAAAATTTGAAAGTAAAAGCCGAAGCGGGAAGTTATTATTACATTTGCACAAAATACTAGAGCCAAAGAGAAAAATGTCGATACCACGTACTAAAAGTCAATATCGAGTCTGAGAGTGTTTTCCGCTGCAATATTCATCAAGTCGGCCGCCTGTCTCGTTTCCAGTGGCTTGCCTCAGCTCGGAAGATATGAAGCGGGGAAACGGGAAGAAAAGGGAATCGGGCCGGGGGGCCTGGCGGCTTGGCGGGCTGGCGGCGGCACCGCGGACTCGGGAAATAAAACGTGTCGGGAGCATTGAAAATTAAGGCCTAAAGGGACACGGCCGACGGGCCGACGTCGCTGCGGCGGCGAACTCAAATGGGAAGCCCCTTTTGCTTGCCATTCAGGAGGGGGGGGGGAGTCCGAGAGAGAATCGCGAGGTCCACGGCAGTGCCGCGGCGCCCTCTCCGGAGCGCCCCGCCAGCCCCGCCAGCCCCGCCAGCCCCGCCTTGCCGCGTGTTTTTGACTTGCGTCCGCTCAACATTATTTCTGAGGCAATCGAATTCCAATATATTCGTCGCCTCGCTATCCTGCGCCCACCCAGCCATTCCGCATTCATAAACGGTGCGGGCCGAGTCAGGGGCCGGACTCACGGCACGGCACGGCGCGGCGTGGCACGGCACGGCGCGGCGCGGCGCGGCTGAGACAAGAGCGCTTTAGTGTACTCCAACATTCACCCCGGAGAGTAGGAGGACGGCTGGACGCCAACAGAGGCGAGGTGATGGGGTGGGAGTTGCTTTGACAGTGGCGTGGCCGGTTATCAGCTCCCCCTCCCCTTGCCCCTCCTCTTCCCCCTCCACCTCGCCCGGATGTGTGTCAGGGGACGGAAGTGGCCAGCGGTCACCTCGGAGTGCTGCAAACCCTACCTGGACTCCTCGCCCTGTCCCAAGCAAAGCAAGTGCTCCAGGCATCAGCAACTTGCAGCTGCGCCTCCTTGAGGAGGCTGTGCACCTGCCAAATTTCTTACAATCGTTTTTTTATACGTTACACGATCATTCGTCATCGTAAAGTACATTTCATTTCGCACATACGTCTCACCTACAACGCGCAATTTCATCGTTTTACGCAAAACTACTCATCATAGGTCATGATGAATTGTTATGCACGTCTCGATTGAATCGATTCTCTGGTGCGGGGTCACTGCCAGACGCTGCCTGAAGGCCGTCGTGCCCATCGGGGCATGCATCTCGATGGCGCTGGCGCTGGTTGGCCGCCCCCCGGCCGGTCTAGACGGAGTCGGGGTCCGGCGGGCTGGGCGGACGTTGCCCGCGGGGGACTGCCCTGGGTGGCGCTCGGCCTCGGCCTCGGCCTCGGCCTGGACGTAGGCGGCGGTGCGGCGGCGGCGTTGGCGGTCACACTGATGAGCGCGTCTCGGAGATGGAGCCATTTTGGGGCCACGCCTTCACTGATAGCGTCCCTGGGAGCTGCGAGTTGGGAGCTGAAAGCGCGCTGACGAGGTGGTGGTGGCGGCCAGGCCGCTCGGTGCCCACGCGGCCTCTGGGGCCTCTGGGGCCTCTGGGGGCGATGAAGGGGCTTGTAACGAGATTGTCACCCGCTGGCTGCCGCCTTGCCGCCCCGCCCCGCCCCGCCCCACCCCGCCGGCCTCCGTCTTCGACGGGATCTGCATAATCCCAGGACAGAGGGGCTCGCAATGCTCATCCGACGCTCGGCGGGTTCGGCGCGGCGCCGTCGGCGCGCGGCGCTTTGTTCGTCGTCGCCGGCGGTGTATGGGGAGCGCGGCGCGGTGCGAAGCGCAAAGCGAGCGACAAGGAACGAAAAACGGAAGCGACACGATCAAAGCGAACGCCAGCGCCAGCGTGGAAGCGGTGTGGCGGTTCACGGCGTCCACGTGCCGTGGCCGTGCGCGGGTGGCCGTCTCGCACTCCACACGCTAATGAAAATACGACGTCACCCTCCTTGAAGAACAGTGTAGCCCGGTGTAGCCGCTATCATTGACTCGATGTCTTGGGTTTCCACGTGTCGCCCGTCGGGGGAAAAGCAGAGTGCGTGTCGGTGCCTGAGCCTCCGCGTCGTGCCGCGTCGTGCCGCGGGCAGCCGCGGGCCCTGGGGGCACACGATCGGACGGCAGAGGCGAGCGGGGCGGGCAAGGCGGGCAGGGCGGCGGGCCCGATGCTGTTCCTGGCGTCACCAAATCATTTGGACCTGTTCCTTTTCTCGTCCGCCCCGCGATTGCTTTCTCCAACTTGGTCCCCCGCTGTTGCCGTGTCTGGAGCCGACTTCCGCCACGTGTGTGTCTGTCTGTCTGTCTGTGTGTGTGTGTGCGCGCGCGCGTGGTTCGGTGCTGCTCACGACGCTATACTGGGACACGCCGTTATTGTGCTTGGACAAAACGAGCCGCGAAGAGGGTGGAGGGGTTGGGGTGGGACAACGCGGCCGGAGGCACCTTGATGCTCGAAATCCTCGATGTTTCATCAAAGAGGCAAATGGTTTTGCTTGTTGTTGTTTTCATTTCTCGCTTGGCCAAAGCCAGTGCCATTATTTGTGCTGTCTGCCATCCTTTTTTCCTTGTTGCTGTCGTCGGATTTCCTGAGGCCTAGTTGTATCATCAATCACAAGAGCAAAAATCTGATCACGGCACACATTCCTGGCCGGGAAAAACAATATGATAAGCTAGCCGAGGGTGTTCTTTGGGCGGAGCCAGGCGGAGCATCCCGGCCCGCCCCGGCCGAGGATGAAGCCCGCCGCTTCACAGTGGGCCAGAAGACCGGTGGCGGCGGCCAAAACTCTAGACGCGTTTTGAGCTCCAGAGTCGCTAAATGGGACTCGAACCGAACGTGTGACCCCACCAATGGATTCCTCGTTCGGAGAGCAATCCATTGGTGTGGCCACACGTTCGGTTCGAGTCCTGACGACTGTGGAGCTCAAAACGCGTCTAGAGTTTGGCCGCCATACCGGTCTTCTGGCCCACTGTGCGCTTCCTTTGTCGGCGACCAGGCGAGCAGGCGAGCCAAGGTTCCCGAGATCAAAACTGATTTCCCCTAATGGACTTGAAAACTACCCTGTCATATTACGACGATGACGTCACAGCGCAGCACAGGCATGGCCGGGCATGGCGCAGCTGCTCCAATCGCGCCCGCCCTTGCAAAGGCCCTCAAAGGCCTGCGAACATTCTGCGAAGCAGCTTCCGAGGCTGACGTTGTTAGCCCTGCCACGCACCGGAGATGCCTGTGAATTCCTCCGTCCGTGCAGTCACCGGGGAGGGGGGGGGGGCAGAATCAGCGACGATCGGGACGGGCGCTGAGAGGGAGAGAGAGAGCCTGTCGCCTCCCCCGCGATCGCGTCACCGCTGAAGTGCGGACAAGCTCGACCTGGTGGCAGCCGTGTTCGGGAAGGACGCCGTCCATGCCCCCCCCCCCTTTTCTCTTCCCCCTTGGGGGAGGGGGCAACGGAGCGCCGCGACGTTCTGCTGGTAATTGATTGCAGCGCTCTGTTGGGATCGTCGAAGGACGTGCCTTATCTTCTAGGCGGGGAGGCTCAAGTATGGCGCGGACGGGGCGGACGGCGCGGCGTGGCTGGCGAGGCAACAGCCTTGCCGCAAGTAATGGCGGCTGAAACCCTAGCGGGGGCGAGGCAAGGCGAAGCAGGGCGAAGGCGTAGACGGAGAAGCAGAGGCTGCAGAAGCCCTCCCACGGTGCGCCTTTTGTGACTGGCGGGAGCGGCGGCGGCCAGCGGCGAAGCGGCCAAGCGGCGACCGGGCTGCAGCGGCAATAAACAGCAACAACACTGCGGCGCGGTCGCGGCTCGCGGTCGCCGCGGGGAAGGAAGGGGAGTTGCGCCGCGGTAGCTGGGCTCGGGGCGGGGCGGGGTGGGGCGGGGAAGGAGCGGGCCGGGGGCGGGGCGGGCGGGGCGCATGCCGCATGCCACGGCTCAGCCATCTCCCTCGCCACTGCGTTCCTCTGACCGACAAAGTGCCTGCGATGCCTCTCGGACGGACTGTGACACTATTGGCTGCTCTGTGATGCCTGTGAACAAGTTTTGGCGACACCTCTTGAGGCAAGAAATCTGACCATTTGTGCTTTTTGTTTGGTTAAGTTGTATTTTGCTCTACCTTGTTCCTCACTCGCCACTAGGAGTCTCGTGTAGGTTAACATGCCCTGCCCTTGATAGGACTGTCCTGGTTTCTCCTTTACTAAATGCGCAGGAAAACCAGCACGGTCCTCGGAAAACCAAGTCCTATCGTGTAAGGAGGACTTACGTTGAAACGAATGTGACCAAATGCCGCGTTCCTCTCCACATTCTGTCACATTCGTTTTAATGTAAATCAGCCATAAAGTAGCTTATTCACTCCACAACGAGCGTGACATTTTGTCACATTCCTTTTAACGTGATGTCAAGTGCCTGAAATGAGAGTGTGCACGCAGAAGCGGACCATCCGAACCAGGACGGGTGGCGTGACCAAATTTTGCAGTGATGGGTGCCGTTCGGTGGGTGCTGCCGTGCTGCCTCCGCGGCCACGCTGGGGCGCGCCTTGGGGCGTGCAGCGAACCGAACCGATCGGCTAATCCCCCGTATGAAACCAATATTTTTACCTTTACACGCGATCAAATTACCTGGTAGGGTCCTGGGCGCGACGGCGCAGCGCCAGCAGCCTGATTGCAGGTGGTGATCTGGATCAGGGGCTTTCAGAGAACCTGTTTGATGCTGGAAGCACGGCGAGGGCAAAGATGAGGGAAGCGGGAAGCAACCCCCTCTGCTGATGGTAATGGGTGGCCGAGGCCATGGTTGCCTGTGGCTGCCTGTGGCTGCCTTGGCTGCCGGGGTTGCTTTCACCGCTTCGCCGTTTTGGCCCGCGGCGCCGTGTTCCAACGCCAGGCGCCAGGCAACGTGTGCCATCCCCATAATTAAAAGCACACCAGTCGATTCCAGCTTCCGGCTGCGCTCTCGCCACCGCCACCGCGCCGACGGTTGAGCTGACGTCGGTCTGTCTCCCCCGCACCCGTGCCAGACGCGCAGTGAGGGAGAGAGACCGCCCGCCCGCAATGAGCGTGCGCCGCCACCATCGCGCACATCGCGCCGCTCGTCCGTTGTTCACCTCGACGGGTTTGACGTTATCACTCGGCGGGGCGGGGAGGGGCGTGCGGCGTGCGTCAGACAAAAGGCGGCCCCGCAGGATGCGTTGTGTGTGCCGCCATGCCGCCGCGCCGCCGCGCCGCCGGACGGGCCGTTGGCCACGGCGAGGGCAGCCAGGGACACGAGCGGGCGGGCGGACACACAGGCGGACGGACAGACAGAGGGGCGTCCGGACAAAGACGTTACAGTCGCGCAAACAAGGACCCATGGCGGGCAAGCTCGACGCCGGGCCGCCCTACCCGGCCGGGCACTGCCTGGCAGGCACCGGAACTACCGGACGGAGCCCGCTGCGCTGCGCCTGACAGGCTATCGCTGCTGCCCCCTGGCTGCCCCGAGCCAGGATGCGGGACCCGCGGGGATCCGGGAAGGAAAAATGGGATGAGGGATCCTCTGTCCGGGGCACCCAGCCGTCAAGCCAGCCGGACCCTCTTCGGCCGTACCGGGCCGAGGGGCCGCGCGGCCGCGGCCCGTGATGGATGCAGGCGAGGGATGATTGCGTGGAGGGGCCAGGCCAGGACGGCCAGGCCAGCACGGCCGGGCCCGTTGTCGATAACTAGCGCGGGGCAGGGCGGTGGGGGCGGGCGGTGGCCCGGGGGGCCTCCTGGTCGAAGGCTTGGCCTGCCTGGCCACAGGACGTGCGTGGGTCTAATCTATCGCCATTCCAGGCCACCGCGGCCCCAATCCGTTCACGCCCCCCGGACGGTAATGAAACCAGCAAAGCGAGCGTCTCGACGTCTCGGCGTCCAGCGATGCCCGGCGAGGCCCCTATCGCGCGCAACTTGTTCGTCCCCCACCTTCTCCTCCTCCTCCTCCACCTCCACCGTCAAACCAAGTGTGTCGAACCACACGCCTCCGCGTGCGGAGCATTCCTCCACGCTGTGGACGTTTGAGAGAGGAGATCTCGACACTACTTGGTTTCACAGTGTCGCTGCGCAGTACCGTTGGCGGCGTCGGCAACGTCTGCAACGTCTGCAACCCCAAACCGCAGATCGACCGCCAATGTTGGTCGTCGCCGCGGCTCGTCGCCCGTATTGCCTTGCCAGACAGTGGGCGTGCAGACGGGGCGGGGCCCGCCCGGCGGGGCCTCGGTCGGGGCAGCGCTGGAGTGGGCCCACGCCTGCAGACTGAGAGTCTCTCTGAGAGTCGCTCTGTCTCTCTCCGCCTGTTGTTAGGATTTGCGGTTCGGGGGATTGCAGTGGAAATGAGCAGGCAGGCCAAGTGTGTTCGGGGACCGCGGACAGGGCAGCAGTCTGGACCGCGAGTAACAGAGGGAGTCGTCCTCAACAGAATGCCCTGGCAATGCCGACAGCGCGGCTTCACACAAAACGGGACGTCCCACGAGAGCGAGGGAGACAAAGCGAGGAAAACGACTCTCAGTCTGCTAGCGGGGCCTGCCTGTCGGCGCGATTCACGCGGCTTGGCTTGTGGTCCAGACAACAATGGCAGAAACTAGGGGCGGCCCGGCGGCCCGGCTGGGTACGCCGGCATTGGAATGGCATTAAGGGAAACTAATCATGGTATTCGCGGCGTCCTCTTCACTGCCCGGGTACAGGTTACCCAACTAGGAGATGAATGCCAAATGGGGAATTCTTTTATTTCTTCCATCACAGTTCATGATTTCAATGCCTCTGATTCGGCTTAATATTCTGAAACTTAACCCACGATGCTTTTGGGTGAAAAAATATGTTTTCCGTAAAGAACGGCTCTGTTTCCATGAGGACGGGAAACCTTGAAGATTTACCTCTCTTTGCCTGCGCTAGGAAAAATAAGCGCCGGTGGGGTGGGAGAGGGCTATGAAGATGGAACTCAGACCGTGTGCTCCGACATAAATGGGGAGGCTCTGGTGTTGCGGGGGTATCGGGCTACATCGGGGCTGCTTCTGCTGCGACCGGAGCAACATTTCCGACGTCTCCTCCCTCTCCCTTCCCCTCGCGGCCCCGAGACCTCTCCCTCCCGTCTATGCCGGACTACAGAAATGATAGAAATGCCACTGTTGCTCGTGGCTTGCACTCCACCACAGCACCCTTTGCCGCCCGCTGCCGCCCGCTGCCGCCCGCTGCCGTGCGCCAGTACAGCCGCGTTCCAACAGGCTGCTTCCGAACACTGAATCATCGCTGTCTCTGTCGCGCCCCCGCTAAACGCCCCATGCGTTAAAGAGAGGCAGAGCGACGGTATCAGCCTGCAGCAGAGCGACACTCCCTGCAGCCCAGCAATACGTCTGGGGAATGCCCTGAAAGGCCCGAAACACTGCCGCGCCCCGACGGTCGGTGGGTCGGTGGGTCGGAGGGTCCCCGCCCGAGCCGCGCCCATTTCACTTGTTGATCCCCGCAGATTAGGGTCGGGCTGCGGGGCAGGAGCAGGGCTGCGGTGGCAGTGGTGGCGCGGTCTCTCTCCCTCGCTCTCACAGGCGGGGTCGGCCCGGTCGCCCCGTCTCTGCGCAAGAGAGACTGAGCGATGGGACCCCACACCACCACCACCACCACCACCACCACTCGGAATCAGCCTGCAGCCTCCATGTACCGGAGTCCCGCCCCTTCCCTGTCCCGCCGTAAATTGATTCCAGGACGCGTGTCCTCGCCGTCGTCCTCCCTTCGTCCTCTCTCGCCGTGCGGTCCTCCCGCCTCGACGTCGTCCTCCCTTCGTCGTCGTCCTCCCTTCACCATCGTCCTCCCTCACCGTCGTCCTCCCTCGCCGTCGTCCACCATTCGCTGTCGTCCCCCCTCATCGTCGTTGTCCCTCGCCGTCGTCCTCCCTCATCGTCGTCGTCCCTCGCCGAACCGCGATCCTCGATCCAGCGACGCGTCGTAAGCGGGGCCAAACGCAGCGAAGCCGTAATGCAAGCCCCGACATATGCTGCTCTCCGCGCACTTACAGTGTGGATTGCCTTCGCCACGGTGGCGACTCATAATGAGCTGTGTGAAGCACGCAGCCTACAGTGTCGTGGCGTGTAAAGCTCGACACCGGCTGTCTCCGAGTATGTTGCAAGTCTCGGTGCAAGACGGTGAGACTCTTGCGCCTTGCCTGCCTGAGGTGGTTCCAGGCTGTTCCAGGCTCCAGGCATGGTGCCCCCCTTTGAGGACCAGTCGCTCGCGGACGCACGTGTGTGTGTGTGTGTGTGTGTGTGTGTGTGTGTGTGTGTGTGTGTGCGCATGCGTGCAGTGAGTCGCGTCGCCAAGGAAGTTCCACAAAGGCAGGGCGGACCAAAGGAGCGACCGGAGCTGAAGCGCGACAGGCAGAGGGACAGGAGGCAGTGAGGGCAGTCAGCGAGCAGGAAGGACGACAAGAGACAAGGCGCTGGAGTGCACGACACGACGGAACGACTCGCAGCTAATGGAGCCGAGCCGAAGCAAGCCGAGGGGAAGGAAGACGGACTTCCTGGGGTCGCCTGGCCGCGCCTGGCCGCGCCTCGCCTCCGAGCCACCTGTGGACTGCGCGTCCCCTCCCCGCCCCCTCCCTCCTCCCCACACCGTTTCGCCATAGTTTTGCGGCTGTCGCGCTACTACTGTGGCCGCGGCGGCGCGGCCCTCACTCGACTTGTTTTATTGGCGGTCATTTGGTATGCCGGGCCGAAGACAGCGCGCTGCTGAATGGCAAGTCCGGGCAAGCCCTGCGCGCCGCTATCAGCTTCGCTCACACCAATTTCCTCGAAGCAACGCGGCCCCGAAATAACCTTCAGCGACGTGACGGAGCTCCTCGTTCTCGTAGGTTCGGGTTTCCCGGCCCGGCAACGTTGAAAATAAAATTGAATGGGCGTTGCGTTAGAGCCGAGACCGGTACACCACTGGAGAATGACTGTTTGAGGAGGTCCCTGGAACTTCACTGGGTTCGTTTAAATATGACGTCGCATTCGTTTGAACGCTCCTACGCTTCCGCGAAGCCCTTGCCTTTTGATGCGTCCCTCGGATGCGTCTCGAGTCACGTTCAATTGAACGTAAATGGAAAAGGAACGCGACGCCACCCTGGGTTCCTGCGTTGTTATGGACTCTGCCGGGGGGAGGTACTACAGGGAAGGGCCCTGGGCTGGCCCTGAGCTGTCCTGCTCCGCCCTCGTGTTCCTGCTCCCGGCGAAGAGGAAAGGTAAACCGATATTCCGCTCAGACTAATATTTTTCGATCCAGCCCGGGGAGGATCATAGCACAACACAAAGAATTCCTGCATCTGGCGTGTTATCATCCCCCGGAGTATCCGCTACCCGTTTACATCACCGCTTTTCGCAAAATAAGCAAGCGCTCGTCGGGTGCGGAAACTGATGCTACCGCGTCTCCTGTCCACCGTGCGCGCTTGTTTGTGTGTGTGTTTTGTGCGCGCGCGTGCGTGTGTGTGTGTGTGCGCGCGCGCGTGTGTGCGTGCGCGTGCCCTCTGCGGCGTCCTTGCCCTCGCCCCACCGGTCCCACTAGACCCCGCGGCCCCACCCTCACCGCGCCATATCTCATCCCCGCGCTCGACACGGCCTATCTTTAGCTTGACCGCGGTTCGCTTCCTATGCATGTTTCGGGCCCGCCCGCCGCTCGCCCGCCCGGCCTGCCCACTCTCCCACCTAGTCACACGAGGGGGTGTGGCGTGCCGCGGTGTGGCGTGCCGCGGTGTGCCGTGCCGTGTCGCGGCGTGCGTTGACCCACATTCGACCTGGCATTCCAAGCCGTGGAGCCGGGCCGGGCGGCGCGGAGAGGCACAGCAGACTCATTCAGAGTGTGAGGTCTCTCTCTTTCTCGCTCTCACGGGGAGTCCCGGATGGGTGCGAGAGAGACAGACCGACGAGGACCCCCTTTCGGAATCCGCCGACAGGGCACAGCCAGGCACAGCCAGGCACAGCCAGGCACAGCGCCCCGATATTGATTCCTGTGTCTCGCGCAGTTTCGCGCGGTCTCGTGTCGCCGCAGTGTCGCACAGCTCGGCACCGCTACGCCATGGCTACGCCCCACAGCCTCCCACCGCTTTGAAGCATTTTCCCACCGACTGCACCTCCAGCCAGACAGACTCGTCGCCTTTGCCTGCGCACAGCCTGGAGCCGCCTTAGACCGCCTCGCCCAGCCTCGCGCCGTCACCGCCAGACGCACCCTAGTTGTACGACGCGGCTCGGCCTCGGCGGCCCGCACGGCGACGCCGCTGCCGATGACACTGCCAATGACACCACTGCCAATCAACAGTCATGATCGCCGCCAAAGTTTGGTGAGGCATAATGATCTGATTCTGGATAAGGAAGAGTTAGGACAATGTTGCGCATAGTTGGATGGAACTATGTACCGCCGACAGACGAACCGCCAGCAGAACCGAGCCGAACCGAGCCGAACCGCGCTGAAACGTGGGCGAGAGAGAGCGGCGTTCCTTGAAATTGGATCGGTTATATAGAACACGCCTCACTCGAAATTCCGCGAAATTCTTTCTGCCATGAACGACCTTGTTCATTCACAGTGGACGTGCTCGACGACGACGTGCTCGACGACGACGTGCTGGACAACGACGCACTCGACGACGACGTGCTCGACGACGACGTGCTCGACAACGACGCGCTCGACGACGACGTGCTCGACGACGACGTGCTCGACGACGACGTGCTGGACAACGACGCGCTCGACGACGACGTGCTCGACGACGACGCGCTCACCCGGCCGCAGGCGTTGCCGCGTCGGCGCGGCGCACGGCACGGCGTTGGCACTTATCGCACACCGCGGTGTTTACGGCGCGTAAACAAACACAGCAGGCACGCTGAGCACGGCAAAGCCGCGGCCGAGCTTGGCCACCGCGGCGTGGCGCGCCGACTCGCCGGCCTGATTGATCCAGGTCCGCTCGACCGTCGCGGGAAAGGCGGAGAGTGGGCGCCGACATGGGGACTCGAACCCACGAAGCTGCGGTCAGAATAGAAACAAACCGCCGCGGCCCCAGGGCGCGCCAGGGTGGAGGGCGAACATGATGGAGTCACAGCGCGGACCTGCTGGCGGGGGGCGCGGTCTGAAACGCCTTGCGGCTCGCTGCGCCGGCGGCGAAGCTTTGGCGCGCTCCTGAAACAAAAAGGAAGCAGAAGGGGGAGGTAGCAAGCCCAGGCAAGCCCAGGCAAGCCGCGGGGCATGACGTCACCGCCACGCCCACCGCGCCGATTATAGGCTGTGTCAAATGGAACGTGATTAATTATTCATTTCCGGGGCGAAATATTCATCGGTGCAGCGCTCTCCGTGCTTCGGCGTGCTTCACCGAGCTTTGCCGTGCTTCGCCGAGCTTTTGCCGAGCGACGGTCGCGGACGCCGCGGAAAATGATTTCATCGATGCGATAACGTGGGTTTTCCCCGATGGCGGTGGCAGCAGGCTGGCGTCGCCGCATCGCCACTGCCAAGAGGCGCGGGACTGATGGGGTTTCAACCCGGTTTCGGTTCGGTGGACGCCGGGCCCGGCCCGGCCGGGCCAGAGCGCCGTGAAAAACGAACCACGCCGCAGGGCGCGCAGGGCGGGCAGCAGGGCCATGCACTTTTCACGTGCGAGCAGGGCTTGGCGGGGCTCGGTGACAAGGTGACAATGCACGCTGTAAATTGGAAGGCAGCGGCTGTGGAAGCGCAGGGCTACGCGTGCTACCACCCCCAAAAAGAGGAAATAAAAATGGAATTTTGTCGCCGTAGAGTCACTGTCATCGGTGTTCGTAAGCTTGGCTTGTTTTCATAATGTCAATGGAAATTTCTGACTCTTGGCCAGAGCGCGTCGCAAGAGACGAGATCGCACTTCGTCGGGAGAGCACTGTCAGGCCCCCACAGTGGCAGGCCACATACTACTGTACAGTGGCGAGTCAGAACTACAGTATACTGTGGGCACTCTCTTCGCTCTGTTTGGCGTCCTGCTAATATAAAGTGGTGAGAGAAAAGTTGACAACTGCCGACCTGTGCAGATCGGGGCAGATTGTGCCCCAGTGCGCGCCGCGAGCGTGCTGCGCGTGCTGTCACACTGATCCAGCGCGCTGCGGGGTGGCCGTCGTTTCACACGGTGGAGTACACTAGTGTACACCAGCCGTCGGGCAATCAACGCCGCAGCGCGCACGGCCGCAGCACACGTTCGCCCGGAGCACTGCTGTGCGGAGCACCTTTTCCCCTTTCATTTTGAAAAGGGCTGACAACGGTTTTTAATGAACTTTTCCCTTTGTACCGCGCGACACTGCCCTCCATGCGAAACATGGCAATGGACAATGGACCTCCTCGCACTGTCGCAGCGTCCAGCGAACACGCGGCGCGACGCGGCCAGTGGGGAGAGTGCCACCTGCATGCACTCCGACGAACGGAACCGGAATCCGAGCGCACTAGAACTCCTTTGTTTGTCATGGCCAGCCGAGCCGGCCGAGCCGGCCGTTGTCGGGGAACTTTCAAGGGTTCGCATACAGGGATCTCACCCGCCGCTCTCCAGCCCGTTTCCCTCGTCGCAAAACTCCGGCGCTGAAAGGCGCACGCATTCCTGATGGTGTGGTGTGCGCTGTGTCTAGCCCCCGCCAGCCCCGCCAGCCCCGCCAGCTTTTGATGAATAAACAAGCGACTCGGTGCCGCCCCGCCCCGCCCCGCCTCGCCCCGCCCCGCCACCCTGCTTGAGAGCAGCAGCGGGTGGCTAGGACGTTGTTGCGGCGTCACGGCTTCGACATTCATCCAGCGGCGCACAGCGTTGACTGTGTGCAGCACTGTTGCACGCATTGACGGTGTGCTGCACTGTTGCAGGCGTGGTGAACCGCGGCGACCCCTTCCGCCGCACTGTTGACGGCGTTGACCGTGTGCTGCACTGTTGCAGGCGTGGTGAACCGCGGCGACCCCTTCCGCCGCACTGTTGACGGCGTTGACCGTGTGCTGCACTGTTGCAGGCGTGGTGAACCGCGGAGACTCCTTCCGCCGCCGCCGCTCCCGCAGCAACTCCCTGCTGCCGTCCGAGGGCTTCTCCATGGACCGCGGTGGCACCACACCGCTGCTGCGCTCCCCGGCCGCCCCCATGTCCCCGGCCGCGCCCTACGCCATCGCCATGCCCGGCATGGACGTGGTGACGCACCGGGTGGCCATGCTGGGCGCGCCAGGGGTGGGCAAGTCCGCCCTCATCTCCCAGTTCATGACGTCGGAGTGCATCAACGCCTACGACGGCATGCGAGGTAAGTCCGCAGCAGGGAGGGATAGGGAGGGGGAGGGGAGGGGGCCCTGCATCAGCCCGGTCGGGCTTTCGGCTGGGCCGGCGCGGCGGCCGCCCCGCCAACCACCCCGCCAACCGGCAGCCCAAGCCGCATAACACTCGACGGGGAAACGCTTTTCACCCTTGCTCGCCCTGGAATAACAACGCCCCCTTCCCCTTCCCCACGCCGGCGCTGCTGCCGCCGCTGCCGCCGCCGCTCGGGTGCGAAGGGCGAGCAGCCCGAGGGCGGCCGGTAAACCCGGAGCATCCCCTCGAGTGTTATCCCCTGCAGGCCGCGCGATAGCAGGCGGCGGGCCGGGCGGGCCGGGCGGGCGGCGCGTTGTCTGGAGTTTAATTGAGTAAAAGGCTCCCCGTCCTCGTCCCCTATTCCCCGTGGCCTTTGTCGAGCGCACCCCCGTCGAGTACAACACACATAGCGACGCGGCGCCCCGCTCAGCCCCGCTCAGCCCCGCGCCGAACGCGCCGGCTTTGTCCTGCGTCATCTAGGGCCCTGCCGCCCTGCCGCCCCGCCGCCCTGCGTGGTGTGCGCGGCCATGTGTGGCATCACGGAGCACATTCCTCGACCCGACCGCCACCCCGCCAAGGCCCGCGAGCGTGTTAGGCTCCTGGAATGCCCCGCCGCGCCCCGCCGCGCCCCGCCGCGCCGCACCGGCTGGCCGTGGAAGCGCAGGTGGTCGTTTTATTAACTGGACGGCGCATGCCCGCGCCGAGAATGGAACGTCGGCATAACTTTTGTCGCGCCTCTCTCTCTCTCTCTCTCTCTCTCTCTCTCTCTCTCTCTCTCTCTCTCTCTCTCTCTCTCTCTCTCTCTCTCTCTCTATGCATGGGGAAGTCGTGCGTGACTCGAGACGACAAGAAAAGCTCGCGCGAATCGCTGGAGCGTGTGGGAGGGGGAGGAGGGGGAGGAGGGGGAGGAGGGAGACTGCGACGAACAAATAGTACTACCTCCGGCAGGAGACACACGTGCCGTCCCACTACGCTGTGAGGCTCGCCAACCAGGCTTCACCAGGACGTCATGGAAAGCCAAACGCGTTCGCACAACAAACGTCGGGGCGACCGACTTGGAAAATTTCATTTCCAATTTCAAGGTGCGCTATGCATATTTAGGCTCGCAACGCAAACCTCAAGACTATAATAATTTGATTTTTTTCGTCAAGCTGCTCTTTGTTGGCAACACTGCACGTAGCGTGGAGCGAAGGGCCCATGGACACGAACGAGGCCCGGGGCGCTAGAGTGGCCGCGTGGCCGCTTGGCCCGGTGGCAGGGGGGCCACCTTGACCCACACACCGCGTGCCATGCCACACCACGCCATGCCACGCGCCACGCCGGGCCAGTGCCAACTGTCCCGAGTGGGGAGTGGCAGCCAGATTTACCGAAGTGCGTTCAGGGCGTGTTACAGTGGTTACAGCGCTGCAGGCTGCAGTGATATCTGCAACACGGGCCGCCTCCCAGCTGCCGCTCGGGACAAGCTCAGGGTCGGCAGTCACCGTAACCTAAACAATTTTACAGTGCTGCCCCATTCGCTCTTCGGCCAGCCCAACGAGCGTGAGAGAGACGGGCGGTGCCACGCCATATGAGAACGCCGACAACACCTGTTCGAGGGTCGCCGCGCTAATGCTCGACTCGTTCTGTTCCAGACGTGCCTAAGGAGCAGTCCGTGTCCATCATGCTCAACGGGGAGGAGTCTGAGCTACAGTTCGTCAACTACGGCACTCTCAAGGTACACACACTCTCGTGTCGCGGTGGAAACCTCACCGATCAATGAGCACCGTCCAGACTTTGTGAAACGAAGAATTGCTTTACAAATCACGAAGTGTTTTCTTTGCAAGCTCATATGCTCAAAATCCTTTCTTTGTCCGGCCTTAAATAGTTCATTGTTTTGAGAGTACACTGTCAAACCAACTGAAGAGAACTTCACTCTTTAAATGCGGAGGCGTGGAATTTTCAGTCTCCACACTTGGAAGCGCAGAGTTTGCAGTGTTCTCCGCGTTTGCAGTCAGGCCACCGGCCAAAAGACCACAGCCGGTGGACCATGCACGCTTGATCTCTCCAGCGTATGAGCCAGGTTCCAACATGAAAGCAGCGATGACATTTCCTCGTTCAGCGGGCAAACCCCAATCCATTTCACCGTCAGCTTGAACCGAGTCTCATTTGCGGAAGATCTCCCAGCGTGCGCCCGTGCGTGGACCGTGCGTGCACCGTGTCCCCAGTAAACCGAGTAAACTGATTCCGCTGCCCGCACTCTTTGCTGTCTCTCTCGCCTTCATGGAGAGTGCCGTACGGGTGCGAGAGAGACAGAGCGAGGGGCTAGGAATCGCTCGCCTGCCAGAGCTGTGTCCGACTGAGCGGTGTTCTTTGCCATGAGGCGGCAGGGCAGGAAGGGGGGAGGGTTGAAAATTGATGAAAGGCACAGTGCCGGTGACTGCTGGCAAACTGGTCTCACAGTGTGCACACACGTGTTGAGCTGCCCCTGCTTGGATTCATGATGCATGTCGTGCCGCAGGAACTGGAGGCGGGGCAGCCCTGCGCGGCGCTCGTCATGATGTTCTCCGTGGTGGACAAGTCGTCCTTCCAGAAGACCGAGATGGACCTGCAGCGGCTACAAGAGCTGGGCATGCTGCGGAACCGGGCCGTCATCCTGGTGGCCAACAAGGTGGACCTGGCGCGCAGCCGCGCCGTCTCCACTCAGGGTGAGTTCACGACCACACCACAAACAACAACATCAACACGTGGCTTACTATGCATCTTTCCTTGCTGCAGACGGCAAGTGCCTGGCGTGCACCTACAAGGCCAAGTTCATCGAGGTCTCGGTGGGCATCAACCACAACGTGGACGAGCTGCTCGTGGGCATCCTGACCCAGATCCGGATCAAGGCGACGCAGACGGAGCGTGAGAGCACCGCCCACTGGTACAAGAACCGGGGCATGGTGCGCGCCTCCATGAAGGCCAGGCAGATGTTCACCTGGATCTTCGGCCGGGAGGACAGCAAGTTCAAGAACTGTGAGAATCTGAACGTGGCCTAGGAGGGTGTCGATGATGAGACAGTGATGGCGGAGCGAGCCTGCCTGTTCGGGGGCCGACGCACTGGCTGTCGGTGTGTTGTGTGGAATCTTTTGTGAGGAAATGTCGATCTTCTGCATGATCCTTCTTCTTCTTCTTCGATCGGTGGGGAATTCACTCAAGACGTACGAGCTGTTTTGCACTAATTCGGACCATTTCGTGACTTTCAGACTATCTCATGACTTTCCGGCTATCCTGCCGCATTTTTGGTGTTTGTTTTACTTCTACGCACGCACGCGGTTTTCAATGGAAAAACGGAACGCGGTTGTCGACGGGACGTGCCGATTTTACCTATCATATTGAGATTTTAAAAGAAGTGTAGGAAGGCGTTTTAACTATCTTGATGTATTAGTTAGTCAAGGGGGATATGGGTTTGAAGTTTAGATACACACACCCTTGCTTGAAATTAACAGATAGATTTGAAGTATTTTGGAGTAAAAAGAGAATGTATTTTGGTGAAGTTAACGAAGTTAGTAGCTCGGTGGGCGATATCTTCCACACCTGTTTCCCCCCTCGGTATTATTTTTGTTGATCCATGTAGTCGTGTAAGTTATGTGCAGCTTTGTGTGTGTCTTCTTTTACGAATCTTGTGCTGGAATGTCGACTTTCTTGGGCGGACTATCAGCACTTAATGCCATTTTTGACTTTTCTTGTGTACATAATCTGCCAGTTTCAAAGCTCGTGTCTTTATCGAAAAAAGCGAGGGGTCCACCATTCAGCTCAGAAGTGTACACACGATTACTGATTAACAGTGATTACCCAAAAAAATTCTCATAAAACTCTAAAATTTCGGCCAGTTAGGATCATTTCTTGCCTATTTTCATAAGAAAAATCCCCAAAGACCGATAAAAACAGCGAAATCGTTAAGTTTTGGCATGTGATTTCTAGTGATTACTAGACGAAGTGTACACACGATTACCAGAGTGGGGCACCCCTCGAAAAAAAGTTGTTAATTGTTGTGATATAAGTTTAGAATCTCACAACGAGCCAGATATATATTATATTATTCTACGTTATTTTTGTACAAAGTAAACTTCCGACGGTGGATCTTGAAGAGGTAAGGCAGGGTCAGATTAAACCACAACTTATATTGAATTACCAAATGGAGAGACGAACCACCTTGAGAGTGTCAGTAATAGGCGACGGCGAGTCTCGCGAAACGGGTCCCAAGCTGCTCCAGACCGGCAGTCGGTTGCAAGCCGAGCGCCCAGCGAGCAGACAGAGAGGTTCGACCCTCGGCCTCGGCCCGACCCTCGGCCCGACCCTCGGCCCGACCCTCGGCCCGACCCCACTGCTGCTGTGGGATGGCTGCACCGGCTTGCACCTGGCTGCACCCTTCGGATGCGGACGCGCGCTCACCTGCCCGATGAAGGCGACCACCTGTCAATGGAGAGATAGGCCACGCGCTCGGCCGCTGGAGCGCCTGTCAATGGGGGGATAGGCCACGCGCTCCACACCCACGCGCGGCGCTCCGCAGCATTGCCTACCCTGCCCGGGGCTCCGACAGGCACAAGGCCTGTCTCGAGTCCAGTTTGGTTGGCTATTTACTCGATTTTTTGTGTGTGTTCGGTGTCTATTTTTAGGGTGGTCCTAGTTGAATAATAACGTAAAATACCTGCCTTGGTTCGGCTGTAACACAGGGGAAAAACGAGGCCATTGCCATTACCCCAAGCATAAGCGGAGAAGCACTGGAACTCTGTCGTTTTGAGCCGAGAACCCTGGTGCCCTGCTGGGCGTAACTTTCTGACCACCCTGTAGAGTACATTCTATTTGGACAATACTGTCCAACTCTCTAGGAAGTCTTCGGCGTTTGGCGCACCGGGAACCCCTTCCTCCTGTCTGCCAGGCAAGGCCTATGGTGAGCTTCACGCTTATTCGGTGTTTTTTTTCTTCTACTCTGCCGTGCTCTTGTCTTCGGGGACGTGACATTACAAATTGTGGGCTGGAGCGAATCAAGACCAGAGAATGTGTATTTGTGACAGGTTAGTCCCTACGCTTATTTATAAGGATCCGCGCTGTACCTGGTAAATAGTACCTATCGGATACAAATGGAGAGCCTCCCTTCCTTCCTTCCTTTCCCAACATGACAATATTAGTTATTTGAAAAATATGAATGTGGATAATCTAGTCTTTACTGTAACGGCGTACTTCGATAGACGAGGGGGCAACCACGTTCGATATTTGGGGACACAAGATTTTTTGAAGAGAAGAGAAGATTTTGTCGAATTTCGCAAGATTTTGTCCAATCGTACGAATCTGCCGGTTGTTTTTTTTTTTGTCATTTTAAGGGAAAGGTTTTGGATTTCCACGTATTTCAAGGGCTCGAAGGGGAATAGGATTTTTCAAGTGGTTGCCCCCTCGATGATAGGTGTAATCAAGTAAATTATGTGCTTCTTCGGATAATATAGAGTTAAATGTGATCTTTTATTTTTCTTTAGACATCTTTGAGCGCCATGAGAATTGATGGCTGAGGCTAAGGCTACTATTGCATATGCATATCTACTTATTGTCTATCATTAAACTTAAATTTTATGGTCAAAAATTTTATTCTTCCTTTTAAATGTTATCGATGTGAAAGTTTGAATTGATGTTAGTTGCGCTGTATGTATCGTATCTGTGAGTGAAATACATATTTCTACAGCACTCCTTGCGAATCACTAGAAACCCTCATCTTCACATGTCTACACCGTTCCGACGCTGCTAGGCGATTCAGGCTTTTTCCGTCGACGTCCAAAAGTCTTGACCTATCGTCAGTGCCCTGGTTGTAGCTTCCGAACCCAGATCAGCAGAGATACATAACAAATACGTGAAATACAATTCATAACTTCATGGAAAGTGACAAAAACAAGTAAACAAAAATATTTAAGTTTTGAGAGAGAGGTGGCACGAAATTTACAATGTTGGAATACGGACCCGTTTTCTGATGCGGTGAGCCTCTGTTTACCTTCGTCCGAGCCGCATCCGTTCGCTGAGCCCCTCGGACAACAGCAAATGCAGGACAGGTGTCGAGCGACATTGCCTGGCTTGCGATGCTCCACGTCGACAGAGACTCTGCACGGATTGCGTGCCCGCGCTTGTTGGAGTGTGTCTCTACCCCGCGCGCGAGGGCCGCGGGGCGTGGGGTAGCGCCCTCTCTACCTCTCGCGCAAGTCTCTTGGAGTCGAGGGTGCTGAGGGGCGTTAGGCCTGGGCCGGTGTTGTGCGGGTTTGTCGCGAGCCGATTGGCTGTGCTGCTCGGTGTTCGGCAAAGGTTGATTGCGCTTCGCCTCGCCTTCGCCTCGCCCGCCCGCCTGATTAAGGTCAGTCCGTTCATTACCGCCGGACGGACGGCGTGCTCGGCGTGCTCGGCGTGCTTCGTCGCGCCGCAGATTGCTTGCTGGCGGCCAGGGGCAACATCACACAGTTCGGAGAAACCTTTATCAAAGCCAGCTTCTTCATTTCTTTTCTTTTCTTTTTGTTTTCGAACGTTCTCTAAGCAATTTCTCTTTACAACCAGTTGCTTTGTGTTTTTTTTTTCTTTTGAAAGGCACCGCTGGTGTGGCGGCTTACGGGTGAATGATGGTGCATGGTGCGCGGCAGACGGCAGACGGCAGAGCACAAAGCCGAGCAGGCTGACGACCGGCCGACGACGGCCTCGGGGACCTCCCCGCGTCCCCGCATCCCCGCGTCCCCGTCTCGCCGATTTCCCGGGCCGCCGTTTTCCTCTTTCCCGAGGCGGCTTTTCCCGCGTTTTCCCACGACGGCGACGTCACGCCGTAATAGTGTGCCGAGGTGTGGCGGCCGCTGAATAGCTCATGTGCGGCCCCGCGCGGCGCGCTCGGCGTGCGTGAGCCGCCCTGATTGCTCGGCCGGCCGACGGCCCCCTCCGCCTCCGCCCCACTGGGGGCCCCGAGGGGTGGCGGCCACGCCAGGGTGCCGGACAGCGGTCACTTCGAGCCAGTCTCAGCTAGCGGAGCGCCGCCGCCGACGCCATAGCGCACCGGAGTGCCGACCCGGAGCGTCGACCCGCCGGAGCGTCGAGCCGACAGCGCCGCGCCGAGGACCGCGTCGGGGGAGCGGCCGGAGCCGAGGCGGACGACGAGGCAGAGCGGGGCGGTCGGATGCGCCTGCAGAACGCCCTGTGAGGGCTGTGCGCCCTGTGAGGGCTGTGCGCCCTGTGAGGGCTGTGCGGGGGTGGCCATGGGGTGCGCGGCGAGCAGCCCGCTCGCCCGGGCGCTGAACCCGGTGAGGCTCATCAACCAGGCCAGGGAGGCGAAGGAGGCCAGCCAGACCGGCACCACAAAGGACGCCAAGGAGGACACACCGTACCCGCTGCATGGTGAGTATCGCATGTACCCCAACAAACATTCGCAAGTCTCTTAAAAGTGCTGAGTGTCCAGTCCGTAACGTCAAAATTTAAGTCAAAATTCCTTTTTTGGCGTCATATTGCCCTTAAAGGTGACATCAGAATAAAAACATTGAGACTTCTCTGTGTTTTGTCGGGGAGTTATATCTGTCCGCTCAAAGGTGTGGCGCAATAAAGTCCTTCCCCCAAGGAGTCCGAACAACGCAGTTTCTTCTGTTCCTCTGCGGTGGCACTAACAAATTCGCAATGTAGAGCGGAAATTAGAAAATTCTTCATCGAATGAAGGGACATATCTGTCACGTTTGGATTTCAAACTTGAACGGAAGCATGGCATTCTCCCCGAGTGCTGAATACGAAGTATACACTGAAAATCTACCGGCGTGACTTCATGCCGCTGCAGGGGCGTGAGTTAAGTGTCACGCCATTAAACGGCATGACAGAAAAGTCACGCCAAAAATCGGCATGACTCAAAAATTTACGCCAATTTTTGGCGTGAATATCTTGTCATGCCGCTTTTGGCGTGACTTGTCAACGCGTTGTCATTCACGCAAAATGAGGGCGTGACTCACATGTCACGCCGTTCTTCGGCGTGAATTTCATGTCACGCCAATTTTTAGCGTGACTTTTTGTCACGCCATACTTTGGGCATGTGTCCGACCATTACGTTTTCAGTGTAGTTGCTATGCTTTCCGTGTCCGCAGTGTACAAAGTCGAATCACTTTCGATCGTCGCATCAATTGTTGACAGAACCGTTTCTCCTCCTACATCACTACAAATATATGGGCGGTACACACGGTGTAGCGAAGGAGGTAAAACGTGTACCGCTTTCGTATTGGCGGTAAAATCTGGAGCCCGCCAATTACGCACGCTACAAACCGAAGGAAAACGGCGGTACAGTGTATTACCGCCCATTGCGCGCCGTTTAGATGGTGCGTAAAAGGAGTTACAAAATATTACCGCCAGTAACGTTCCCTCAGAGTGCCAAGAAAAAGGCGGTAAAGCTCTCGAAAGGAGGTACAAACGGTTCTGTTAGGGCGGTAACTTCTGTACCGCCTTCGTATTGGCGGTAAAACGTTGACACCGCCAATACACGGCAAAAGTACCGCCTGGGATTCCCAGGCGGTGCCCGGAAAAAAGGCCCTTTTCCCCATGATGCGCCTGGGAATCCCTGGCGGTACTTTTGTCGTGTACAAAGTTACCGCCTGTAAAGGGTGCGGAAATATTACCGCCTTTAGATTTGGAGTGCAGTGCACCCAGACATTGGGATGGACAGTGGACGTAGTGAGACATCGTGCCTTACAACGCCCGATGTGTATTGCCAGCTCTTTTCTTTTGTCCATTTCCCCCTTTCCCCTTTGTTGTTGGTCCGTTTACCGCGGCCGGCGCGGCCCCATCAGGGGGCGTGCCCTCCGGTTCCCTCGCGCCTCGTCCCGCCGCGCTGCGCCGTGCTGCATCGGCCGGCCACGCCAACCGCGCTGATTTGAAGGCGAAGCGCGAACGGCAGCGAATAGGCCGATCTGAGAATCGATGCAGGAGCACAAAGTTTCCAGGGCGCCACGCCGCGGCCGGCGAAGGGGAGGGGGCGGGGAACCCGGTGCACCTCATTTCGGACGGGCTGGAATTTTTTGCGCGGGGCGTTGTTCCACGGCAGGGTGTGGGGAGCGTCCCATTCTCGGGCGTTCCACGACGGCAAGGCGTTCCACGACGGCAAGGCGTTCCACGACGGCGGGGTGTGTTCCACGACGGCGGGGCGCTTCTCGACGGCGGGGCGCTCCTCGACGGCGGGGCGTTCCACGACGGCCCGGCGCTCCGCAGTGGGGTGCACGACCCGAAGATGCGGGTCGCGACCCACATTCGCGAGATGCTATCAGGCGAAACGGATTGAGCAGACCCAGCAGGCCCTGGCGTGTCCCCCTCCCCTCCCCCTCCCTCTTCGCCTTACACCCCGACTCAACACACGGTAGTGCCCTTCGCCCTGCGTCTGCCTGCACGGCCTTCCAAGGGCACCCTCCCTTTCGAAAGCAGCACACTACACTAGTGCAAAAGGAAACAAAAAGGCCCGAATTTATTGGCCGGCATTGCTCAAAGTATACAATAATTTTGGGTTCTGCAATCGTGATAATACAAGTGTGGAGGTTAAGGGTGGGGTTCTCCACACGTGGTTTCTCAATGTGTTGGCTCGGAAACGCCCCCCCCCCTTCCCCTCATCCACGCCACACGTGTGGCGTCCTGCAGGGGTGCCGTGTAAACGGAAGGGTACTCGATAGCTCGATCGCGTTTGCGATGCGGAGTACAACGGCCGCGCCGCTTGACGAGGTCAAACAGTGCCATAATTCATTTCGCGCGGAGGTCCGCGCGTTTTGGGCCCGAAATGGCGGTACCAAAGTTGTCACTTCCAGCCTTAATGTTGCTGCGATGCAATTCACCGTCACCCGACTCGCAGTGCGCGGTCGGATCGAATGGAGAGTCATGCACGGACGGACGGGCGAATGAATGAACGAACGAATGAACGAACGAATGAATGGATGCACAAGGGACCTCTCCGGGCGCCGCTAACGCCTTTTTAATGCTCCACTTGCACCGCGAGCTGGAACGGACATGGCGCCGCTCGACGTGCATGGCGCCTTTTACACACACCGTGAAACCTTAGTCGGAGCATATTGAACAATAGTTGCAATGAAAATTGTTCGCGAAATCACGTACTTATCTCGTTTGTCAGATTACTTCATGCTTAGAGTTCTTTGTAGTAATGACATATAATTTTCATCCTGCGTGCGATAATGCAACGGCTTGGTGACTATGGTCAGGCACTTGCCTTATTGGCAAGTCCGCAGCTGGCTTTGATTGTGTACTCGGCCGGCCCCGTGACAAATCAAAAGCACTCGAGTCCCGCTACAGCGCTATGCACTTCTCGGGACAGAGAGCAATGTCACTGCCGTGTGTTGTGGCCGTTGTGGAGCTGTGCGTGAGGGGGACCACGGCCGCTGTCTGCCCTCAATTCTGCCAAGGATTTCACCGCTTTTAGTGTGTTTTCGAGGAATTTTGCGGTGCTCATCGTTTGTCCGACCTTATTTTGTCCGACCTGTCCAAATTTCACTTGCCCGTGAATCGGCTGAAAATTTTGACCGACCTCCGTTTTGTCCGACCCACTTACACCGCCACGCGGTCAGGCTGCAGCTCGAGAGCAACTCGGCGGCGCTCAATTGATCTAAACACCCGCGGCTCACTCTCTATGTCAATCAAGACTGGATGCAGGACAATCCAAAGACATTTTAACACAAAATGTATTCAGAGTAAGAAAAGTAAAATGAACACTGTAAAGAAAATTTCAGCGAAAGAGGGCACCCCGGCGAACCGGCCCTCTTCCCCGCTGGCTTGGTGGACCAGTGGTTCCCCCATCTCATCACAGGAGCAACCTCAGAGTTAAACCGCAGTGGCCCCGTCATTGGTCACGTCATCTGTGATGTGGAGGAGTCCTCTCATAGTAGGCCAGGCTGCCACCTTTCCCAGTAGTCGGGTTTCGTTCCCGGCCCCCTTCCCACTCAGGGGCCATGCTACTGGTACTCAGGAGTCTGCGTCACCCTGCCCAGCAGCGGAACCACTGGGCTATGAGAGGCACACTGACCGCCGCCCGATTTTGTATACTTGAACCGCCTTCTTGCGATGCAAGCTTGGTCAAAATATTCTTTACGGTGCTGGGTATCGAACCCCGGACCCCGCAGTCGGGACCCGACGCCTCTGCGCTCTCGGCCACCACGGCCCATGGGTGACGATGTGCGAAGGGGAGCATTTGAAGCCGCTGGTCCGAACCGTATAGTCAGACAAAAAGAGCAGGAAGCTAGTATTCGATCGCTCGATCCGAGTATAGGATTCAGAGATCTCAACACCTTCGGCCACCGTGGCTCGCCGTGTATGCCAAGTGGCGTAGCGGGTCCAAGCCGCACCGGGAAAGCCACTCCTAAAATGTAGAGAATTGCAGGGAGTCGAACCCCAGCCCCTGAAGTAGCAGATCAACGCCGCTGCGCCACTCGGCGTAGCGGGTCCAAGCCGCACCGGGAAAGCCACTCCTAAAATGTAAAGAATTGCAGGGAGTCGAACCCCAGCCCCTGAAGTAGCAGATCAACGCCGCTGCGCCACTCGGCTTACACGGCGAGCCACGGTGGCCGAAGGTGTTGAGATCTCTGAATCCTATACTCGGATCGAGCGATCGAATACTAGCTTCCTGCTCTTTTTGTCTGACTATACGGTTCCGACCAGCGGCTTCAAATGCTCCCCTTCGCACATCGTCACCCATGGGCCGTGGTGGCCGAGAGCGCAGAGGCGTCGGGTCCCGACTGCGGGGTCCGGGGTTCGATACCCAGCACCGTAAAGAATATTTTGACCAAGCTTGCATCGCAAGAAGGCGGTTCAAGTATACAAAATCGGGCGGCGGTCAGTGTGCCTCTCATAGCCCAGTGGTTCCGCTGCTGGGCAGGGTGACGCAGACTCCTGAGTACCAGTAGCATGGCCCCTGAGTGGGAAGGGGGCCGGGAACGAAACCCGACTACTGGGAAAGGTGGCAGCCTGGCCTACTATGAGAGGACTCCTCCACATCACAGATGACGTGACCAATGACGGGGCCACTGCGGTTTAACTCTGAGGTTGCTCCTGTGATGAGATGGGGGAACCACTG
The DNA here is from genome assembly GCF_012932325.1 of Thrips palmi. Classification (NCBI taxonomy): domain Eukaryota; kingdom Metazoa; phylum Arthropoda; class Insecta; order Thysanoptera; family Thripidae; genus Thrips; species Thrips palmi. Next base: position 9,478,992 of record NW_023144632.1, on the reverse strand, counting down.
GTCCACCAAGCCAGCGGGGAAGAGGGCCGGTTCGCCGGGGTGCCCTCTTTCGCTGAAATTTTCTTTATAGTGTTCATTTTACTTCTCTTACTCTGAATACATTTTGTGTTAAAATGTCTTTGGATTGTCCTGCATCCAGTCTTGATTGACATAGAGAGTGAGCCGCGGGTGTTTAGATCAATTGAGCGCCGCCGAGTTGCTCTCGAGCTGCAGCCTGACCGCGTGGCGGTGTAAGTGGGTCGGACAAAACGGAGGTCGGTCAAAATTTTCAGCCGATTCACGGGCAAGTGAAAATTGGACAGGTCGGACAAAATAAGGTCGGACAAACGACGAATTTTGTATTGCAAAGGCATTGCAGAGACGCTGAAGTCCTCGGCAAGGTTCCACTCTAGCAGCGCGCAGGCGCGCACACTAGTTGAGTGTGCGCTTGCCACGCAGGGCAGGGTCGCGACGCCGTCCCTGCATGTCCCTGCGACCCCGCCTCGCCCCGCACGCTGCTCTTGGTCCTTGGTTCGGCCACGTGCTAATTGAGGCCTGGTTCTCACGCTCCAGTGACATGAGTGGCAGGGCGGGGCGGGGCGGGGCGTGGGTGGAGCAGGAGGCTCATTCCGAACACATGGTCCCGTCTGTCTGTCTCGCACCCTAAGGCCGATTGCGAGAGAGAGAGAGAGAGAGAGAGAGAGAGAGAGAGAGAGAGAGAGAGAGAGAGAGAGAGAGAGAGAGAGAGAGTGACAGTGTGTACAAACAACAGAGTGTTTTTCAACCAAGGTGGCGAGTATGAGGGCCCGCTGCTGGAGGCCTCGCGCCTCGCCCAGCCAGGGGGAATTCCCAGTGTCATGTCGGTGAGCCCCCCGGGGGCTGCGCGCCGCGTGAGGGTCGCCAGCCCCTCGGCCAGCCCCGCTGCTGCCCCGCCGCACGGCCGCAAGCCACAAGTGGGATGGCCGGCTGAAATGGCGCGCCCTGGCGGCCGCCTTTATTACTACGCGTCAACAACGTGTGTGATAGGCGCCTGATGGGCCGGGCCGCCGGGCCGGGCCGGGCCTGGCTGGGTATCGACCCTCACGCAGTGCACGACTTGCACGACGAGCCTCGCGGTACCTTTCTGCTTCCTTCGGCCGGCCGGCCCGCCCGGTCCGGCTCGGCTCGCCTCGGCGTGGCGCCACGCCGGCTGCAGGGCTCGGCTTGGCGCGGTGCGGCCCGGCTCGGCTCGGCACAGCGCTGGCCGACGGTATGCCGAGGGCTGTGCTGGCTGTGCTGGCTGTGCTGGCGAGGGTGGTCAGGAGCCGCGGATGGCGTGACTGCCACGTGCGAACAAGGAACAAGCAGCAAGGAGCCGAGGAGAACGCGAACAAGGAATAAGGCGGAGCGAGAACGGTTAGTCACCGATCGGACAGGACCAGCTGAGTCCGACGACGGAAAGGCTGGCCGGCCCGCTGCAGTGTCCCTCCACGCACGACGAGGGTGCCGAGTGTGTGTCGAAGCGCCTGCCATCGATTGGGTAGGCAAGCCCGCCGCGCGGCCGTGTCCCCGCGCTGCCTACCTGCCGGGCGGCGGCGGAGTACGTCGTTGGTACGACCTCTTGTCCGACCTGCCGATATTCGTCCAACCTCCCTCCCTCTTAAATTTTTGTAAGGCCTTTCTTTGTCCCTCGCGGTGATGACTCCGCTCACTCACTCTTTAGGCAGCCGGTTCGGGAGGACCAGGCCGTTTTGGATCTGCCGCTGTCCGATCTGGTCCCATAGGCGGTCCTCGCGAACTGCCCACCCTCCGTAGCAAAGGCGATCTTGATAACACCGGAGGCGGGGTGCCGGGGGCGGGGTGCTGGGGGCGGGGTGCTGGGGGCGTGGCGGGAGAGGGGCTCCATTTCTCGGCTGCTATTTCGGTACGTGTAAGTAGTGCATGAGGCGGCCCGGCCAAGACGGAGGCCCAAAGGGTACCGCATCGACCAGTCCTCACCAGCCCTCCACTTCTCGTTGCAAAAGCGGTGGGGATCGCATCGGGACCCAGACCTCCTTGTTGAGCCCTTTAGAGTTCGTTCCCATAAGGTGCAAACCTCATTGCAGAGTGGAGGCGCGAGCGTTGCGGTCCCCCCGCCGGTCGAAAGTTGATTCAAAAACTTTCCGTGGGGGGTTGGGGAGAGGTCGCCGAACAATATCACGGCTCAACATGTGGAGGACTCGTCACGGCGGCCGGGTCTGAACGATAATGCGATAATTGTGGCTCTGCCAGACAAATCCGTGCGCTGCAGGTCTGGACGGGGCCCGCCCGGCCCGTTCGTTGGCCTTGCCGGCCTTGCCCGTGACAGCAACGCGACGGCCTCCTCGTGGGCACCGCGGGTGCGGCCGGGTGCCGCCGCCCCGTCACGGCGCGTCAGACCTGGGCGGGCCAGGCCGGGCCAGGCCGCCGGGGCTCGCATGCTGCACTGGCAACAGAGGCATGAATATGGAAGTGCAGTGCAGGGCCGGCGGGGTTGGCGGGGCGCAGTGAGTGCAACGCCACCGCGTCTGGCGAACGACCCTCGCGCTTAGCTCCACCGCGGCCTTCGCATCAGCCATAAAGGTGCAAGTGGCGCGACCGCGGCCACCGCGGCGACCGCCTCTCGCCGGATAACCGCGCGGCAAGGCGTCGCCCTGTCTCTCTCGCACTCGCCGGACGACCCGGAGGAGTGCGAGAGAGACAGCAGCGGCGAGGGGGTCGAGCGGAAAAACTTGCGCGGTAAACGGCGGCGCCGCCAACCAGTCCATCCGCGCGGGTGGAGGCCGCTGGCGTGGCCGTCCGGCCTGGACTGCTGCAGACTGATTCCGAGAGTCGTTTCCGTCGCTCTGTCTCCCTCGCGCCGATACGGGACGCCCCGTGAGTGCGAGAGAGACGGAGCGACGTAAACGACTCTCAGTCTGGTGCTCGTAAAGAACTGGTGATTGATATCGCGGACGGGCGGACGGCACCGCGACATTGTGTGTGGTATTCATAGCCAAGCCGACATTGCAGTGTCGGCGAGTTCGGCCGACTAGGCGCGATACCGGACCGGCCGGACCGGCGGGGGGGGGGGGGGGGGGGGGAGGGCAGCGGCGGGGTGAGGCCAACGCACCGGCCAGGCGCGTTGCCGCGTTCGGGCGCAGCGGGGGCAGGGGGAGCAGCAAACGCAAAGTACGACCCCTCGAGGACAAAAATAAACAAAGTCCCTCATTCCGTGACAGCATATACAAATTTATGCTCGTGTAACAAATGATTATTGGTTTGAAAAAAAAAACGGTCCAAAAAAAGGTGGATAAAAAGTTCGATTTTGTTTCTTTAACGATTTCTTTATTGCGCCAAGACGTCTTTGTTTGTTTGTTGACCATCGAACACGAACAATATTTTTGTTTACTTTCTTTTGCTTTTTTTTTTTTTTTAATAAACGAACTTGTCGGATCATACGATTTGTTTGTTCCAGCTCCAGCCAGAATTAGATTGCCGGAAAGGGGTCCGACAAACGATCGCATCGCCTTTGAAAATTAACACTGACTGGGACTTCGTGAGACACGACAAGTGTCGGTGAAAGGCCGAAGGGAAGGGGAGTGCCGAGACGTCACGCTGTGTCCCCAATGGCAGTTCGATGACGACTTGGTCAACACTTCCTCCTTTATGCATTATTTTTATACGGGTCTTGCCGACGGCCGACTAACAGCCGCCCCAGCTACGTTTAGCCTAGTGTCCCAATGACGCTTTTTGACTTTGTTTCCTTTTTCGCGAACGAACGCACGTGTCCGCCCCGATGAGTGTGTCGGGGCGCGGGGCTGCGCGGGGCTGCGCGGGTCGCGGGCCGCGCTGCTGTCGTCACGGAGCGCCGTCCTTGGCGAGGCAGCCCCGCAGCCCCACGGCCGCGGGCTCCGCAGACAGGCCGAACCGCGAGGCCGCGAGGGCTTCGCCGAGGGCAGGGGGCTGTGGGGGCCGGGGGCACACGAGGGCAGCCACCCCTCGCTACTTCGCCACTTCGCTACTTCCTTACGAGCCGGCCTAGGTGGCGGCAGGCGGGGTCCGCCGCAGTGGCCGCAGGCTGATTCCGAAGTTTACCATCATCCAGTCTCCCTCCCCCCTCTCTCTCTCACCCCTGCGAGCCACCCCAGCCCATGAGTGCGACAGAGACAGAGACAGGTCGCGGAACGGCATTCGGCGTTCCGGGCACTTAATGACGGCACCGTGATGTCTGCGGCGCGCACTACGGCCGGATTATGCGCGTCCTGCCGGAGGGAGGGAAAGGGGGGGCGTACCGGGCAGCGCCACGCAGGAAACGCGTCGCTGCTTGACCCTGACGCCGCGGCCCGCGCCACGCCCCGCCAGGCCCCGCCGTGCCCCACCTGGCCAGCCTGGCGGTGGCCGCGGAGGGCAAGCAGGCGCACGACGGCTTGCTACAAGCATGCTGGAAGGGTGGTTGCGTGCCTCGGAGGGGGAGGAGGGTAGGGCAGCCCCGCCCCGCCCCGCCCCGCCGCGCCCCGACGCGGCCAAACGACCCTGCACTCCGTCCTTGTTGCGGCCGCGGCCCTGGTGCCGGCGGTGCAAGCGAGAGGGCTGCCTGCCAGCCCGCCTGTCCGGCCCTGCCCGGCCCTGCCCAAGGACACGGCGGAATGAAGGCAGCAGCAGCAGTCGGGACAGGGAAATCAATGCATATTGGTGGGAGGCGGCGTGGGACGGGCGGGCCGGGCGGGCGGGACAATGATTACTTCCGTGTTGCCGGTGTTGCCCCTTCGCGCGCTTCGGCTTTCGGCCGCTTTCGGCCCTGCCCTCCTGGGGCACCCCACGCTTCCCTTCGGGGGACTTGATTGTGCTGGACTTAATCGCTGCTCTCTGACTGCTGCAGGCGTCGGTGACAGCGTCAAGGAGCGCGTCGGCGCGGTGGTGGACGGCATCGAGGAGAAGATAGGGTCCACGATCAACACCGTGGGCTCCGCGATGAACAACGTTTCCTCGACGGTGTCCAATCAGGTGGGAGCGACGAGCCTTTACTTTGCCCGGCCTGCCCTCGGCCTGCCCGAGTTCCGACCTTCACGTCTGTGTGGTCCTTCCCTCTGCAGGTGTCCAACGTGGCGCACCAGATGGAGTCGACGCTGGGCGGCGTGCTGCACGGCGCCGAGAACGCCCTGCACGGCGGCGCGGACATGGCCTCGGACATGGCGTCCAAGATCGCGGGCGCCGAGACGGCCGTGGAGACCAAGATCAAGGAGGTGCTGCCCGCGCCAGACGCCGTCGCCTCGGCCGAGAAGGAGCACGAGAAGGAGATGCAGGTGCGGACGCCGCGGACGCCGTTCGCGTGTATACGGACAGTGTGCCGATTGCCGATGTGGCGTCCCCCGTTGGGCCAACTCGCGCACCCCTGGCACCTCGACACTGTGGGCCTCCTCGCTAATAGTAGTGGTTTCTGGTTCGATCGGTTGTCGCCTGGTTTAAACTAGAGCCAGCCGTCGCTTCAGTCAAGTGTCAACTCACGCTTGAAGACCTTTAGCTCGAGTGGAAAATTTTTAAAGAACGCTTCAAAGCGCTCTTTAAAAATTGTCCCCATTTCGTGCATTCAGGACGGATAGGGGCGCTCCTGTGCGCTCGAAGAATAGCGTGCGCGACACTGCGCTTGAAGGAGAGCGGTGCGCCTTGCTAGTGAACAATTGCCGAGAAAAGAAAGATCGATGAAATGCCAAGTGGTGTTGTCATTCCATTTGCTGAGGGAAGGGAATGCATTGTTCCAGGACCTCCTTGATTCGCTGGACGACGTGGCCGACATGGCCGACGCGAAGAAAGCCGAGGCGGAGAAGCTCGCCATGTCGAGCGTCGAGGAGGCGGCGGAGGACGCGGAGGCCGCGCTGGAGAAGGCCGAGGAGACGGCGGAGGAAGTCCGAGAAAAAGCCGAGGCCGAAATCGAAACCGTTCATGCCTAGAAGAGCTGCTTCAGGACACTGCGTTGAGATCTCCAATATCTCTCTATGATCTCATTGTCACATTGACACAGAAATCCAAGTTCCATGCACAAAATCTGAACTACCCTTTCTATTTTTATCATTAATCGTATTCTACGATCTAGTTTTTTTTTTCCCGCACACACTGCATGTCACTAAAGGAAATTGAATTTCATATCCTTCAATCTAGCTAAGCACTAAGCAGGTTACATGTTCTTTTTTTGTTAACCAATTTATAAACATTTTTATAAAAATACAGGCATTTATTGCTTTCTACATTCTACCCCAATCACATCTAAAACACCAGCACTTTTCTAAGCAATTTGCTTCAGTGGACAGGGGTGATTTTGGGCAGGGAATCAAGAAGAGCAAAACACTAAAAAAAATTATGATTGTAGTCATTTTTATTTGAATCTTAGTGCAAGTGAAGCCACCCACTCCATCCTCAACCATAACACACAGAAAATATTCAATGACTAATGACTAGTGAGAGTCTCTCTTTCTCTCTCTGTCGTTGATTTTGACTAGTGCATATTACCTCTGCTGAGACATGCAAATACGAAGTTTAAGGGCAATAATTTGTAATAACAACTTGTATCTTTGGCTTAAGAGGAGTTCAAGCATCAAGTAAGTATAAAAGCAAAATGAAGGAACTCAGAAAATGCAATTTACAGAATAATAGTTATTCTGAAACTTTCTTAAAATAGTTCATGTTATCTCTCCTTGGAATAGACTATTTATCTTTAACAAGTAGACCAATTTCAGAAACTCTAAACACTTGGCTGGAATGAAGACATTAGGATACAATACACTTGTATAAAAATTATGTGACTGATTCGTTTCAGCTTAGCTAGGCTAAAATACTTATTTTTCATTAAATTACTTTCTATCTACCTCAAACAGCAAGCCAGGTGGATATAAAATCTCTCCTTCCACTGTCCTGAGACTTCAGTTTTCCATGTTCACACAATTTTGATATAATGATGTGGCTGGAAACAGCTCAAATAGCACAGTTTTCAGCAATGTAAATGAATACATGGTAAACAAATCCATAATCCATGTATACAAGATGGATTATTAAGTAACTTTTTTACCTTTTTTTTAATTTATAGGAAAGACAACCCTAGTTTATTTGCTATGTAGTTAAAATAGAAATAACTATAACAGATTTAGTTTCTTCATATAAAAACAAGAACAAAAGAATAAACATGCCACAATCTGGACACTCCATGCAATTTATCAAAAAAATGAGGCTACTCGAACTGCCCTACAATTTCAAAATGTACAGTAGAGATGGTCCCTTCATTTCCATAAATTCAATCAATATGTTATTATTCAAGATCCTTGCAAAAATAATTAGGCACAGCATAACCCACACATCTTGTTATGTCCTGTGCAAAAAACGTACAAACAAAACAATTGGAAGTACTTGTCTCAAAAAGCTACTATGGCTACTTGCAAGAATCACAACACCTCAAAAAAAGTTAATAAAAAAAATATGAGTTTGGTGATAATAATAACTTTATGTGCCAGATAGAATATAGATCTCATCATACAGCAAATATGTTAACAGTTACGCTCCTCTTCTAGGGTTTTGGAGTCCAGTGCATCTGGGTTGGCTAAGGGATCTAAATCGGCAAAGAGATCATACCAGGCTGACATATCCTTCTTACTTGTGCTACTCATTTTGTTTTGAGCCTGCAACAGAGAAAAAATATTGATGTACCTCAGCAAACACAAAATTACAAAACAGGAGGAGCTGATTGGGCAATAGCAATACAGTACCTCATTCTTGATTTTTGGTGATTGATTAGAGCCTGTGGGGCTTGGAAGTAATGTTGCTGTTGTCTGGCTTGGAGGAGGAGCTTGGGGCTTCAAATTGGCCATTAGACTTGACATGAAGCTTAGTTCTGATGAGGCTGCAGCACTGCTTGGCGTAGTTGAATCATCCTTTGCTTTAACGTTTGAACCACCTAAAAACACAATATACATGATTCAATGAATGAGACAGTAATAAAAAGTAGTAGACAACTCCAAAGAATATACAAATAAAACAGTACAAGGATTAGTCGAGAGCTCAAGCTTCAAGGATGAAGCAAAGTTGTCAAGAAGTTGGGAAGGTAAGAATCCATCACTATTTTCGACTGCGGGTGAAATTTCTGAAGAGATTCCATCACCAACCGATGCACTAGAATCATTGTTCGTAAACAAGGATTCCCATTCTTCAGACACACTTGCAGGAACTCCGTCAGAGAAAGAATTCCCCAACACATCATCTAATTGGCTGAGGCAATCAGATGCCAGGAGGTCTAAGGTAGAAATTCCTGGTAAATAAAATAAAGTAAGATTTGTTATTAATCATAGATTACAGATTTCCAGGGGGGTGGGGGAGAGGAACATGAGGTAACAAAAGTTTGTAACAATAAAAATACATGGTGAAACCTCATACCACTTGGTTCAGAAGGCATAATGGACTCCTCTGAGTCTAAAGGAATAAGAGGAAGGACACCTTGCTCTCCTGCACTGTTCAACAAGTTCTGCATGCTGTCTGACTTCTGCTTTTGAGAAGATGACTGCACACCTTCTGTTTTGTCATCATGGTACTCAGTATCAAAGAAAAGAAGCCTATTTGAGAGAGGAAATAAATTAAACAAATAATAATTGCAAAATATATTCAAACATTTATTTTTTTTAAATTGGCAACTTTTTTGTGATAAGATTCTTACCCATCTTTTTCATCTTGCCTCTCTTCTCCCTGCGACTTATCTTTTTCTTTAGACTGTCTTGCCAGGCGAGAGGACTCTTCAGTTAATTCCGGAACCACAGAAAACTCATAGTGCTGGTAGCCTAACACAATAGAATGGAAAAAAAAATGAGAAGCAATTGACTATTTTTCTGTGATTATGAACTTGGTCGGATAAACTAATAGGTAAAATCACTTCATATAGAAATTTTTATTGCCTTGTGAACTACTAACTACTAAGGATGTAAAAGATGTATTACCTTTGATATCATTGGCAACAGTACCAAATGCACGATGAGCTCTACGAGCATGCTGAATAAGGGCTTGTTGGTATAAAGTGAGAGCATGCGAAAACATGTTGCATCTTGCAGCTGCTAACAAGTCAACTTTCTGCAGGCAATCCAATTTCAAGCGATCAAAATTATCTTTGCTTTGTCGAACCTGGCCTTGGACCTTCAGAGGACAAAGAATAAAACACAAAAGAAAGTCTTAGATAGTTAAAAAAGGAGCAATTGTTTTGTTTAAAATTTTATTACCTTCCTAAACTTTTCCAGCTGCTTATGGGTGTCAGGGTCTAGTTCTTGAGAAATGTTTTTCATCCAGCTAAGAGCAGCACGATATTCTGTCCTCTGCCGTTCCATTGCAGATACATTGAGTAAAGTGTCTTCAATTGCACGCTGACGAAATGTTTCAACTTCCTGCAAACACACACATTAGTTTCCTTTTAAATCCAAAAAGGCTGGACACAAGAGGTAAACAATAAACTTGCATGATAAAGACGTTGAAGAGGAACTCGCAAAGCAAGTCTCTGCTGCCCAGAGTAGGAGAGAGCTCGACCGACACTAATCATAGCTTTGCCAGCATTTGTTTGATCTCGCTTTGAACACTCCTTTAAAAATCTTCCCATAGCACTTTCTTCTTGAGCTAAATCTGTTATGAAAGAAAAATACAATTTCAACGCTCCACATAATATGTTATGAAAATGCTCGAGCTCATATTAAACTTACTGCAAAGACGTTCTTGGTATTTGTCAAGAATTCTTTGGAGCTCTGAACACGTGTCTTGAACAGATCGGAAAAGTTCTAGTTTTGCATCAAGCTCCGCATCAGATGCAACAATGCATTCATCTTCTTTTTTCCCAAACTTGCGAAAAACACTCTGTTTTGTGACCCAAAATGTGTGTTCCATCTTGGACATAGCAGAATTGCTTTTGTTGTTCCATTGATCTGCTGTTACTCCTTGGCCAGAACTGAAAGAAGAAAAGAATATAAACACCCAGAACTTATTGTGTTTCATTTACATTAGTTGTAAAATGGATATGGTTGGAATCTGTCAGTGACAATGACACTTATAACCCGCACCTTACTGGTTAAACCCTTGGGAAGGAAAAATGCAAATACACGAAAAGGCTGAAGTTTCAAAGGTTTTTAAGCCGAATATTACTTACTATCCGTATCCATTCATGGTCCTTATGGCGCCACAATCCACCGACCGCTGTGCTGTCAAAAGCAAGAGGACCTGTCAAAGAAAAGAGGTGGGGCACTTTACGCTATCCTAGTCCTCCTCAGAGTACCAAAAACAAAAATAAAAAATAAAACAACTCACTGGGAGTGTGAGCTGAGACTCTTACAGAGCAGAAAGAAATCCACAATAATTTATGTCAAAAATATCTGTTCACAGCAAGGGGCGACTAAGGAAGGGGCGACGCAGACGACGCGGCAAGCAGACGAACGACAGTGGGAGGATGAGAGAGGCTAGTCGCAACAAGGTATGCGAAATTTATCGATGCATTTGGCGCGAAAGATTTCATGACCACAGCCACAAAACACAAATAGAAGATAACCAAAATACAAGGACGCCGAACATCTTCACCCTCGTCGTTGTGCTGTTCTATTTTCTACTTCCACTTATTCAACTATTCAACAATTCAACGATGGCAGGCGAGAAGGATAATGAGGCGAGACTTGTGGCCGACATAATTCGAACGTTGCAGAAGCATCTGCAATGTGTTATTTGGTAAATTATTATTATCTTTTTTCGTGTCTTCTTGCAGGTTAATGATCAGTTAAATTTTTGAAATTTGCTTCTAGACGTTTTTAGTAGTGGTTTGTAATCTATTCATCCGAAGTCTTATATTTACATTCTTGTGTTACAGCTTTGAAACACTGAGAGACCCTATGACAACACGCTGTGGACACACTTTCTGTCAAGTTTGCATTATTAGAGTTGTGAAAGGAAAGAATGCACTTTGCCCTTTGTGCAATGCTCGCATCAATCGCCGTGGCGTTGTTGAAAATGAAAAAATACGAGGTGTTGTTCAAGCTGTGCATGTTATTATTTCTAGTGCACAGAAGGACATTGCGGATATGGGCTGTGACGATGGTGAGTTTTTTGAAGATTACTTATCACTCTTGTCTGTTAACAAGAATTTCTTTATATTCCTCTGATTTCCTAATATCGCCATTTTTGTTTCACCTACCCATAACGCTTATATTGTACTTTTTTTTACAGTACTTCAGCTTTTGAAGGAAAGTACCCACTCAAACACTCGTCAATCTCTCCCACCCATTGAGCACGATAATTTAGATCAATCTTCCACTTCTGGTGACCAGAAAACTGTTTCGAAGAGAAGTAAGAAGGTTGAGTCGTGGCTCTTGGATGTGCATGCGCCAAGTGCTAGTCAGGTATCGATTCAGTCACTCCAACCTGTTGTTGTCCAACAATCCAACAGTCCAACCAATGGAGATTCTGACTCAGAAATGGAATCGGTCTCTCAAATTAATCCTGATCAGACGAGTAGGAAGAAACCATTATCAGCTTATATTGAAGATGATTGTGAGCCTCCAAGTCATGTGAAAAAACCACTATTGCAGAAATCAAAGACATTGCTTGCACCCAAAAGAATGGGTCAACTAAATGTGAAAGCTAAACAAGAATCCCTTAAGGGATTTGGGGCTCTTAAAATAACACCAACAAAGGCAGGCTCCAAGACATCAACAGGAGATCCTGAAATGAAGGTCCCTGATCCTGTCATAGTTGTACTGGACCTGGATAAAGAAAACACCAACTCACCTGGCTGGTCTCATGTTCAAAATATGAAGAAAGATTTTCAGATTTCCCCTGCACCTAGTATTGAAGATCCTGGCAGCAGTGATGAACTGCCATGCTTGAATCTTTCATTAGATAGTCCAGTGCTGAAAAAGAAAAACAGGGTCAATGAAATTGTAAACAGCCTCCAGTCAGAAATTGAAGTATGTGAGAGATCTATGTTACCTGTTAAAAAAAGGAGTGAAAAGAATCTCTCATTACATTCTAGAAATATAAAGAAACGCTTAGTTGCGCCATCTTGTTCAGGTATTGTATATTGCCTCAAACTACCAGTTTGCCATCTTCATTCCTATTTTCTTTTGATTTTTTTGAAATAATGTAGCAATTTTGAAAATATTTACAGGTTTTTCTGACCACCAGACTATTGTGAAGTTTCTGAAACTTGGGCGTTTGACTACAAAGAAATCTCCAAATGTGCCTTTTTACCTGAGGGGCTCATTACAGCACATGCGTTGTAAGGATGTTACAAGGACACCCTTCAGGTAGGTCCCCTCTCCTTCTCTGCTTTTTTGTGGCTGTCATTTACTGCCTAACAGGTCTTCTGTATTGACAGGCTGCTGCAGGATGCTCAAGCACAAACAGAGTCTGTTCTGGTGAGAAGTCCACAAATGACCAAGAATAAGTCTTTTGACAATCAAGGAGAAAGCCCTGTTCACGTTTCAAGTATTCCCATGGCAAGGAGAAGTTTGGGTGCCCAATCAGATGTTGATATGGATGCCGAAACATTGCTGTTAACCCAACCCTTGAAACCACCCGTTCAAGAAAGTAGAGCCATTAGCCCTATATCTCTACTCAACGAGGCAACAGCTATTTCAGAAACAGAAATTATTGAATGTACCTACCCTCAGAATGATGTTCAATTTCAAACCTCAGATGCATTCATAACTGGTCGAGATGTAGCTATTAATCTTGAGAAGACCTGTGGAACAGTGCATCAAGACAGAAAACAATCTCAAGATTCCAAACTCAGTTGTGGCTCACTAGATGTCATAGGAAGAAGTCCTAAGAAGAAAGTTACTTTAGAAGCTGCTTCAAATGATATTCCTCAAGTGGATCTTGATGATGATTCAAGCTCCAGTGTCGGCCCAGACATAAGTTCTAAACGCCCCCGGCCATTGGGCAGCTTTAGTGACTCGTCAGACTCTGATGTTGGTGTGTCTAAAAAACAGAAACAGAAGAAAAAGAAAATTCAGGTGCTATCTGACAACGAGAATAGTTGTAGCTCTCATAATGATGATGCTGATATTAGCATTGTAGACACGTCAAAAATAATGGCAAATATTGAAGCCCGGCTTGCAGAAGAGGAAAGGATGCAATCAGCAGGGTGGCTAAATGAAGTGGTGAACTCAGAACCAGTGAATGAAAGATTTGAAGACTGCTTGGATGTTTTGTCCAACACATCAAAAAACCAAGTAAGATTTAATTTGTTCTCTGCAACTTTCATTTTTAATTTAAATGAATTTTCTAAAGGAGTCCCTAAAACTTTGTTTTTTAGATTGACAGTGATGGTGATTCTGAAGTCATAAACCCCACTCCTCAGAAGCAATTTTCATTTACTTCAAGGTGAGTAGGAAATACTTTAAACGACTTGCTCAAAAACATTAATTGAAAGAGAGATTTTTTAAATTAGTTACATTTATTTCAGGCAAACAACTCAATCAGATGATATTGTCCCAAGTTCGCAGCCTCCAATTCCCACAATTCCCAGCCATAGACTTGTACCCCCTTTACTTGGAGACAACCACAAAGACTCAATAGGAAGCAAACCTAACGACCTGCCTCAAGAAGACCTGCTTGAGTCACTGGGTAACCAGAGAAATACTTGTGAGGATATTCAAATAGTGGAGAACCATGCGTCTTCCCAAGCACCAGTGACTGAAGATGCTTCTGAGTCAAACCTTTTCTCTGATCCTGTAGAAGTTACAGAGACCAGAAACGGAGAGAATGCAGAAGATGCACTTAAAACCACTAAGCTGCAATTTGTCTGTAGCAGTCTTCCTGGCAATTTAGTAGCGCAGGTATTGATTTTAAAACCAACTTAAAAGAACGTAGTTTTTTTTACATTTGTTTCATTATTTTACTAGTAAGTGCCTTTTTATCTCCAGGTCGAAAAGCTTGCAAATATTGTTAAAGCTGAATTTTCTTCCAAATTCACGTCTGATACATCACATCTCATTGTTCGAGTGGATGAAAGTAATAGGGCTGACAAAACCTTGAAATACCTTTGTGCTGTTGCTGCTGGAAAATGGGTTGTCTCCTTTGCATGGGTGGAGAAATGCATAGAAGCCGGGAAACTTTTACCAGAGGTATTGGAATCCTTATTGGTTGCATTAATTTATTGAAAGATTCAGACTCTATTACCTGGCATTACAGATAGAAATACAAGCAACTCAGTAATTATTAATAATAAATCAATCTTTTTCCAGGAACCTTTTGAAGCACTAGATGCCACAGGTGAGCCAGGCCCTCAACGTTCACGAGAGTCTCGCCTCTCCAAGAAGAATCTGTTCAGTGGCTTTGAGTTCTGTTGCATTGGTGATTTTCCGGATATATCAAAAGCTCAAATGCAGGTAAAGATACTCTAATTTTAGTTTTGTGTGTTCTGTTTATGACAGCCACATTTCTGTTCTAATTCTATTATAAATATTCTATTTGACTCCCCCTTTTCTTTTTTGTAGGCTTTATTAATTGATTGTGGCGCCTCCATGGTTAGCAAGCCAACCGAATTCTCTTTGCAGCAACGCATTATACCAGTAGCGCTTGCTCAATGGGACGAATCCAAAGAAGCAGAATATAATAGTAATAAATTTTACTTTTTTTTTACATTTACTCTAGGTTAGTCATCTAGATGATTAATTGTATCTTCATTTTTTGCCGCAGACTGGCTGGAAGAGTACTGCACTCCTCTTGTTCAGCATGAGTGGGTTTTGGACTGCATCGGAAAATTTTCTGTAACATCTTTCTCAGCGATGCTGCTATGTGATGTCTCTGAAGACTACCTTGCGTCTATGGGTATTCCATCTTACCTGTTTGAGTTAACTGAATCCGAGCAGTGATCTACTACAGCAAATGATTTGGAGTCTGCAATAAATCTGTAATTTTATTTTATCATAGGTTTCTAGCCTTGTTTGATTTTCTGTTGTTATTCATTTCTACCTTGTGAGAGATGTTTTCTTGTCATAAGGTAATCCTTTTCATCTTTAATATAATTTAAAACACCATAAATCTAAGAAAAGTCTCTGAATTGTGCCACTTCCTGCGACAGTTTTTGCATGGAGAAAAAAAAACAGCATTTTGCTCTGCGGTTTTTGGTTTATACCTGATTCTTGTAGAAAGCTTTAATTTTGATATATTTTGTTGCTTTATATATGTTTTTAGCATATATTGCCCCAGCAGTTTCTGATATTAAGCTTAAGGACTCTAGTGATAATGTGCCCATGTTGATGTTTATTTATAGTCTATTGAAAAACTTGTTCCATTACTGAACTTGTGTGTAAACTTTCAGAACCAATTACCTTGAGGGTCAGAAAATCCTGGTCCCTCATGGGGTAGAGGGACAAATAAAATGAAATCAAAAATTTTCTGTTGTATAAACAAAGCTTTATTTACTTAAAATATGAAACCTCTATCACATTGAAATGTGTACACTTCATGTTCACATGTATGCTATATATTACTAGTCGAACAAGTAAGGTTATGTATAAAATTTGATTTGTAAAAATATATAATCAAGTAATTTAGTACTACATTTTCAATAGATTTCTGCTGTCTTAAGTTTGATATCCTAAAACATGAGAACAGCAGGAATGTGACAGAGCAAAACAAAATAGAAACATGTAGCAAGAACAACAGCTTAATGTAGCAAACTTGATGGGGCATAGTATGGCACTACAGTACCTGTATTATGCCTTAGCCTTGCAAAGACTTTGTAGCAAAGTCTCATGGTAGCTCCTGTCACTTAACAATTAATACTGGCATCTTTCAAAGATTCACGGTGACTTCAGGCTCCATACCATCATTCTGAGATCAACTATTCACACATATTCATTCATTGTAAACAATGTTAAGTTGACTAAAATAATATGTCATAGAACATATAAAATATATATTTTATAAGTATGCTGCTTCGCACAATGTAGGATTGTTGGTTCACAATTTAACAATCAAAACAAGCATTTCACTTATTTAGTGTTTTGAGACTAAATGAAAAGCCTTATACTTTTATAATATTCTTCATGAAAACTGAATAGCTTTAATATCATTATCAAAAATACCAAAGTATCAAAAAAAAAAAAATCTAAACAAAGTAGAAGCAAAATAGAGTAAATTTGGAGCAGTATTGAGCAAAGCCCAAAAAACACTTTGGTGTGGGACAAAATAATCCAATACTTGTTCCCACAACAGGCAATATGCAAAAATCCATTGCTATTGACTCCCGATCCAGCAAGGTCAAATTAAAGAAAACACAAAATTGATTCAACATTAAATGTATTTGAATGTACGACTAAATATTGCAAGTCAATAAAAACAAACAAAAAAAAACATTTTTCTTATAAAATAAAAGTATCTCATAAAATCACAAATAAATTTTTGACTATGTAAAACTGTTCTTTACCAGTTTTGGACAATAATTGCACAAACGGCCGCACAGGTAGCACATAATTAGCCAGAGTACCGTCACAATGACACCAGCTTATTGGTAATATTGCTGTCAGGACTGGACAGATCAACACAATTTTGGTTGCGCTGTTGAGAAGAACAGGATGGGACAAGAGGTCCTGACACAGGTGTGAGGCCAGTTCCTCCTTCCATTAGTGAGTCGAAATTCAGCATGATACCTGTCGATGGAGTAGTAATGGATATACCAGCAATTTCTGCAGCAGTTGATCTAAAGATGTTGTGCGATGAGACGGGTAATGATGTTGGTCTAGATGGCTTCGACTGCACAGGAGTGGCTACAGCAGGGGCCACCGGAGGAGCTGGCATACTCATCATGGGTCTCTTCATTGGTGGTTCACGTAGTTCATTATGTTCTGCCTCCTCTTGTTTTAGGTCGTAGATGGTAGGCTTAATATCCAGAGGACTGGCACAGCGTTCTGAGCGGGGTAGGCGACAGACGTGAGTCTCCAAAAGGAACTCTAGCTCTTTCACTTCATTCGTCAACTGCTGAATCTCATTTTGAAGGCCCCGTTTCTTGCATTCCAAACCTTCAGTTTCCTAGAAAAACAAGAAAGTTTATGTTACTTTCCAGACCTTTTACATTATGATAATGTCACATTTAAGGAAGAAAAACAGAAATAGGAAAGAAAGCAAAATAGTATTTTAAAGTTTTCTTTGCGGCTTTAAATAAAAGCAAACTTACTATGACAAGTGTATTGGTCTGGTCAAGTCTCCTCTTTCTGCACCGCGCTGCCGCCGCCTTGTTCCTCTCACGTCGCATCTGGCGCCTTTCTTCCTCCTCGGGGGAAATCTGCCAAGACACAAAGCATACAGTCAGTACAGTCAGCGACAGGGCTCGAGGTCATCCCCTCAAGCCTGCAGCCTGCAGCAGAGCGAATCTGTCTTTCTCGCACTCAGGAGGCGTCCCGAAACAGGTGCGAGAGAGAGGGAGACGAAACGCTGCACCACATGAAGTCATTTCAACTCACCCCGCTGGACTTGTTCGGCCGGCGTCCTCCCACGTTCCTCCTGGACGGGGTGGGCGTGGTGGAGGGCAGGGGCGGCGACTCCGCCAGGACGGGGGCCGTCAGGGCGGTCAGGACGGTGGAGGCCGCTACGCTCGCGGCGACGGGCACGGTGCCGTTGCTGGTGGCGACGGCGCTGGCGGTGTTGGCGGCGCTGGCAGCGGGCATGGTGGTGACGGAACCGCCCTGCCAGGACTTGGAGTCCACGACGTAGGTGGACAACGACGACGAGGTGTGCACGACGGGCGGCACGAAGCCCGCCTCGTTGTGGTAGGGCGTCTGCTCGTCGTCCAGGGCGCCGTTCAGGAGGTCGGCCGCGAACGAGCGCATCGTCGTGGGTGTCAGGGTGAGCGTGGGCGTGGTGGTAGTCTGCACGCCCGGGGGCAGGCCGAAGGACTCCAGGGGCAGGATCTGCAACAGGCAAGAACCGGATGTTAGATGCGAACAACACCTCTTGACCTACTACGGACCTTCACTTCGCCGTCGTCCTTCCCAGCCCAGGGCAGCGCATTCCTGACTGTCCAAACCCGGGGCCGCCCAAGGGGCCGCCCTTACCTGCTGATATAGCTCCTGCATGAGCAAAGACGAGAGATCGGGCATGGCCGGCATGGCCTGGTGCGACTCCACGCCACTGCGATCGATTTCGAAGGGGTAACAGGGGGCGTGGGGGAAAAAATTCATGGCGATTGGTGTACTTTGAGCGCCGTATCGCCTACACTGGGGGCGCGAGGGGAAGGGGAGGGGACAAGTCGTAATCAACTTGTGTCGTTCGTTCGAAAGGTGCGAAAATTAGTCGTTAGGGATTCGTTATGGCGGCGGCCGCGATCGCGCCAGCATCGTCCGGTGCTCGGGGCTCGGGCCAGCCACCCTGTGGCTCTGCGCCTCTGGCCCGCCCGTCGGGAGCCAGCGGTCGCAACTGAGCAAACGCGCATCGCAACACACGGCCGTGCCCAGGCCGTGCCAGGCGTGGCGCATCCCGACAAGCTCACCGCGATAAATATAGAGTAAGGGCCGAGGAGCCTTTGAGTCGGGCCTAGCAGGCCAATCGCGTCCCGGGCGCCGCGACGCCGACACCGCCGCCAAGCCCGCCCGCGCGAACGCCCTGGCGGGGCCCTGGCCGATACAACGGCATTTCCGACAAACACGCGCCGGAAATTCCCCGCAGTCTGTGCGGCTGTTGGCACGTCCGTTCCGACGTTCCGACCCGCGGATGGGCGCGGCAGGCGGCGCGGCGGCGCGGTGGGGCGGGCGGCACGGCGACGGGCGTAGCGCGCGAGTCCAGACCCGCAGCCACACGTCTCCCCTCCCCCTCCAACGCCCTCTTTCTTTCTCTCACTCACACACACGCGAGTCCAAAGTGCCCTCCTTCCCCCTTCCAGTCCGGCGCGTCGCCGTCGCCGCGACGCCAGGTGCCAACTCGGTGTTCGGTTCGCCGCCCCCGCCGGGGAAGTCCTTTCAGGGCGAGGCGAGGCGGGAGATCGAGCGGGAGATTCGTCGCCCTGCCTCTCTCGCACCCATGCGAGAACGCCCTTGAGTGCGAGAGAGACGAAGTGGCGAAGGCCGCTACAACGCAGTTCCGACTAGAACTCCCTTCGCGTGGTGCTGCCGGGCATGCCTGCCATCTGCAGGTGCATCCGTCAGGGCGGAGGCCGAATCAACCAGGGAAGGGCATCAGACAGAAGCAGGTCCTGGGCCCTGGGCTGCCCTCGGCCCTCGGGGCCCTTGCCCTTCAAGTTTCCAACCCGGCTCGGCTAAAGAGCCTACGGCTCGGCCAGGCTCGGCCATGCCCAACACATGGACGTACGTACACACGCAAACACGTGGCAACGTCGCACTGGGCCGCATGGCGGCAGCCGCTCCACGCTCCCCGCCGCCCACCCCGCCCGCCCCGCGCCACCGTGCGCCAGCCAGGCGGCCAGCCGGGCAGCCAGCCCAGCAGCCTCAACAACAGCCCGGGCCGTCGTGGCCGTCGCCTTGCGGGGGCCGGCCGGGGCCGGGGCTGGCTCGGGTTGGGCCGGGGGCCGTCCAGGCGACGGGGCGACGGGGCCACCGCAACGCCACCGCAATGAAAGGGAGGAGGGGTGTGGCGTGGCCCTGCGCGGCCCCCTAATCCCTGCGTCCAACGTCCCAACACCGAGGCCCGACGGGCCCGGCTCAATGGGACGACACGACTTGGACGCGACACGCCCACGATGGATGGATGCATGTCAGCAGTGCTGTGCCATTCCGAACTCAGCTATCTGTCTCGAGAGGGAGAGCGCGAGAGGGACGGGAGCCAGCCAAAGCACTTCGGAATCGACGGTTCGGACACGCCCCGCTCAGGTGCAACACCGGTGCAGCGCAACGAGGGCTCGCCCCGGCCGCCAGCGCAAAAGCAGCAAAAAGACATGGCCAGGTTGCGGACACTCCGGGTCAAAACGTCGTATACAGCGCCGTCGGCCGAAGCTTCACACAACGAGGATGAGATCACTTCTTCCGCGACCGATTCCTGAGGGGAGCGCAGCTCAGCGCAGAAGGATCGGGGCTCAGGTACGCCAGCCTAGTTCCATGCACGCGCTCCAGGCTGCAGCCTCTAGGGAATGCAAGGTGCACGGAGCACGCAGCCACGCAGCGAGCCACCGGCGGCCAGGGCTGCCGGGGCAGTGGGGGCAGTGGGGGCCAGGTCGGTCGGCGCGCCCCGCCTCTGCCCCCTACGGCTACGCCGCTACGGCTGGTCCGGCAGGGGCACATAGTAGTCGTGGCGCGGCGTGGCGCGGGGCTGTGGGGGCTGTGGGGGCTCCGCTTGCTCTGCTTGCTCCGCGCTGACCAAGCAGCCCAGCAAGCAAGGCAAGCCAAGCAAGCCGGCCTCAGAAACGTCGAGAAGCCCGTGGGCCGCGCGGGGCCGCGTGGCAGGGCAGTGGCAGAGGGGCCGAGCCGAGCAGCACAGCAGCGGGGCACGAGTCGAGCAGGCGGCCAGGCGGCAAAGCGGCCCGGCACGCCCAGCGCACCCAGCCGGGCCAAACAAGAGCAGCAGCGA
The DNA here is from genome assembly GCF_012932325.1 of Thrips palmi. Lineage (NCBI taxonomy): Eukaryota > Metazoa > Arthropoda > Insecta > Thysanoptera > Thripidae > Thrips > Thrips palmi. The sequence continues at coordinate 9,458,517 of NW_023144632.1, read as the reverse complement.
CAGCGGGGACGCGTGCCAAGCGTCGCCCGCCGCGCCCAGCCAAGCAGCGTCTCAGCGCGCCAATCGTTCGCCGAATCGATTCCATTGATTTCGGCGTTTTGGCCGCGTCCGGCACGCCGTCGAGGATCTAGAGGCGGCGGCCAGTCCTTGCCGGACGCGCGGGGATGGCAGGCCGGTGTTTTGATGTTGCGCCACGGGCGGCAACGCCAAGGGACGGCCCCGCCCCCGCCCCGCCCCGGGGTACCCGCTAAAGGCCGCTCCGTCGCAGTCTCCGTCGCACCCCCGCGGAACCAGGCTGCATGCACAAAGATACCTCTGTCGTCGGTGGGATCGGTGCGGGCCGTACAAGGCGCCAAATTAGCGCTGGCCGGTGCAAAGACACTGGCAGGTTGGCGCCACGTGGCGAAACCGGCGAAGCGCGTCGCGGGCGAGGGGGACACGTGGACACGGGGCACGCGGGAGACGACGCGGCCGAGCCCGGGCGAGCCGGAAGTGGGACAAATACCTGGCGACTGACGGGGGCACGGGGGCCGACGCGCCGCCAGACAGCGCCAGACCGGACTCGGCAAACCCGCAGACTGCTGTGCCTCCCACTGCTAGCGAGAGAGACAACGCGGTCTGCCGACGACAACGGTGTGCCGCCGAATCAGACTGTGCGCGGCAGGCATTTCCTGCACGCGAGGCGCGAGGCGAGGCCGCCCTCCGCCGCCTCTCCAACGAGACCCTGATTGGGGTGGCGCGATATCGGCACGCGCCGCGCACGCCGTGTGGCACGCCTTGTGGCCGGCAGCACGCGCGTGCCGGCCGTGCCACCACACCGTCAACACGGCATGGCATCGCGACGGCGCGGCGCGGAAGGCCTGGGGGGAAGGCCTGCGCGAGGAAGGAAGGGGGAGTGGCTTTTAAATTTCGGAGCAAACACCGCGGCGAGCACCGCGGCGGCCGTCAAAGGTCGGTTATTTCTTCTGGACGTGAGGCGGTGAAGACGGCCGCCAGGCCCGCCGTCGTGCCGCAGACATTTTCGGCCTCGCGTTTGGCCGTCTGGCCCACTGGCCGCAAGGCCGCCGCAGCGCTGCGAGGCCAGGCTCTTCCGCGCCACTGATAAGCGCCCGGCGCTGTCGAGTATGAAGACTAGCAACAACGCCTGTAGTACGCGCAGCCAGTCGCGGATTTCATGGAAACCGAGCGAAAGTTACGATAGTAGTAAACGAGGGCGCCGCTCAATACCGCTGTACATTCGCGGCAGGTCGAACAGAGCTTCCGGCGCTGTCTCTCTCGCACCCGCGGGCCAAGCCAAGGGGACGAGAGAGAGGGAGGGAGAGGGAGGGAGACGCCCCCCCCCCCCCCCCGTGCGGCAGCACCACCCCGGCCGGCATACGAATGGGCGAGGGGAGGAATAAGGCGCTGCAGAAATTAAATGTGCCAAAGCACCCCACTAGTGCAGGCCTCGCTCGCCGCGCCCACGCACCGCGCGAGGGGTCGCGGACTCGCACGCGCAGTGCGCGCACCCAGCGTGACGGCGGCAAGGGGCGGCCAGGGTTGCCACGCCAAAGTTGCGCATTTTGGGGTAGTGAGACCGTTGGCGGCGGGGGGGGGGGGCAGCAGACCGCCCTCACCGGTCAGCCAACTCGGAGCGCGTTTTCGAGCTCTACGTCCCTCGGATACCGTGCACTGAGACTCCAATCAAAGCGAGTGACGGTACCGGTGGGTCCCTCGAGCGAAAAGCAATCCTTTGATGCCCCCTTGAGACGAGCCAAGGGCCGGAGATGAGAACGCGTCTATATAGAGATGGTCTGCTGAAAGCATTGACACTGACGACATCGCTCTGTCTCTCTCGCGCTCCTACAGGCCGCCCACTGAGAGCGATAGAGGTGGTCCGGCACCAGCAGAGGGCACGCGACGCGGCCGCAGCGCAGGGTGGTCGGACGGGCGGTGCGGCCATTCAGTCAATTCAACCGATCCGGATCAATCCTATCCCAGCTCAGACGGGCGGGGCGAGGCATGGCCACCGCCAGCACGGCGCGCGGCTGGCAAGGCTGGTGGATTAGCGGCCAGCAGCAATGGACTGTTCCGGGAAGGCGGGGCAGAGGCAGGTCGGGACTCGTCGGGAGTTCGAGTTCGGGACTCGGACGGACGCGCACGCACACGTTGCAACCTGCCGCGCTGCCTCGCTCTTCCTAACTGTCTCTCTCGCACCAACACGACGCCCCACGAAACACAAGACGGCGGTGAGCGTAATCAGTCTCCTGCCCCACGGTCTCTGATTACGCCGCGGGGTCGCAGGGACAATATTTACCCTGGCGAGGGGAGGGAGCGGGCGGTGGCGGTTCGAACCGCGGGGCAACAGTGGCGCCCCCCGCCCCCGGGAGGGGGAGTTTTCGTTTGGTTTGGGGGTTTGGGGGTTGCCATCGCGCCGTGCTTTGCCGCCGCCCTTGACTGCTCGCTCGCGTTCGCGGCTGTTTACGCCCGACAACCGCGTTTCGCAATATACAGGGGCTTCTCGGTGCCGCGCCGCCGCGCCCCGCCACGGCCTCACCTGATCGCATTCCGAGCCCAACAGCGCGGCGGGGCGGGGGAAGCACGAGCCAGAAGGAAAACAAGCAGACAGCTCGGGGAAGCGGTTCCTAGAAGGAACGTCCGGAAAGCGGGGCGGACGCCACATTACCCAGAGACTGCTGCCAAACTGTCGAAACACAAGACGACACGCAAACAGGCTTCGCGTCGTCGCGCGCCCGTCCAGCCAGGGCAGTCGTTTTCATCCCTCTGTCTCTATCGCACCAATGCGGATCGCCACGCGAGTGCGACAGAGACAGAGCGACCGAGGGATTCTTCGGAACGGGCAGGCGGTGCAGCGGCTCCGCCACGCCCACGATGGAAAGCCGCTCATGGTAATTGGTGGTTTCGTCATGACCCCGACGCCGTTCCGCGAAACGAAACGAGGCGGCCGCGGCCAGCCGAAGTCGGGTCGGGCGGTCGGGCCGACGTCGGCGTCGCGGAGCCCGCCGGACGACCGGCCACTGCCCGCCGGGACGACCAGTAATGTAGCTTGATTGCGACCTATCAAGAGGACCGGGCCACACCGGGCCACACCGGGCCACCCCCCTGCCGCCAGATTCGGGATTCGGCCGAAAGCGCGCCCTCCGCGTCTGCCAGGTCCGCGTTGAGGAAGGCGTCAACAAAGCACGACATTCCTCGGACGCCTCAGACGGACGATGCGCACCTCCGTCACCTCCGCGCCGTGCCGTGCCGTGTTCTCCAGACTGATTCCGTGAGTGCGAGAGAGACAGGAGCGACGAAAACGGCTCTCGGAATCAGTCTACAGTAGTACTGCCTGCATTCTGCGGGACAATCAGCAGCGACCGGCTTTCTCCTTTTCACGCACTTCTTTCTTGCCGAACCTTGCTGCAGTGTGGTAAAGTGCCATTGCAGTTGTGTGCAGCACTGGTATAAAAAGGAGCAGTGGGAGCCTTCTTGGGTGCCGAGGGTGGTGGCGTCGCGGCCTTGGTCAACAAGACCCTATTGGCGGCCTCCCTTCCCTCCGCACCCCAACACTGAACGGCATTCCGACAGCGCGCTCTCGTCCAATCGCCGAGCTGGCCGGCAAGCGCGCACAGCACAACAACACACACGACAAAGAGAGAGAGGGCAGGGCAGCCTAAGCCACACTGACCCTCCACAAGGCCCGCAAAGCCCACCAGGCCCGGCCCACAGGCGGCGAGGGTTGGTCCCGTCCCATCAAACTCGTCTTCGGCCGAGTGCACTCGGATGCACCTGTGTCCACAGTCTACGTCTACACCGGCCGACGCCGTGCTCGTCCCGGAGAAGGATGAAAAGGAAGGGGGAGGGGGCAGGCTACTGACCCGGCGGGCCGGCGGGCCTCGCGCACGACCGCATGCCGCCGCCGTGCTTTGCCGCGCAGGGGAGTCCTGTCCGTAGGGGGAACAGCTGAAGAAGGCTCGGCTTGGCGACGTCAACGCGTCGATCGGACGGGGATTTCCCATTTCCACTGCCACTCCACGCACATCCCCATTCACGACAACGACAAGGACCCCCTGCCGAGGCCCAGCGGACACCTGCGGACACCTGCGGACGACCCGGGCAGGTAGTGCCTGCAGCAACCCCCAAGAGTCTCGGCGAGACCCCTGTAGCCCCGCAGCGGTGCACGGCCGAGGCCGAGCAGTGCGGGGCCGCAGGGGCCGTCCCTCAAGGCCGTCCGCGGCAACGGGACCGGGCAACACGCCGGGCACCAGCGCATCACCACCACCGCAGCGAGCGAGAGGCCGCACGGCCCAACCCCGGGGAAAAGAAAGTGTCCGGGAACGGACGGACATACACTGTACTATCACCCCCGGTTCCCAGTGTCGTGACCCGCAACTGCAGAGCTGTACAATCCGCGTCCAGTATAACTGTTCCCAGGGAAATGGTGCAAGGTGCGAGGCGATGATGCAACCCGGATTCGAGTCCGTTCCATGTTCCATGCAGATTGGCCTAGTGGCTTGCCGCCGCGGCGAGCCGCGAGTGACAGACAGTCGTACAGTGTAGCCGCCGCGACCGGGGAGGCGCCTTAGCATTGTAAATACATACTAATCGGAGCTGGTTGCTTCGCTGCGCGGGTCGCGGCGTGTGACGGAAGCAGACGAGCTGCACCGAGAGCCGAAAAGCCAAGCGCGAACCGATGGATGGTAAATAGAGGAGCCGGTGGCGCTAGAGGCGCTAGAGGCAGCGCGGGGGTGGCTGGAGGGTGGCGGCCGGGAGGGGGAGGGGGGGACTCCGGGTGAGTCATCGCTGTCGCCGGACTGGGGAACCCTCGGGGAACCTCGCGCGGCACTGCTCTCGCTACGCGCTACTCACCAGTCCCTTGTCGCTTTTACTCCAATCGTACATGTTGGCTTCGCAGTAGTCGTAAGTGTCCAACGACGAGGGTCCACGGGGCACAAGTTGCGACATGAAGCCGGCACTTAGCACATCACAGGCACTCGACGCGCACAGCAAAATCCACAGCGCTGGGACGCAGTCGGGAGGCGGCTCGGTTCGGCAGGCGCGGCTCGACACGGCTCGGGGTAACGGTTGCGGGCGACGCGGAGGACGCTCGTGTGTACAGGGCGACTGGCTGAGTCAGACTGGCGGCAAAGCGGCAACGGCGGCTTGTTTTGCTGGCAAGGCCAGCGCGGGAGGGGGAGGGGGTGAGGCGGGAAAGCCGAGCGCGGAGTGGGGGCTGCTTCGGCAAAGTTCGGCTCGTTCGGGCGGTGGGGTGACGTCAGCGCGTTCCTGGAACTGCTTCGAGGAGAAACTCTCGGCGGGCGCGGCTCGGCACGGCGCGGCTCGGCGCGTTCGGCGCGGAAACTCTGACGCCGTCCGAACTGAACTTCCCTGGTGCACCGCGACGCGACGCGACGCGAGCTCCGCGAAGCGCGAAGAGCAGCGGCCGGGCAACAGCTGACGTCTTGACTGCACCACCATCCTCGACCCAGTGTTGTGTCGCTGTCTCTCTCGCTTTCATCGTGGGGCGTTACGGATGTGTGCGAGGGAGACAGAGCGAAATCTTGCCTTGCGCTTGCACAGGCTCCTCTGCCCCGCCAGGCGACAGGGCGACGACTTCCATCGTCCGCCCCAGCGACCGGCGGCTGCAGGCCAACTTCGAAATCTGAAGGCAGCATTCGGCAGTCCGCCTCTGTCGCACTCGTGGGGCGTTCGGTTAGGGTGCGAGAGGCGAGAAGGACAACGCGACGAAGCCGTGCTCGGAATCAGCCGTGTCTGTTAGCGAATGCACGCCAATTCGGATGACCTGAGCGACACAGCGGCACGGCCATGCCCTCCACCGTTCCGCCGCTCACGTTCGCGAAACGCGACAAGCGCAGCCACTCGCCTCTCTCACTGATAACGCGGCTCGCCGAGCGACTCCGAAGAGTGGGCTCGTCGCTCTGTCTCTCTTGCACCCCAGCGGGACACCCTCCCGTTTCCACGAGAGAGGCAGACGGGTGCTGCAGATAGCGGAGGGACGTCCCTGCCCGCGATGTGCTCCGCGAGCAAGCCGCCTTGTCGCGCACGCCGCCGCCTACGCCGCCCCGCAGACTCATTCCGAGAGTCGTCTTCGTCGCTCTGTCTCTCTCGCACTCTTGGGGCGTCCCTCGTCGGTGCGAGAGAGACAGAGCGACGAAAAAGACTCTCGGAATGAGCCTGGCGGCCGCGCTTTGGCCGTGCGTGCGCTCGCAGTGCGCTCGCAGTGCGCTCGCAGGGCATAAACAGGAAATTGGCGGGTCTTACACGGAGCCGCGGGGGCGAGGTGGTGGGCTAGGCGGGGTGCTGCAGATGTGCAGCATGGACGAGGCGGCCGTCCAGGCCTCCAGTCTGCTTGCAGTTGGCGGCCGCAAGAAAGAAGGCCCAGCGACTTGAAAGACACGGGACACACAGTCTAAGCCACTGTAATGAGCTCAGCCAGAGAGCAACTCAAACAAACCGCGTCTCGCGGGGCACAGCGGTGCGCCGCGGATCCAGAAACGCCGTGAGGAAGGGGGAGGGGATGAGGATAGTTTTAGTCAGCGTCTGCCTACAGATACTGGTTACAGACAGAAGTTGTTACTTCACAGGGGGTGTCTGCCCCCCTCTCCCCCCCCCCCCCCCCCCTTCCGGCTCTTTCCAACTAGATCCGCCTTTGGTGGCCTCGCGCGTTCGGCGGAGTGAAACAGAGGTGAGAAAAGTGACCCGAAACGGACCCGAACAGACCCGCTGCTGAGGAGACTCCATCTGGACCCGATCCGCACCGCAGCGGCCTGACCCGCTCATCCGCCGCCGCTCCGTAGGCGCCGCTGCGCTAGCCGGCCGGGCGGTGGAACGACACCCGCCGGAGCCACGCCGTTTTGGCGGCTTTCTGATTGCCCAACTGCCGTAAACGCGGTAGTAATCATCCTGAGACCATTATCTGTCTTTGCGTACACTTAGTTTGCATTTTGGTGCCGAAAAAAAATATCACCGCCGGCTGGTGTTGAACCTTTGTCTCTTCGGGCGCGTTGAAGTCAGCCCGCTAGGCCGGCCGGGCTCGGCGACGCAGCGGCGGCTGCGTGCGGAAAGTATTCGCACGAGGAGACAGCCCGACTGGCGGATGGAGGCGGGTCAGAGCGGGTCTCTTTTCTCACCTCTGGAGTGAAACTCGCTGCCCAAGGACCAAGGACACCCTGCAGCAGCAGTGCAGTGCCGATAGCGAACGCAGCTGCTAGGCCAACGGCAAAGCGGGCATGAACCGATACGAGACGGCCAGCGTGCGTCGTGTGGTGACTCATACGCCACGGACTCCGTGGAGTGCAAAACACTTGCCCTAATCACTAATCTTGGCACGTTATTTTGGGGCTTTTATTACTCATACGCACTCGTCGCGGTTGAAAATCAGACACTCGACTCAGCATGACTTTCGTAGTCCGGGGTCCAGTGCTGCACACGGCCCATCATGACCTCAGCACATCCAAGCAAAATGAGGCGTCGTCAAATAACAGATGAATGTTTAGAAGAAACTGTCGTGAGAAACGATAACGCCTGCACACTGCAAGGGATCCACGTACTCTCGTGCGGTATACGACGCACTTACGTTGAAGCAACAACAGCACACTGAAAAAAATTTCAATGGCATTTACTACTGTTGTGACAATAAATTTTACTGAACGGCGCATCAGATTTTCGACGTGAAGACCTGCCACGTGGCAGGGGCTGACACTAAGGCGACACAACAAGAAACAAACTTTTTCCCATCCCGTTTCGTTGGAGCTCCACCAGGACCAGAAGAATGAAGAAGGTGGGCCGCCGATGTCGCGGTGTCACCAAAACGGGAGTCGGTCGAGACGACCCGCCCCGCCCCTGCTCCAGCTCCAGCGGCTCCAGCGAGGCTTGCGGATCCGGTGCGGCGCCTTCTTTTCTTCTTTTCCCCCTTTCCTCGTCCAGCGAAATTGGCTCGTGTTGCGCAACGGGCAACGGACGCTCTGACGCGGGGACGGGGACGCTCTGCCCGCCCCTGTCCCTCCTGTCCCTCTCCCTGCGCCTCGCGGTCCTCGCGGCCCTCGCGGCCTCGGCCTTCACCCGCGGGCCCGTCTGGCGTGCCTGTCTGGCTGGCCTATCGGGACGGCCGGGGCAGCAACTGTCGCGAATGGTCCGATCAGAGTGACGACATTAACCCGCATGGTGGTATAAAAGTATCGAAATTTAGGTGAGGGTCGTCGCATCGTCACGGCGTCCAACAGTGGCCTCGGATTCAGTTTTCCGATTCGAGGTCAAAATATTTGTTTGTCGTACGAAAACTAATAGTTGTTCTCAGTAGCAATTCGCCAGTGAAATTCAGATAATGTTTGCTTCAGCAGAAAGCTGTGCATATAATATCGAGGTCGAGCAGACATTCTGCAATCTATGATTGCTTTGGACACGACGCACAATCACACACGCACACACAGATACGCGCACACATACACAAGCGTGTATCTGGTCGGATAGTGCAAGTAATGCGTATTTGTTGTGGCTGAATCGCTGTCCAGTTCCCACCGAGATGAAAGGCGCGACGCTGGTCCCATTCAGGGATGCCCCGGCGGTGCCCCACTGGAGGAACTGGAGGTGGTGATGGTGATGCCCCTCGACCCTCCACCACAATAACACACACCCCTCCTCCAAGACCCTCAATCACGCCACCTGCACTGCGAAGCAGCTAGTAAGCACCGCGTATTGGGACGCCAATCATCGCGTGCATTCAGGCGAGCGCGGGCGGCCCAGTTCGCTGCGCACATACACGTACGTGTCCTACACACTGTTCGCGCACACACACACACGCGTGCATCGCAGGCGCCCGAGAAGGAGGCCGTCCTGTCCTGCGCAGCTCGGTCTTGTCGAGCACGGCACGGTGGCCGTGGTGTCGGGGCGGTGCCAGGGGTTGCCGTCCATGCCGTCCCAGTGGCGGATCCGGAGCGAGGCACTTCTTGCCTACTTACAGGGGCAAAGTGTGGCTTTTTGCCGCTTTTTGCCGGCCTCCTGTCTGGGGGCCAATTTGTTCTTTTGCCTCCCAACTGGACCCGCGCTAGGGCCGTCCGCGACAGTCCTCGAACAGTCGCGAACAACCCGTGCGTCGCAGCCAGCGGCGGCATAGCTCTCCACTGTGATGGAGCACCACGCCTACGCCCGGCCCGCGCGCTTCTTTTGCAACGTCTCTTTATTACAATTCCGAACGTACGTACGTGCGGTCGTAGTACAATATACGCGTGCTTCTGTTCCGCGCCACGTGAGGCACGCGTCGTCTCTCGGCCACCGCGCCGCGCCACGCCACGCCGCGCCACGCCACCGCCACGCCAAGGAAGAGGAAGGGAATGCACGGCGCTCCTCTAATAAGCTCAAGCCCGTTGCAGTGGATGCTGCAAGCTCTAAGACGCGACGACGCGATGCACTTCCCGCTTGGTTGCTTCGTCCTCGGCCTTGAGGGTCTTGTAGTGTAGGGACGCCGCGGCGCCGCCACGCCGTAGTACGTGCGTACGTACACCGCGCTCAGGGCATTCTCATCTAGCCGCCGTTTGAGCATGATTTGGGGTTATGGCCACTCCGCCGTGATTCCGTGTAGTAGGTCCCCGCCTTGCCACTCTGAGCTCGTTACACTTCTAGTTACACTGTAGGCAACCTCACTGCACCCCACTGCACCCTGCAGGCCGCAGCAGGATGACTTCTGGCGTGGGATCCCGAACCAAAACCCCTTCGGTCTGCTTCTCGAGACAGAGGCCTCGACCTTCAACACGCAATCAGTCTACTGTCCGTAGGATTTCCAATATCGCATCGCGTCTTACAAATAGTAATCTCGTTCCATTTTGGTGTTATGTATTTCATATTATGTATTTTTATTTTTTTTTGGGCTTGGCTGGGAGGCGGCCGCGGCGGCCGTATATAGGCACCCCGGCGCGCTGTTATCATACTTCGGTCGGCGGAGAAAACGAAACCGAGATTCTGCGGATCGGTCTCTGCGGTCCGAAAGCCCCTGCAGCGAAAGCGACACGCTGACACGCCCCGCGGACTGATATGATGTGCGTTCGGCCTGTTTGGTTTGCCGGGACAGGAACCAAAGGCAAACCAGGAGGAGGAGACAGTGATTCCCAGTGATTCCAAAGAATCGTGTCTCTGTCGCTCTCCGAGAGGGTGCGAGACAGCCCGACAAACGCAAACATTCGCGTGGCGTGTGCAGAGCGGCGAGAGCGGGCGTTCGGAAGCGCGGGAGTCTCGAAGCGGCTGGGCTGGGATTATTGAATGCTGCATGGCGGGCCTTTCTCCCGGCGACCTCTGGACCTGTCTTGTTTGTGTTTGCCGAGCGTAGAGTACGGGCCGCGGGCGTCGGGCCGCGTACCTTGCCCCGTGCCAGGAGCGGCGTGCGAGCCGAGCCATCAATTTAGCTGCAGTAGAGACGCGAGCCTCTCCAGAAGAGGATCGGCCTCTCCAAGCCGAGACGAGACGCCTCTCTACGGCTGCGCGTCGATGCGGGCGATGCCACGCCACTCTGGCCGTGTTTTCCTCTCATCGTCCCGTTCGTCCGTGTCGCAACGCGCCGCGCCGCCGAGCGTTGATCCCCTTTGTGCGATGAGGCCTCGCGAGCCTCGTGACGCGAGGCGGCGCAGTTGTTGTTGGCCGAGTACGGAGTGTATACGAATGCAGGTGGGGCCGCGACGCCGCGACCACGCAGACAACGCCCCACGAGTGCGGCAGAGACAGAGTGCGCGACGAATACGATTCTCGCGAGTCTCCAGGGACGCAGGGCGCATGGCGTCAGCCGCCGCAGCGGTCTGATTTCGAGCACTGCTCTCGTCAGTCCGAGCGTCAGTCTGTCTCTCTCGCGGGGCGTCGCAGAAGGGTGCGAGAGAGATAAACCGTCGAGAGCAGCGCGCCCTTCAAGTGGCCGGATGACGTGTTTGCCAGTCGGGTATCTCCGCCGCACTCCGCCCTAGCCGCTAGAGAGGCCCTTCCGGCGAGATAAGGACATCCTGGACGTCACGGCCGGCCCGCGGTCCGCGTCGTGTCGTATTGGCCACTCTTACGTAAACAACTGCAGGCGCCCTGCAGCCCTGCGGCCCTCCAGCCCTGCGGCCCTGCGGCGACAAGGCCTCCTCGTAGGCGAGGGCGAAGGCAGGCGAAGGCGAACCGCGAGCCATTTGAGCCACTTCACTTCCTTGGCGGTGCCGCGTGCTGCGTGGGACGCCAGCCGCGGGGAGGAGGGGGGGGGGCGGCCTGAAAAGCGGAGGCGTGGGTGTCGTGCCCAAGCTGGACTGCAGAAGCTTCGCGAACCGCGACGCGGCGACTGCCCGAGACACTTCCTCGGCGACTGACTGCTTTCGTCGCTGCGTCTCTCTCGCACTCAAGGCTCTCCGCAAGGACGCGAGAGAGACAGAGCGACGAAGCAGCGAGTGCAGGTGGGGCGCGCGACTAGACTCCTTTGTCTGGTGGCGGGCGCGGCGCGCGGGTCGCGTCAGGACGTGCTGTTGGTGCAGTCGACGGCGTCCCCGCGTCCCCGCCACTGGACACGCATAGACACACCATAAGGAGACGAGGCGGCGAGGCGCGGACTTTGGCGTCCGCCAGGCGGCCGGCCAGTCAATGGTCTGTTCGCGCCATCGCGCACCTTGCCACGGCGTGGCAATGCCGCACATTCAGTATCAGTCTATGGTATCAGTGTACCATCAGTCGCAAAAGAGGAGGCTCAACTCCTCGTCCTCCTCGCGCGCCGCGCACTGGGGTATGACGCGCGGTATAATTATCAGCGACGCCAACGATTTTGCCCGATCTCGTTTGGTATCGTGTGACTTTTGCGCAACTTTTCCTGAAAATTTTCGTTTTATTTTCTAAATTTTGACTGCAAAGTCTCGATTTTGTCGGGAGGTACAGTACATGAACACAAGCCGCGACTGATCGGGGCACGGCACTCCCCCCTGGCGTCCGGCACCGCCGGTACCGTCCGCACCGCGGCCGGGGAAGTCCTCGCGGGGGTTGCCGCGTTGCCGCGACCCCGACGCGGCCGCCACCGCGGGGACAGCCCCGCCAGCCCGCCTCCACTTCCAGCAAGGCCCCGGGCCGGACCCGCAGCCCCGCGCCGGCCCGCGCCGCCCCGCCGATTTCGGCGAAACGAAATAATCCCGAGATACCACGCTCCACTTCCCTTGCCGCCACTTCCCTCGCGTGGCTGCGGATCTAGTATCGCAGTATTGCAGGGCCAGCACTGTGAGTCACCGGGAAGGTGTCCGCACGGGCATCGCGGGGCGCGGCGGCGGAGGGTGGGACCGCGAGGACTGTGTGTGTGTGGTGGGGACCCCCCGCCCTGCAAGTAGGGCCCCACCCCGACGCCCCCCCACCACCGCGCCGCGCTATTCCCGTCCACTGACGTCAGTGCCAGCCAATCCCGTCGCTGCTTCGCGGAGGATGACGTCAGCTGCATTCGGAGAACCGCCGACCGCGGCCGGCGGCGCCGAAGCGTCGAGGCGCGCCGAAACGAAACGGCCCCACCGACTGCGCGACGCGACCAGACGCGGCGCCGCGGCGGGTCCTGTCCTCCGCGGGGCAGGCGGGGCCCATCCTCAGCCTCCCGCGGCCTGGGTGGGGGTGGTGGGGGTGTCCTCCTTCACCCATTCACCCATTCATTCGAAGCGTGGTGTCGCCGGTCCACGAAGCACCACGTAACGAGTGTACTCCACTGCAACGAGCCGATCGGGCGACCGACGCACGACGCACGATAACGCAGCATTGCGTTACTGTACTCGGGGTTCGAGGTTCAGAGACGTAGGCATGTAAACCCTGCAGCTGAGGTTCCCACGTCAATCGTAGTAGTCGCGACGGCAGACGGCGTGCAAGATGAGCACGAGACGCGAGAAACTAGAGCAGGCGTGCTGCGCTGGCCCCGGGCCCGTCCCGTCCCGTTGAGCGCTCCCCGCGGCCTCGTCTGAGTCACACTCCAGAAAGATCCGTGCACCACCACATCGGCGACCTAATCGCAACGCGCTGCCCTCTCCGCCCTCCGCCCCCCACGGCCCCACGGCCCGCAAATCGTGTAATTTGTGCCTTCCGTCGTTCCACGAAACGCGTGCCTGTCTGGCCGTCAGCTGCGCCTGCGCCGCGCTGCCCCGCTGCCCCGCTCTGCGCTCTCGTCTCGGAGTTTGGTCGGCCCGGGGCCCAGGGGGCAGCGGCCCCGGAGGCGGAGCGGTGAGTCACTCGTGACGTCGGCGCGCTGGTGTCGCTGGAGTGAGGCGTCACTGTGACGTCACTGCTGCTGCGTTTCGGCGGTGTCGGCGCCGGCGTGGCTCCGGCTGCGGCCTCGCCAGCTTTGCGAGCTTCGCCCCTGGGGGCTGGGGGCACCCCGACGAGCCGGAACTGCTGCAATGCCGTAGCACGCCCACGCACTCCGCCGGCCCGACGGCAAGCCCGGCGTGCGCGGCGCAAGGACGGTGGAGGAGGCCGCCACCGCCAACCCTGTCGGCATGGACCAGGCGGCCGGCGTGGGGAATCCCAGAGTGCCTGGTTGGCCCTGGTTGGCCGCCCGGCCCAGCCCCTTCCCCCGCATTGACCCCTCCCTCCTCCTCCCGGTTCAATCCATCCACCCATCCACACCGACAGGCCGGCAGGGCGGCAGTGTGCGTGCGCGATATAATTCACGGTGGAGGGGCGGCGGGTGCAATACTCATGGGGAAAGCCAAAAGGCCCTCAGCGGGGCGCGCCCCGCCCAGGTCCGCCCAGGTCCGCCCTTGGCAACCCTTCGACGGGGAAGTACGCGGAACACGAAGCCGGGCTCGGCGGGCGACACAAAAACGCAACAGTGCAGAGCAGCTGTGTGAACGTGGTCACCATCCGACATGTTCGTTATTTGTTATTTTCAGAGGTAAAACAAGGCGAACTTTTTAGATATGTACCACTACGAGCAACGTAGGCCAAAATTTTCATTTTCTATGATTTTCTTTCCCAAGAGCTTTACGCTTAATCTATTACTTTGCTACTTGCCAATCCATACACTCCACCCAATCAAAGGCATGCCTTTGACATGCATGTTGTTGTTTTTTTTTTTGCAGGAAATGTACAGTAGTACCTATAGCGAACTCTACTTTTGCACTGCACCCACTTCACTGCCTCGCCTCGCAAAAAAACAAGTGGGTCCTTGGACAACGCACACTACTAGAGCCCAGCACAACGCATGCGAATATGACCCTTGCAACGCAGTCGTCTTGCATGGCGTGGCAGAGGATCTTGTGGACGTACCTGCGGTTCGCGCGGTCGGCACCGAGTCCTGTGGTTCCTGTGCGTGAACGCGGCGAACTCGGTTTGCTGTCCGTCGGCGATGACGGGCTGGCTGGCAAACTGGCTGGCTGGCTGGCCGTCGGGCTGGTGCGGCACACCTGCAACTCCCTCCGCGGCTGAGCCGTCGGCCCCGCCGCGCCCCGCCGCGCCCCGCCGCGCTGCCCCTTCCTTTATCAAGGCGATAAAGACGTCCACGGGGCGGTTCGCGGCACGCGGCACCGCGTTCGCACCGCGCTCGCACGCCCCGACGGCGTGCTGCCAGAGGTGCCGCCGAGGGGGCCGCGGACCGCGGGGCGCGGAATGTGCACCCCAACCCCAACAGAGCTTTCTGTCTCTCTCGCACTCATGGCGCGTCCCGCAGGGGTGGGAGTGGGAGAGAGACAAAACGACGAGGCTCTATTCGGAATCAGCCAGCATGGAAGGTGCTGCCTGGCTGAGCTGCCTGTACATACTTTGAGGATGTTGAAGCCGATCCCTCCCCTCGCCTCTCCCCCACCTAACTCCCTTGCTCTACCTCGCACCTGCACTGTGGAGCCTGCGAGAACTTGGAGATTAGCGGCCCGCGGCTGTGTGGCAGGTCCGCACTCGTCCGCACTCCCCTCCGCTCCGCACAACGCCCATGCCGCCCAGCGAACGCTACGCCCAGCACGGTCTGATCTGCACCAGCTAATCTGTTTTTTCCGCGCAAGTGCCTGGGGGGGGGGGGATAGCGCAGGAAGGAAACGGCGCCAACGACAACACAACACGCCTGTGGCGTGCGCGGTGCGCGCGAGTCTCCAAGGACGGCGTTGACGGCGTGCACCAACGTGCACCGCGAGCTCCGCGAGCACCGCGCCTGGAGGGGCGAGGCAGGGAGGCTGCGAGAGCAGCCTCAGTGCCTCAGGCCTGCTCAGGCGGCCGTTCGGCCCCAAGGGCACGCCTTGGGCAGGCTGTCGCACGCCGTGCAGTGGCTTGCCTGCTATAGCCTGCTAGCCAGCCACCTGCCGCCGCATTACCTTATGGCCTGCTGCGCGGCCTGCTTCGGCTGCACCGCTCTCCTTGTCCCCGCCGCCAAGCCGCGACCCCCCACCCCGGGCCGCGCCCCCACCCCAACCACCACGGCCACCACCACGGCCACCACCACGGCCACCACCACGGCCGCCACCACGGCCACCACCACGGCCACCACCACGGCCACCACCACGGCCACCACCACGGCCACCACCACGGCCACCACCACGGCCACCACCACGGCCACCACCACGGCCACCACCACGGCCGCCAGCACGGCCACCAGGGCGACCGGCGAACGTGGTGTGAACGTGTGCCTGGCGGGCCTGGCGCCAGTGCCTACGGTGGGCAATAGGCCCGACGCCATTCAAATGAAAGAAGGAGAAAACAAGCAAAAAGCAGCAACTACTGGATGATAATAGGGCAGTTATTTAAATTTTTTCTCAGGTTTGCTGTCCCAACACATTCCTAAGCAGATAAAAATTACTCCAAAAACTCTTAGAGCTACAGTTTGAGGTTCGTAATAACCTTGTAAGGATAAGGCAGGCAGCTGGCAGCCCGTTCTACTGCTGACGCCGTTGGGCTGCCTACTGACCAGGCGCCAAGCGAGGTCTGGTGTTCTCTTATTTTTCTCATAGTGAGATTGATTCTTTCTAAATTTTTCATACAAACCTAGGGTGGGTAGGGGAAGCCTTAGCCTTCCCCACTTAGATTTACGTGCGTTCTAAGAGTGTTTGAACGGGGATTTGGCACAATTAAGGTATTATTTCATAGAATGCCCGGTTGTTTGAATCAATGTTTCAACAGTTTTGCTAGTTTGAAACGATGCGGTTCGAATGTTTCGTAGCGACACAGTATTGAAACTGACAGGTAGTTGTGGTCTGCAGGTCTAGGTCATCTTCATCTTCCAGCTGAGTTGCAGTTACTATCTGCTTATTCACAAATTAAGGTATCTCAACCTTGCAAGGTATTACGTCACTTTGAAAGAATGAGGAAATTTTATTGTGTAGAGAGTCTTTCCGTATCGATGTGGCGCTTCGGTAACCTTGCACACACACTTCTCCAGTCCCTTCTCTTGTCGTCTGCATTTGACAGAAACATACGTTTGTTTCGAAGTCTCGATCTCGGAAGACGACAGCCTTGAACTAGCTTTCAATATAAATGCCTACAACAGTTTACCGACGAAAATGCTTTTAAAACAAATTATTAGAATTGGAGAAGTCGAAAGGACCAACGGAAAGTAGTGAGAGACGGCTGTCCGCGGCTGTCATTAAACAACATAACCTCAGTGTGACGTTCTGCTAAGTAGTATTGGCCAGGCCGATAGTTGCCTTGCTCTTCACTGGTTTCTGAAAAGTTTCTTGTTTTTTTACAGGTTCAAATATGCAAAACATAATACCGCCTATCGTGTCCTCGTCTCCCCCTCCTCTTGACCCAATTGATGATGACAATGATGAAGATGATAATGAAGACGAGTTTGGAGATTTCAGCGTTGCTGATTTTGGGTCTTCTGCGGGTTCGTTTCTTTACATATAACGTGTAGTGATTGTTCCATAACTGCAATCTGTGCTGTTTGTCTCATTTAACCACACCACTTATCTTGTTTTGATTTTAGATTCTGCAATGCAGAAGTCAATACCGGATACCTCCTGGAAATTACCTACGTTGAAATCAGACGTCCTTGAAAATGGTGTGGTATCTCTGAAGTTACCTGTAGAAGACACACCACCACAATCTCAGACTGAAGCCTTAGAAGATGAAGAATTGTTTGAGAATGGTGATAATGCTAGTCATGATTCAGTTGTGTCTGCCATTACTGATTCAGGGAACTGCAGCGCAAGCCAAAACAGCAATGGGACGTCTCCTATGCCTGGTGCAGAAGTAGAAGATGAAGCAGTTCTCAAGTCAGATGCTTGTCATCTTCAACAAAATGGTGGTACATGTGAAACACCATGCAATAGAACAGATTCTGGTGTGCAGAACTGTACTGTTCCTGTTCCAAACCAAATTTTAAGTGATTTCTGTGAAGCAAGGGACATTGATGAAAATAGGACTCTTAATATAAGCAATAATTCATTGGCAGATGGTTCTTACCAACAATCTGCATGTACTTTAGTCTCGTCTCCAGCCAAAAAATTTTCAGATGAATTTTCAAGTACGGAACTTGTTGTTGACCAAAATGAAGGTTCAAAGGCTCAAGTTGTGATAGCAAACAATCCTGTAGAGCAAAAAAGTGACACAACTTCATTTCCTTCAGTAATGCCTAAAAGTAATAATGACGATTCTGATGAATTTGGAGTGTGGAATAGCAGCACTGTTCCACTTAAACTAAATAATTTTCAATCGATAGATTCACAAAGTAACTTAGGCTCTGAACCCAAGTCAGATCCTGCTACCTTGGCAAAAGTTTCGAAAACGGAGGTATCCAAGGGTTTCAACGGCCTCGAAGACCATGATTGCGTTCGGGGCATGATCATACCGGACATTCCAGGTTTAGGCGATTTTGATGGTGATGAGGATGATGATGATGATTTTGGAGAATTTCGTGGCATAGAATCTCCAGGCAAATGTTCCTCTGATGCTCAGAGTATTGATGAATCTATGAATGATGCCCAGTTTCAATCTCCGTCCAGGAGACCTACGCTAGTGCTCTCAGATAATATTGTTACTGATATGTCTGACACTCAATCACCATCTACCGTTGAAAAGAACAAGGATGCTTCTCAGCAACCCACAGATGCATCCTCCATTGAGATCAATATTAGTTCTTTGGAAGAAAATAGCTCTGTATTATGTCAAACAACTAAAGAAGAAATCAATGTCATGCCTTCTACCAGCCTTCATTCTTCTGAAATTCCTGCATTTGCCGATGAGTTTGCTGACTTTTCACAAGCGGAGATCGAAGAAAACCCTGCATCTGATGGATGGGCTCAAGCAGCTCGAGCATCAGCAATTCAAAATACAATGCCATCCCAAGATCCATTGGAATTTGATGACTTTGATGATTATGAATCGGCAGAATTTCAATCAGCTGACCCAAAACCAAACATTGCGCCATGCCCAAATTCTCACTTTGACCTGAACAAAATTCGCTCCACATTAGGTGAAGTATTGAAAGAGAACTTTCCTGTTCCTGCTGAAAGCAACATGTCGACTGAAATGGAAAATATGGGCACAAATGGTCTCTCTGGACTTATATTAGACATAGAAGAAAGTCCTGTCTGGCAAGGCTTGCGGGACCTTGAGGCCACACCTTCCATATCCTTTCAATGGCCAGGTTCCCATGCCAATAGAGGCCTACTGGGTGCCCTCAACATTGACTCTCGAAACATAGTAAGTAGCATTGTTTTCAAGACTGTACATGAAAGAAGGAAAATACCTCGATCCATGCACTCCATAACATGTATTATTCGAATTTTCCCTTATAGCTTTTTGGTCCTAAATGGAACACAGTAGTTCCCCGCTTTGCTGCAAACCTTGGCTTTAGTCCACTTGAACCAGTCCGTGCAGTCCAAAACCAACCACCTTCTGAACCGTCCCCTAGACCAGAAGTGATTCAACCTCAGGTAGTGGAGAGCATCAAACGTTCTTCTTCTGAGCACGGAGTAAGTTTTTTTTTAAATATTAAACATTTTCCTTCTCATTTATGTATCATGGAACACCAATTACAAAAACTCATCAATTTCAGGAGGTGGTACCTGCTGCTCAATTTGACTGGAATGATAGTGGACTTACCAACCCTCTTGACTGTAAGTAGTTGTTGTTTGTTACCCATTCTAAAGATAAATATTATCTGTTGTTTGTTTGAATTGTGTTGGTGTCGGTGCTAAGAAATGTCTACTCACAATAAAAATGTTTTTACTCTAACAAAAATGAAACTGACTGGAAAGGTACTGCAAGTTTGTAGAAAAGTGTAAATTTATCACACTTATTGTACATAGGAGCTCTGGTTGTGTTGATATACTGTACATTCTTGCCAGGGTACTAACGTGGTGTAAAGTAATTTTTGCCACTTAAAACCAATAGACTGTTTAGATTGAATAATAACTACCCCCATTTCACTTGATCGTTGACTCTTCCGCAAAACAGTGATGTATTCCTGTGCAGTATTGTGTTTTCTAATGGCACTGTTGTCTGTCTCCTCATCCTCTTCCTTTCCCCTTACGTCTCTTTCCGACCTTAGCATCCACTCATTCGTCACTCCTGGATCTTGATCTCCTTGCCTCATTCGATAATCTGGCCTCCTGTCCCTCCCAACCTATGTCCACCTCTCACGCTGCCGTGGTGTGCCGGAGCTTACTCAGTAAGTTGTTCATTTGCATTTGTAATGCAATGGGCCTTGCACTCACCCTCAAGTTTGCTTTGCATTGGAATGCTAGCCAGGGTTGACAATCTCATTTTCTGAATCATAAGTTGCTTTCAGCTGTAAAATGTAGTTTTATGTAAAGAGGTTTATTAGATCGTTCCCTGCTGTATCTTGTTGTATGAAGCTGTAAACAAAGCTCTTTTTTTAAATTCAACATTCGCAAATTTTTTGTTTAATTCATCTCATTTCTAAATTGTTAACTTTTAATATTTTTCCAAAAAAGAAGCATGTGAGCAGTGTGTGATTTATTGAATGCTGTCAGGATGTCTTGATTTCATAATTTGGTACTTTTGTTGAATTAGTCATGCAATACCTGTCTTTGGTATTTATTTTTATTTTATATTTGCAAAGATCAGAGATAATCTGACATTGCGTTTGCTCTGTTTCTTTTTTGAAATAAATTGCCAGGAGCATGGTTTGATTTTCCGTGAGGATTAACATGAGTGACATAGAGAAATATTTCTGTTGCAGCTACCAAGGACCCAAACAATGGTGCTCTTGCAACCACGGCAGCAAGTGGAAACCCAGCTATGACAACCACGCCTCTGCAGGTGGAACAGCTGCTAGCTTCCTCCAAAAGAACTGCACCGCTGAATTCTCTGGAGAGAAAGACCAGAGACCCTACATTAAGCCCTGAAGCAGTTCGTGTTTTGGATACACTTCCAGAACTGGCATTTCTTTCTGCCCGTATGTTAATGTTTCCAGTTCATGGAGATCGCAATGAGAACAAATTGTGACAAAAGTGTTGTAAGAGAGGCTATGGTGTTTTGAAAACTTGACTTCCATGTAATTTGAATTCTGGCACTTGATCACATCTGGTCTCTGTGGATTGCTTTAAATCAATTTGAGTTCAAAATTGGTCTTTTTTCTTTTAATAATATTGTATGATTTTTCTCATATTATTTTACTCTCTTTTTATAAAGTTAAAATGAAATGTAAATTTCCACTTTCTAACATCTGAAAATTTTTTGGTCACATCTGTTTTCTGATTTTACTTTGTTGTTTTTGCCGAATTTTAATGTACTGTACAATGGTTAGTACTGCATTGCTTCATGTTGGTTAGGCAGCAGTGTTATTTCCTGAACCTTAGGCGAGCATATCAACATTATTTTTGCTCATTGTGAATAGTTGGTCTAATATGTAATTTTTTTATTGATATGTGTTTATGACAAGAATTTAACATTCAATTGAAGTGTTAACTTATGTATTGCTAAATTGGTTTGCTCAAAGTTCATGCAGATGTGAGTGTGTTTGCATTTTGGTTTCAAGACCAGAGATGAAATTGCAATGCTCATTACATCCCATGTTAATCCTGTGTTTCATTGCTTCTCTTCAAATGTAGCTCTCAACAGTCTCAGGGTAGGTATGTATGTTACAGTTTTTAGGTACAGTTTTGGTTTTCTCACTGAAAAAGAAAAGACTTTGTAATTTAATGTTGAAATACTCAATAGTAAATGTGTTTTCCTAGCTGTTACCAGATTAGGATAATCATTGACCTTGTTCCTGCAAGTTTACTGATGGTCTGATCTACATGCTACAGAAAACCACTCTTTGTAAATTTTGTGCAGTGTTCATGTACTATTCCCTGTAATTTGCTTTGATGTATAGGTACTGTAATATTTTTTCTAAGTATTATATGGTAATTTAACAGAATTTCCACCTTGTTGATTCTATCTCTTTGTACAGTGTAAGGTTTCTTATTTGTATTTAATCTGTCTCTATTTTTTAATATTTAACCACAAGGTGTTATGCTTTATGTCCGTATTATTTACTCCAGATGAGGTACCCCTTTTTAGATCCTTCCCAATGGTAATTTTCCTCCTCCATTGACTACAGTTATTCAGCTTTCCTCTATTTTTTGTTTGTTTGGTAGCTTTATCACCCATACGTGTTCAAAGTTTTGTAAAAAAAAGTATCTGAGTGACTTAATGTGTGCTGCTGAAATTGAACTTAACTTCACTTAAATGCATTTGACTGGTTGTGGTTTTTAAATCCTTAAATTGGGCAGACACTTTGTAAGATTGAGGAATGTAGTCATTAGTTGTTTCTTTTTTGTTAGCTAAGAATTAAATCTTTTTCCCTGGCACTCTAAGCTATTTTGTGCTAGCTTGTATTATTAGACCCATTATTATTTTCTTTAGGAACTCTTGTGATATTCGTCATTTTATTCCTAGTATAATTGTTTTTTGTTGTTTTCCAATTCTTTGCAGTGCAATACCTAACCATTTTCTTCGGGTGCGATGAATCTAGTTTTGGCTTACTTGTTTGGTTATAGTGTAAATCTACCGTCCATTTCTGTCGAGCATGCAGGTTCATCAGTGTAATGGTTTTAGAAACCAAACCATTTGTGTTTTACCCCCTTTCAAATTCATTGTTCTCGGATTAGCTCAGCTTTTTTTGTTATCAATCCTATTATGTCGTTGGTTTTGTGAAAACTTTATGGAGAGTAGAGTAGAGGCACGCTTTCCGCTTGTGTCTCATGTGACTTGCCAGAGCTTTGTTGTTTGGCTTTAATAGGTTTCTAAGTGATGCTATTTTCTTAGGTTCTTTCTGTGATGGAAGAGAGCTTGGTGGAAAGATGATTTGTTTCTGTTTCCATTTTTTATCAGCCTTTGACTCCTAAACCCATGCTTCAGAGTTGTTTAAAAATTGTTAAATTGATGATGCGAAAATTAGACGAGACATTGACAGCGTATTATTTTACTTTGAATCTAGGGAATTTTTAGTTGTATTTGATGAGCTTCTTAATTGTGTATTTGAATTTAGATGGGATAGAGAATGAAAAAATACTGATTTGGTGAATATTTTTTAGGGGGGTGGTAAAAGCATTGTGTCTGATGCTGAAGCAGTATTTGTGCGATCTCTATTGTATGTGAGCACATATGCATATTGTGAGTGCATTGTTGTAGTCAAAAATTTGAAATCAACATTCCCTTTTACTATGTACTTACCCACTAATGAAACATGTCCAGATGCAATAATTGTGATAAACTTGATTGAGTTAACAAGCCTTTCAAGA
Organism: Thrips palmi; assembly: GCF_012932325.1. NCBI lineage: Eukaryota > Metazoa > Arthropoda > Insecta > Thysanoptera > Thripidae > Thrips > Thrips palmi. The sequence goes on along the minus strand of NW_023144632.1, from coordinate 9,435,868 downwards.
TTTTGTTTAATGTTGGGTTGATCCATGTAGCCAGTTTTCCATTCTGATTTAGAAGGAATTGGATCATACTTCATGTTCCACAGGTTTCTGTCCATGAATGATATTTTTCAGAAATGTGACAATGTTTAAGAATAAAATTGTATTCAATTTACTTTTAATTTTTTGCTCACAAACAGTTACAAACAAAAACAAAAAAACTTCACAAAGAAACAACAATGACACACAATACTGTGCTTCAGACTTAAGAATAATAATAATAGTCTAGGTACCAGTCTTGGTACATCACATACAATAACATCACAGATTTTGTATTGGTCATAGCCCACACTCTTAAATCTTAACATCAACATGATTGCCTATACAAATAGAAGGTAAAAGATGTGTTCTCATCTGACAAGACTTCCATTGCAATTAGGAACAGAGCACCTTAATTTTCAAATTTGAACATATATCATGGTGATCATTTCTCCCGTTACAACTAACGATCAGCGCAGTGCTTTGTCCTCTGAAGCTTGGAACCACAAACTTCAAACTTGAGTATTTCCTTACGTATCAGTCGGAGCTCAGTGCATTCAAACACACTATCGCACAATGAAAAGATTACCATTTGTCCCAATCTTTCCAACCAGAATCCCAACCATGGCCACCCCCACATTTACCACATCCTCCATACCCGCCGCCCCCATGCCCACCACCCCCATGCCCGCCGCCCCCGTGTCCACCACCCCCGTATCCACCGCCCCCGTGTCCACCACCCCCATGCCCGCCGCCACCATATCCACCACCCCCGTGGCCTCCTCCGTGACCACCACCATGGCCTCCCCCATACCCTCCGCCGCCATGACCATCTCCATCGTAGTCACCTCCGCCGTGTCCACCTCCGCCGTGTCCACCTCCGCCGTGTCCACCTCCGCCGTGTCCTCCTCCGCCGTGTCCACCCCCGCCGTGCCCACCTCCTCCATAACCATCTCCACCGCCATGGCCACCTCCGCCGTAACCACCTCCACACCCGTGATTGCAACCTCCTCCATGTCCACCACCGCCATATCCTCCACCCCCATGGCCTCCACCTCCGTGACCACCTCCTCCGTAGCCCCCGCCCCCGCCTCCATGCCCACCCCCGTGTCCCCCGCCATGCCCTCCGCCTCCGTGACCTCCACCCCCATGGCCGCCTCCGCCATACCCTCCGCCTCCGTGACCCCCACCTCCATGACCTCCACCGCCATACCCTCCGCCTCCGTGACCCCCACCTCCATGACCTCCACCGCCATACCCTCCACCTCCGTGACCTCCACCGCCATACCCCCCGCCCCCATGGCCACCTCCGTGACCACCTCCGTGACCACCTCCGTGACCACCTCCATACCCCCCGCCTCCATGGCCACCGCCGCCATATCCACCACCTCCGTGACCGCCTCCACCATGGCCACCTCCATAGCCGCCGCCTCCGTGACCTCCGCCACCTTTACCCTTGCCCCCGCCCCCTTTGCCTCCTCCGTAGCCCTTTCCACCGCCTCCTCCGTAACCTTTTCCACCGCCTCCTCCATAGCCCTTGCCACCACCGCCCCCGTATCCTTTACCACCCCCCTTGCCGCCGCCGTACCCCTTCCCCCCTCCGTACCCCTTGCCCCCTCCCCCGCCGTACCCCTTGCCACCGCCGCCATGACCTCCGCCGTGGCCGCCGCCGTACCCGTAGTGGCGCTTGACTTTACTCTTGGCCTGCGCCCGGGTCTCGTTGCCGTCGTCCTGGGCGTACTGAGACTGCGTCCGCGTGGTGGCTTCCGCCCCGCTGCAACGGAAACGTGCGTGTTCCAGTGTGTCAGCACTGAGGCCTGCCACTGCCCTACTGCTGGGTATCTTCGAAAGGTACTCACGCATCGGGAAGCATGGGCTGCATCGCGTGGTCGCTGGGACTGAAGGCGGCGTAGGCCGTGAAAGAGGGCGGCCTGGACGGCCTGCTCGGCGCCGCCACCGCCATGGAGCCCGACACTCTGCAACGAGGCGACAGTGTCACAACGCTTCCCCGCGCAGCACGCTGCGCACCACACTGCTGTACTCACTGCGTCTCCGCCGTCTCGACCTGGGTGGACCAGGCCGCGGTGGGGGCGGCCAGGCTGCAGGCCAGGTACAGCTGGAGAAGGGGCCACGCGGCGCGCAGCAGCACCCGCATCTGCAGACCGAGAGACCGTCAAGACGCGCGCTCAGCCGGGGTTAGCGAAAGCGCGACAACAGTGGCACGCTGTGCACGCATGCACGCATGCACGCAGCCCGGCGAGGCAACCCTTCGCCGTCGCCAGCAGTATCACCAAATGTTCCGATGGTTTCCCACCTCAGCCGGCATACGCCAGCCTCTTGTGCTTCTTGCCCATTTGAGGTCATGAGTTTGGCTGCTAGGCAGGCTGAGGTAGGCTACCCTCTAGGCCTAAACATCAATGAATCAGTGAAATACCCGGAAAAAGCCTTTTCCCCACTCGTTTCAACTAATTTGCTATTTTATTTTGTCAAAATCGACTCCAAATATTCGGACGTTTCTGGAGCGCCCTTCCCCTCCATGTCCGCAAGCTTCGTGACCCGCGAGGCGCGCCGCTCGGCCTTTGAAGCCCAGAGCGGCCGAAGCCACTGGCTACGATAATTCAGTACCGATCGCCCAGTCCGGTCCTGAATAATGTACATTGTAAAGCTCGCTATTGCGGTAACGAGATACTGTGGCGGGGCCCCAAAGCCTGATTACGAAGCGCGGCGCTTTCGTCGCGCTGTCTCTCTCGCACTCATGGGACTGTCCGAGTGGGTGCGAGAGAGACAGAGCAACGGAGCGCGTCAACATGGCTGAATGTAATCGCGCCGCACCGCGTGGATGGCTGAGTGGGCAATCTCTATATTCGGCAGCGGGCCTGGCTGCCTGGCTGTGCCTCAATGGACACGCGAATCAACAAAGGGTAAACAGTGCAGCAGCCTCCCCCCACCCTCGCAAGCCGCATCTAATTCCATTCCGTTTCAAGTGACTGCGTGGGATGGCACGTCCACGGCCTCGCCGGCACGCCGTTCTAATGACAACACCACGCGCACGTGAGCGCTGCACGGCGCCAATCCAAATCAACGCCACCGATGTCCACACACTCACGCAAACACTCACCGCGGACACTGATCGCCTGGCCATGCCTGTGGGTAGTTCGGCCAGCCCGGCAGTGTCCTGCGGCTGGCACTCCTCGGCGCCGTGCTCGTCCGCTCCGTGCTCGCCGTGCTCGAGGTGCGGTCTGGCCTGCAGGTCCGGAGGGTCTGGCGCGTTGGCTGCGGCGGCGCTCGTTTTAAGGCCTTTCAGCGCTTTAAGGGCCACTTTCACTATCGACAAACGACAAGCGCAGGCGGCGCAAGCGGCCAGTGGCGGGACGCGACGACGGTGGGCCGCCTTGCGGACGGAACCAATTTGGGGGTTTCGATTGGCCGCGACGCCGCGGCCCGCCCCGGCCCCGCCCCGGCCACGGCCCGCAGAGCATTGCAGTCCGATTTAGTGCCATTTGCTTTGGACGGGCCGCGCAGCCGCACAGCCCGCCCGGGCCGCCGTCGCCGTTGCCGGCTGTTGGCGCCACAGTTCCGCCACGACGTTCTGGGCCCTGGGCCTGGGCCCTGCCGAACTGTCTTCGTTTCGTCGCTCCGCCTCTCCCACGCCCCTCCGGGCCTTCGGGACGCCCCTTGAGTGCGAGAGAGACAGAGCAACGAAAGGATCTCTCGGAACGAGGCCGGCAGCGTTACGGCGACCCTCGCCTCGGCCACCGCGATGTATTGTGGTATCCGCGCCGCCGCGCTGCCCCCCCCCCCGGAATCGAGTGCCGTAACTTATGGGTCCTCTCGGTGCTCCGCGGTGCTCTCGCCCCGCAGTCCCGGTGGGCCGCGGCGCGGCGCCGCGGCCGCGTAAGGCGGGCAGTGCCTGGGCAGTGCTAGCTCCAGTGGTTACGCGGCGGCGGCGTCGGGGGAGGCCGTGCATCACTGCTGGCATGCGGACGCGGACGGCCCCCACGCTCGGACACCTGCAGTTGGAGGCCGAGCAGAGCCAAGCCGACCACCATAGAGCGCCAGCAGGCAAAAGTTGCTCGTAAATAATTGTTTCGACAAAATGGCTTAGCCGGCACCCGTACTGCGGTGCACCCTGTAGCGCCTGTGAGGTAGGCCAACATTCAGACCCGCATCACAGCCATGTGCAGACGGTGGCCTACCCTGCCCCTGTGAAGGCGACAGGGGCTAGGTAGACCACCGTCTCCACGCCGGTGTTTTGTAGTCTGGGCCAGTGGCCTACCTCGCAGGCGCTAGCCACAAGTCACGGGCGTAGTGCTCTGGGGGAGGAGTGCAATTGCCGAACCCGCACGACGACGGCAGAGTGTGGGTAGATCGCCGTGCGCGGGCCCCGCGGCCCCGCGGGCCATGTTGGCGGATGCAGGTGGGGCGTTTCTCTCTGGAGCGCTCCGGGGACACGCGGGCTTTGAAAGCAAAGCAAATTGCGGAGGAGACTCCATGTCCCGCGGCACGGCCAGCGAGAATTGGTGTGTCCCGTCCCGCCGCCCGCTCCGGCACCAGTGTGGGCGAGGCTTGGGGCGAGGCTCGTGGCTCCAGCAGACAGATTCTGCACTTCACCGTCATCGCCCGCGCAGTCTCTCTCGCACTCATGGGGCGTCGCGTGTTGGTGCGAGAGACACAGACCGACGAGGCGCTGTGCGGAAACAGTCCAACGCGGTCCCCGCCCTGCCAGTGTGGCTGCGGCGGGTCGTCGCCGTCAAGGGCCGAGGGGGAGGGCTTTGCGAAAAAGGAAGAGAATGAGGCGGGGCCACACGCCAATTAGCGTCGTTTCCCTTTCAAAGCCCTTCGAGTCCTAAGAGTCCTCCGGGCCCTTAGCCCTTTGAGGGCCGCGGAGACAGGCGCGTCGCCTGCGCGGTGACGCGATCGCCACTTAGGACGAGTTGGATCCGGCGTCGCGCTGTTGGCCTGCTGGCGGTCGCTGGCGGTCGCCTGCCACTGAGTGGCGGTGGCGCGGCGTGGCGCGGCGTGGCACAGCGGAGAGGGCGCGACCCAACGTGCAAAGTCAGATCATCTCCCGGGGCGTCTCAATGTTGGGCCGGCTGCCAGTCCGCCCGCGGCTGGGCCACCACCATTTCAACGGCTGCCTTGTGGTGGCCGCGGTGGCACGGTCCGCTGGCCCCGAGCCCCGGCAAAACGTCGTCGCGGACGTGTCGCCGGACAAACGGCGCTTTGTGTCTCGTCGGCCACGTCGGTCGTCTAGTTCCAAGGCGGCGTGTCCATTGTGCGGTCAGGAGGCGGAGGAAAGTGCGGTGGCGGCGGTGTGGCCCCGGACGCCGCGGAGACGCGGCGCGGTGGCGCTGCAGCGCGGCAGCCGTGCGCCCGGGCAGCAGGCAGCCCACCGTGCAGCCCGGCGTGGCGGGCGCGGCGGGACAGGCGGAGGCGGCCCGCCTCCCCACAGCACTGGCGGCCCGCGCGGCGACCGCTAGACACGCTGCCCGCGCTGCGGGCAAACATCCGTCGCCGATGCGCGCGGCGTGGCGCGGCGTGGCGCGGCGTGGCGCGGCGTGCGGCCGGATGTGTGAGGCCGGACACGTCCGGGGAGGTCGAGGCCGAGGCGGACACCGCGCCGGCCGCAGCCTCTCCACCTCGCAGTGCCCCGCACTGCCCCGCACTGCCCCGCAGCCGGCCGCGTATGAATAAAACCGGAAGCGGCCGGGGCGGCCACGCCCTCGCCGCCGTACGGCCCCTGTTGCCGTACCCTTGCTGCCCTTGGGGTCGTTGCCGCACCGGGGCGGGGGCGTGAAGGACTCCGACGCAAAGCGCCAACCCTCAACCCTCACACGAGGCGGAGAGCAGCGACGGAGCCGCCATTTTAATTGAGGTCCAACGTTCTGTAAATGCACTTGAACGAAACGAGGAAAACGAGAAGAAAAATGTTGACCGGCGACGCCGCTGTTTGCGGGCCGGTCGAGGGCTGCTCTCTGTCTCTCTCGCACCCACGCAGGATGACACCGACACCCCGAGAGTGTGAGGAGACCTAGTCCGACAGAGTGACACGCCTGCCGAGTCTGCTACTTGGAAACGTGGCGATGTGGTCCGAATGGGATTCGCCTCATGCTACGCGGAGCGAAAACTGGACAGGAGTGACCTCGGGAGTGCCAACGAATAAAAAAAATTCCCTCGTGCCTACCGCCCCTCACCCAGTACATCGTTATAGCAACGTTTAGTAAGTACTTTTTTTCCTTTTTGTAGCGCGATACGGGACGGGACGGGCTGCGCCGCTGCGCACTGGACACAAATTACAACAGGGGCTCCCTAGTGACACCGAGGGTGACCCGCCGTGGACGGTCATGGACGCGGCCCGCGCACCCACCTCATCAAGTGGGGGTCGTCACGGCGTGTCGGAAAAAATGAAAATTGAATGAAAATAAAAGGAATGAGGAAAAGGGAGAATGTGTTCCCGAAAATTGAAGAATGTGGAATGTATCGTTTTCTCCAGAGCACACGAGCTTGAATCTCGCGTCGTTACGATGCCACGCCGCCCCACAGTGGGCCAGAAGATCGGCGGAGGCGGCTCGAACCCCATTGCGGGGGAGAGGGTCGTAGGGTTCAATCTTTTATGTTTTATTCTAAACCAAATTTGAAAGAGAGTGGCGTATATGACTCCGTTGTCGGTACCATGTGTTGTTTTGCCGAGTGGTGATGGGGCAGGGGGCTGAGGCGTTAATCTGGAAGGGTGCTGACCTGTGAATAGTGTAAAGACCGGTAAAGACCCATGCTCACCGCCTACACTTGGATAAGCAGTGCATATGTGACCCTACACCATGGGCGCGATGACTTCACTCCAGGCATCCCGCAAGTCTCGACGGTAGCAGTTTGTTTTAAGGTTAGGTAAGGTTCGTTGGTGGTTCAGTTGTTCGTAGCTCACCTGTCTGGCGTGACGGGCTCCCTTCTTCTTCTTCTTCTTCTTCTTCTTCTTCTTCTCCTCCTCCTCCTCCTCCTCCTCCTCCTCCTCCTCCTCCTCCACCTCCACCTCCTCCACCTCCTCCTTCTCTCCTCCTCCTCCTCCTCCTCCTCCTCCTCCTCCTCCTCCTCCTCCTCCCTCTCCTATATCCTGGAAACAGGTCGAACAAACTGTAGCTCAGCGAAAAAATGGCGATGCAAGAGATGTCTAGGTCGGCAAAAAGAGGCCGTGCAAAAATTCCAGAGGGAAGGAGGTTGGATGAATTTCGGGAGATCAGATAAAAAGAGGTCGTACAAACGATGCACTCCGGCCTTCTGCGGCCCGCCGCCCTGCGCGGCAAGGGGCAAGGCGACCGGCCAATATTTTCCAAAGCTGAATGTGCCTGCAAACGGGGCTGGGGCGGCCAATGAATGGGGCCGGCGGCGCGAGTCGCGATAACCGTGGCGCGTCGCGGGCACGACCCGAGGCACCGCCGGCTGCCTGCTGCTGCCAAACGGCGCTCGCCGTCTCTCTCGCACCCCCACGGGGCCCACGGCGAGTGCGAGAGAGACGGAGCGACGACAGCACTGCCCGGAAGCAGCCCGCAGCTCACCGGCGGCACACCGGATGTGTCCGACGTACATAAACACCCTGACACCCGGCGGCCCGTCACTCGGCCCCGGACTGCCGCCAGGACTGCCGTCAGTAGTGCATTAGCATAATTAGCAGTGTGTGTGCGCATGTGCGCGTGTGTGCGTGCCAGCGGAAATTAACATCTTGCGCAGTGTCATCATCGCTCCGGCTTTTCGTGTTGTGGTTGTGATGGCGCCGAGTCGGGAAAGGCTGACCGTGGTGGTGGCGTGCTTGTGCATCGCCGTCGAGTGCGCCTGTGAGTGGGGCAAGGGGTGGGGAGGGTGGCTGTGGAGGGCGGGCAGAGACAGACCGAGCGTGGAATGACCTGGCTGTTTTCCCTTCCCCCGCTGCAGACGCCAAGGTGCAGGCTGAGGACTCGGACTCCGTCGAGGACTCTGACAGCGAGGAAAGCATGGGCAACAGGATCCGGGACACGTTCAGGAGCTTGGCGGGAGGTAAGGACGCCGACGCGAACGTGAGGACGGCCTCAGAGTCTGAGAGCCAGAGTTCGTTCTGGCAGCCTTCTCTCTTCTCTGCTCTGGACTGGAGTACCACCGAACACGGCTTGACATGCGGATCTCTGAAAGCAGGCCTGGACGAGGAAGGGCTGCCCCCCATGGACCCCGTGGTCATGAGGGACTTGGCCTTCTGCCGGGGCTACGGCGCGGTGCGCGCCAACATCGAGTTCCCCTTCTCCACCCTGGCGGGCGTCAGCGACGTGGACGCGGTCAGCAACATCAGGTGAGTGCGTGAGTGGTGAGTGCACCCAGAGCTCTTAAAAAACGCGGACCGTGGGTTCCCGGGTTTGCGGGTAAAGCCGTGGACCATCCGAACCGGGTCGGCGGGTTTACCCGTAGAATAGGCAACACGGAGTGCGCTCGAGTTGGCCGTGTTGCCTGCCTTTTGGGCGGTCTCCGGAAAAAGAAGACGCGGACCCGGTTCAAACGGGTACCAGGGTCCACGGGTTTACCCGCATACCCGGGTACTCGGTTCGACCCGTCGACCCGGTCCAACCCGGGCGGGCGCGCAGCCGGGAGACAGAGCCGCACCGCAGACACCTCATGAGCTCCACTCCACTCCAGGTGCACGCCAGGTGCGTCGCTGCTCGAGTTCCACACGCACCACGACCGGCTGGTGCAGGACGGCCAGTACAACCTGACGGGGAGCTTCGCGGACGTGTTCGCGGTGGGCAAGGGCGGCGCGCACATCGTGCTCAGTGAGTCACCCCGAGAGTCCTCGCCGATCAAGCGTCTTTTTGGGGACTTTTAGCCGAACGAGCGGGCGCCGTCAACGGGGCTAGCTTTGGACACCGGGGGTAATTTGGGACAGGACTTCGACCTGCATGGTAGTTGAAGTACACCACACTTGTCCGAAACTACCCCATGGTCGGAGGCAACTTCGCACAGGTGAGGTGTAAGCTTGCCTCGATTTTCTAGCAGGCCGAGGGGCCACCTGGTCCCAAATTACCCCCGCTGTCCAAAGTTACCCCCGCTGACTTTACAGCGGTCGCGGACGACAAGACAAGGTGTTTTTCCATTCCACCCCCGCAGGAGACGTGACCATTGCGCACCGGCTGCAGTGGCGGCGCGCGCGCGGCGAGCTGCGGGTCAAGGAATACCGAGGCTCGGTGGCACCGCGAGACATGACCGTGCGGTACGACAACCTGCGCGCCGAGAGCCGGGACGTGCTGCTGGACGAGTGCCGGCGGCAGTACCATGATGGTGAGTCCAACCTCAAAGAAAGACACACACGCGCCTATGTATACGTACTCAAACACACTCACACCTACACACACACACGCGCGCACACACACACACACTCATACATAATGGACGTCAATGAAAGCAAACAATCGTCAGTTAATATAGTTAAGCCGCTCGCTCTAAAGCAAGCAAACGCTAAAAATATACATGAACTTGAGATAATTTTAGTTACAGACACCTGGCCCTAAAAACTCACACTCGGCCACCCCCACCCACACAGCTTAAGGCCGCAGCCAGAGCGCAAACAACGCGAGACCCAAATACACACACACGTGCCCGGCACTGCCCGCTCGGCCGGCCGGCGCGATACAGCCGTGCAGCGTTCCTGAATGGTCTCTCGTCTAGCCTCTCTCGTCTAGCCTATCACGTCAAGCCTCTCTCGTCTAGCCTCTCTCGTCCAGCCTCTCTCGTCTACACCTTAAATTTGCCGAGCCCTGAAACGGGGTGCCTTTGTCGCCTCCTCCCACGTTTTGGGGTGGCTTTGGCGCCCAGTTTCTGAGCACATTTGTCTCATAGTCTCAGGGTCCACAATGAAGCAACTTGCCTCCACCCATGGCTCGGCAGCGCCAAAGGTGCCCAGAATCGGGGCACCTTGGTCGCCCAGAAACTAGGCACCTGTGCATGCTCTACCATAGGGGAGGGCCAGTTGCGGGATGATTTGTGGACCCTGAGACTAGGTGACAAAGGTGTCCAGAAACTGGGCGCCATTAGGCACCCCAAAAAGTGAAGAAGGCGACAAAGGCGCCCAGTCTCAGGGCATGCCAAATTTTTGTCTCTCTTGTGTCTCTAGTACCTCCAGGGTCTGTAGTCACTCCCTATGGTTTTCCCCTAGCCTGTGTAGTCCCTATCTGCTGTCTCTCTTTTGTATCTCTAGTCTATGCAGTCCATCCAATCTATCCGGTTTACCGATACTCTCTCTCTCTCTCTCTCTAGTCTTTCTAGTTCAGCGAGCTTGCACGCAGTCCGCAAGCCGAAGCGTGGGGCGGCAGTGATGCCCAGTGTGTGTGCAGCCCACCACGGCCTTGCCTCCACTCGCTTCATATTGTTCCCTTGCCACTCCAGGTGGGTCGGCGGGCGCCAGGCACCGGCCCCACCGCAGGCCTCACCGCGCGCCCCGCCACAGGTTCAAGCCCCGACGGAAAAGGAAAAGCAGGCGTCGAAGGGGCGGCAGTCACGGTAGGTGCGCCCACACTGAAAAAGGAGCACTTATTGTTTACATTCATTCAAGCACTTACAAGAGCATTTGTTTTGCCCAGAGTCAGTACGGTGAAAAAGGGAGGGGGGGGGGGATAGGACACCTGCAAAGTGGGGGCGAAACGCACACCCCATTCGTAGAGACCCTCCCGTCAGAGATGCGCAAGGCAGCGCTTGGTAGTCCCGTGGAGTCAAAGGCACCCTGAGTCAGGCTAGCGGGCGACCGCCGTATACCTGCTGTGCCGCACCAGATGCTGATTCGCGCGGGGCGAATTCGGGCTTCCCGCTCCGCATGGGACTACCAGTCGTCTGTGATTGGCTGAGAGGGCCCCCCTTTGCGCATCTCTGACGGGAGGGTCTCTACCCATTCGTTGTTACGGTGGCGCATCTCGGTCACCCTGCCTAGCAGCGCCAGCAGCGCTAGCAGCATCACGAATCTTTAGCCAGGGACTGACTCTTCTAGCGGAAGGCGGAGGACCTGCCGCCTGATATCGAAGGATAGTTTTGCCGCCTCGACTCTCTCGCACCCCTACGGGACTCCCCGCGGGTGCGAGAGAGACAGAGCGGTGGCGAATCGGGCGGCTGGCAAGCCTGGCCGACGGGGATGGCGCCAGCGCGGCCCGGCATTTAACCATACGGCGAAGGAAGGAGGGGAGAAAGTGTCGCGGAAGAGCTATCCGTCTCTCTGCCGCCGGCCCTTGGCCGGGCCTTGGCCGTGGCTGGCCGGGGCCATGACGTGCTCCTCCATGGCCCCACTGCCCTGAGAGCCGCGACGCCGCGCCGCACACACGCAGGCACGAGCGCCACACATAAATCCCGAAACACGACACCCAACTCCTGGCAGAAGCGGCACCCCGTTGTTGTTGTTGCTCCTGTCGTATTTTTATGTCGGCGCGGATCATAGTTCACATAGAAAACCCCGTGCCACTTTTCAATCGGATGCAAAATCGAGCATGGCTGCTGGTGCACCCCCGAGTGGCAGTGTTGTCGCTGGCTGGTTCCATTCCGATACCCCCCTGCAACAAGCAACTATCTACGCCCACTGTCTGGATAACCGACTATCTACGCGCGCTCTCCCGACAACCGGCTATCTACACGAGCTGTCTGGATAACCGTCTATCTGCTTTCTCCACCTCGCGAGATTGAATGCTTTTATTTATCCAACCAATTAAGTTGCCCTCGCAAAACCTTTACCAAAACTTGTCAAAAGTTTGTCAAAACAAGATTAAGTATGGTTTAAACGGGTCGCTTTAAGTGTCATGGAGAAAAATACTTCGTTATACTACAACCCTAACCTCGCTACGATGTTGGATAGTCGGTTATCCAGACAGCCCATGTAGATAGCCGGTTGTCGGGAGAGCGCCCGTAGATAGTCGGTTATCGAGACAGTGAGCGTAGATAGCTGCTTGTTGCAGGGGAGTATCGATTCTCTGACCGAATGTGTGTTTTGGCCGATGTTGCAGTGGACGTCAACAAGTACTTCAACGCCAACTGGGAGGCTCTCTACGACTCGCTGTCGCAGAGTGTGGACATCTCCTTCTCGCTCGTGTTCCGGGAGTACATGGAGGTGGTGCTGCGCGCTGTGGAGCCCTTCCTGCGCCACTGCGAGGGCCGAGACCTCGACGACGACCTGGACGACAACCGCGAGGACCGCGACGACGAGCGTGGTGACGAGGAATTCGAGTACTAGGACGACCGCACCATCCGAGGGGTTAACGACTTGTAAATTTCGTAACAGCCGGATTACGGATAACTCGGATTACCCGTGCACTGCCTCCGGTTTACCTCAGGATTAAATCAAAAAGTTTCCAGGATTACCCTTAGATTACGCCGAATTACCTCGAACTTCGGGGGATCCGGATTACCCAAGTCGTTACCCCCTCGGCACCATCCATCTATCTACACGACCACACCACCCACCATTACTATTTAAGCTATTTATTGTCACATTACATAGACTGACCCTCTAGTGTTCAACTTATTTATTGTAATTTTAGTTGTTGTTGATCCGAACGGATTCGATTCAAACTAGTCGCGCTTTGCTTTGACGTTTGTAACTGGCTGTTTGCCAAGAGGAACCAAAGAGCCTTGTCCAAATAAATTTTGCACGAGCGAAATCTTGTCATGGAAGACGGAGGGCGGAGCTGGCGGAGCAGCTGGGCCCGATCAAGTCCTTTCCCTGGGACGTCCCAGGGACCGCTTGGGCGACGGCGCGAACGCGTCCAAGGCGCCATGGGGCGGGCTGGGGCGGGCTGGGGGGGGGGGAATCTCTTCACGCCTGCCAACTTTCCCGCGCTTTACTTTCAAATCGCTTGCATATTGTGCTAGGGCGCCTTTTGTCTTCGCTTCGTGTGACTAAGGGTGTGCCGTGTGTGTGTGAGGGTGAGTTTTTGTAAGAGTGTGTGAAAAAGAAAGAGAGATGGGGAGAGGGAGAGAGAGCGTGCATGTGCCGGTGTGTGCGGAAGGCAATAAACCGCGCGCCCCGCCATGGCATCGCACTCTTCTCGGATTGGGTTGCGGAGCTAAATCGGCGCATGCATCAGGCGGCGATGTTTGGGGAAGAAGAGAAGAGGAAGGGGTAAAGGGGGGGGGGGGTCGATGAGCCAAAAAGCAGGCGTGGCGCAGGGCGTGAGGATGACAATAAAATGGAAACGAACACGTTCGGTGCTCGCAGTATGCGCGGGGCGGGGCGGGGTGGGGCGGGGCCGGGCGGGGCCAGAGAATAGGATTGGGTATAAAGGGTAGATTTGCCTCGAGTGGGGCCAGCAGGCCGAGGCAAAGCGGGCTAGCTGGGATGCTGGTGCGGTTGGGTTCAAGAAATGTGGAGCTGTTACGGAAGGGGGCCGCCAAAGATGGTCGTCAATATGCGCTCGCGCGGCTAAGGGGAAGGGGGAAGGGGAGGGGAGACTGGACTAGGTACTCCAGCGCGCTGTGGGGGCGGCGCCAGGAGGGCCACGGTATCGGCCACTGATCACGTACCCTCCGCATTGTTCGCAAACTCCGCGGGGCGCGGCGGCGTCCCGCCTGCGGCCTAGCTGCCCGCCCCGCCCCGCCCCGCCGTCTCAATGGTATCGCCTCGGCCGAATCTTGGCTGCGGAATCTCTCTCCCTGCCCCGCCCATGAGGGCAGCAGCGAGGCATTCGCAGCATTCCAACGCGCGGCACGGTCGTTTGTTTGTCGCGCACCCTAGCGCAATGAAAGCCTCCTGGAGGAAACTCCAGGGAAATGCGGGAAACGCGCCGCCGCGCCGCCGAGTTTCCCGAACGCATCGGGAGCGGCGAAGGTATAGTTCCCTGTCAATGCCCCGCGCGCGCGGAGTGGTTTTCGGAGTTCCCGAAGATCACGGAGTTCACGGACTTGGACCACAAAGGCTGGACAGTTCTCGCGGGACGGCGACCGTCGAGTTTGTTGTTTGCGCGCGAGTTTGCGACCGTCACGAGGAGTGTGATATTTCGCTTGCGCTTATTTTGGCAGAGCTGCGCTGTTACGGCGTCGCGGACCATGAAAGGCACAAAGGGGCGTCCACTTGACCGCCCCCCGCCCCGCCGCCACCCCGGACCCACCACTCAAATGAAAATCCTGCAAATAGTGTCGCTTTGTTCGCACTCATTCATCACTTCTCGGCGGCGTCGAACCAAAACATAATGGGAGGGCTGCCGAAGGACGCTGCCGCGCTGCCGGGGCGGCGAGCCATGAGCCAGGCGCTGGGCCCTGGGCCTGGCCCGGCCCGTCCGATCGCAGTGCCGCATCGCCATCGGCCGTAGTTTTGGCCCGCTTTCGCGTTGCTTTCGCGCACAAAGGAATGCCGAATCGGCCCGGATGAGTCTCTCGACTGCCCGGCCCTCAAATGATTTCCATCCGCCGATGGAAAGCAATTTGCCGCGCTTCTCGCGCCGTTTTGAAAAATTTTCTTTATTTCTTTGTTTTTGTTTTCTTTCCGGCAAAAGTTGACCGTAGGCGCTTGGCTTGGGTCGCTTTCTTTCCTGCCCTCTCAGCGCCGCAACGGCCTAGCGAGGAGCAGTTCGGAAGGGTCGCCGGTCAGTGGGCCAGCAGTCCGGTGGAGGCTCCGTCTCTGCCGCACTCACTGGCATTGCGCGAGGGCTGCGAGAGAGACAGAGCGACCAAGCCCTCACGTCAAGGACAGTGGCTGCGGACCGAGGCTGCGGCACACGCGCCAACGGACCGATGACGTTTTCCGCGGCGAGAGTGAAATGAGCGTGCACAGCCGCATTCCGCGAGAGGGACGCTCTGCCCGCCGCCGCGCCCGACTGGAGAACGAGAAGGGCAAGGTGGAGCTGGCCGCCTCGAAAGTACTTGGCTCCGTTTTCTTGCATCGCCCCTCCTCCCCTGCCGCCCTGGCTGCCTCCACGCCCCTTTCGCACCTTCCTTCCCTTGGTGGGTCCACTGTGGCATTACCCCCTCCCGGGCCGCCCCAGCGCGCCCCCACCGCGCCCCACTGCACCCCACCGCGCCCGCCGCGCCGCCCCCCCTGCGCCGCGCGCTCGCCTCGCCCCCGCGGCCAGGCAGGCAGCCAGTCGTGGACTCGGCGCCATGCGGCTTGGTGCACACCCTGTTCGCCCCGAACCCGCATTCGCCGACGAGCCTCAGCGCGTGATGCCGTGACGACGTGCCGCAGCGTGACCGACCGTGACGCGCCCGTGACCCGCCGTGCCCTGCCGCGACCACCGCGCCGCGACCCGACGCCCTCGCCCCCCACGGGCCCACGGGGCAGCAGCAAGCCGCGTCCCACGTCGAACCGACGATCACCGGTACGTTCTCGTCCTCGCCCGCCAGCCAGAGGGCTGCGCAGCGCGCCACTGCAGTGGAGTGACGCGCGCGGGAAGGCCATGGTGGCCGCGAAGCGCGAAGCAGGCGACCGGCCGAGGGAGGCGCCGGTGACCTGTGCGCCTCGCTAGTGCTTCGTCCGCCTAGAGCTTCCCTAGCCGCCCCGTCGGGGTCCCCGTCCCGTCAGCCGCGTTGGGGCGGCGGGGCACTGCTTGACGTGCATGTTCGGCGTGCACGGCCGCGGGCGGGGCGGGGCGGGGCGGGGCGGCGGGACACCTGTAGAGTGAGCAGGGCAATGGGTACCGCACTGGACGCAGCCCAGCTTTACCGCATCAACGACTCCGCCACGCCCCGCCACGCCGCGGCCGGGTCGATGGGCTGGAAGGCTGGAAGCCTGGAAGGCCGGACGCGTTACTCCATGCTGCCGAGCGATTACAAACCGCGCTTTCGTCGCTCTGTCTCTCTCTCGCGCCGCTACGGGGCGCCCCGCGTGTGCGGGCTGGAGGGAGCGAGAGAGGGCGACTGTTGAGCGAGCGTGCCGCAGCATGACGGCTTGATGGCGGTGTCGGCCACACGTGCAACGCGCACGTGCAGCGCAGCGAGCGCAGCCGGCTGTCTGCCGCAGTCAACACAGTCGGCGCTGCAGCTACAGCCCTGTGGGGCCCTGTGGGGCCCTGTGTGCCCGGAACAAGTGGAACAGGCGGAACAAGCGGAACAGGCGTCGCCGAGACGCCGCTGGAGCGGAGCGCACACGTCAGCGCGAACCGCTTACTAGTGGAGGAGGTGGAGGGTGGAGGCTTCGGGGGCGCACCCAATGAGGGGCTTGCTTGGTCCGGGCGGGAAGGGAGGGAAGGCTGCAAGCAAACTTTGTCTACTTACGTTTTTGCTTTTGCCCGCCTACCACACGCTTCGGCACCCCTCAGCCGCGTATCCGCGCCCAGCGGCCGTCTTTACCGCGCATGTTGCCTAGTGCTGCCTAGTGCTTCCTAGTGCTGCCTAGTGCTTCCTAGTGCTGCCTACCTGCAGCGCGTTGCTGTCCAGGTGCGGACGGGTTTGGAGGCCTAGAGTGGGCCTCGAGGCGGCGAGATGGACTGACTGACTCTCTCTTTTCTTCCGACCGGACGACAGGACAGCGCAGAGGCCTCTTTTTTTCTACGCCGCATTTATTTCTTCCCCTCTTAAAAAAATGAAAAAAAAATAAAATAAAATAATAATTTATTTCGTTTCTCATTTTTAATTTATTAAAAGCTTGGTGCGCGCAGTGGAAATGCGATATTAAAACGGGGGCAAGGGGTGGCGCAACCCAGCGGTCTCCTTCTCCCTCTGCGATTTGTTGCGGGTGCGCGTCTCTAGGCCCCCGGCCGCCACCGGCCCCTCCGAACCCACCACACCCCGCCCCGCCACACCCCGCCCCACCTCGCCCTCGCCCTCACCACGGCCGCAGTCAGGTCGCGGGAGCTCTTTGGTCCCTCGCGCGAAACACGATAAGAAAAGTGAGGCAAGCAGGTGCACGGGATAAAAAGAAGTGCACTCACTGCACCGCCGCGAAAGTTGGAAACCACGGCGTGCTCGGTGGACTCGTTGCGGTGCTCTCTGCCCTGTCGCAGGCAGGGCCTCGGGCAGGGCTGGAACCAAGCACCTGGTGCGCCCTCGCGTTGCCCCACCAAAGGAACTGTGTTTGATTGGAGCCGTTTATGGAATCCCGACCTGCGCATAAAGCGGGCCCCAGCTTCCAAGTTATTGTGCCGCAGTCGGCTGTGTGTGACGAGGACTGCGACAGGCGCTGCACTACACACGTCCTTGGTCGCGCGGCTGTGTTGTGCCGGGGACGGGAGGGGAGGGTGGTGGAAATAATTATTCTGAAACCGAGTCTCCGCAACCAGTAAACAATGCGCCAGCCCGCGGCGCGGCGGCACGGCGCTCGTGTTTGCCGGCGGCGATAGCGAGCATTGCCTGGCTTTGCCTGGCGTTGCCTCGCAGGCACCACAAGCAGGCACTGAGGCAGTAGGAGGCACGCCGACAGTGCCGTGGCCGCCGCCTCGGCCGCCTCGCTCGACAAGCTGGCGCCTCGCCACCCTCTCATTCTCGTGTGTGTGGTGATTATGTACGAGGACGCCCCGTCCAGGGCCGTCCTGGGCCGTCCAGGGCCAGACCAGCTCGTTGAGCTCGAGCATCTGCAATGATGGCACAGCTTGCCATGGTGACCCAGTAGTGTCCCATTGGTGACCCGTTGGCGACCCATTGGCGACCCATCGGTGATACATCGGTGACCCGTTGGCGACCAATCGGTGACCCATCGGTGACCCATCGGCGAACCGTACACGTGGCCCATGCTGGCCGTGTGGGCTGACCCACGGCCCCGGGTCCGAACCTGACCGGAATAATGTGGGGCCGTGGCGCTGGGCGGCGCTAGGCGTGACGCGGCCGCCGTGGGCCTCGCCGCCCCTCCGCCCCGCTCCGAAAAGCCCCAGCCCGACCCGGCGCAGCCCCGGCGGGGCGGCCCGTGAAAAATCTCTGTCCGCCGCGCGCCTTGTTCCGTGTTGACAGTGCAGGCCCGAATCGATGGGCTGGCCGGCCTGCAGGCTGCTTGCGAAGAGGCCTGTCGCTGTCCCTCTCGCACGCAGGGGGCATCCCCTAGAGAGAGAGAGAGAGAGAGAGAGAGAGAGAGAGAGAGAGAGAGAGAGAGAGAGAGAGGAGGGAGAGGGAGAGAGAGGGGAGAGAGAGAGAGAGAGAGAGAGAGAGAAGAGAGAGAGAGGGAGGAGAAGAGAGAGAGAGAGAGAGAGAGAGAGAGAGAGAGAGAAAATTGAGCCTCTGTTCGGCGTGTCTGGCGGCGTGTCGCGTCAGTGCGCCGCCCTCCGCATTGACGGACGTCGTGGCCTCCTCGGCGAGTCCGGCCCGTCCGGCCAGGCCTTGGGTGCCTTGGGCTAGCCCGGCAGGCGGAGGGCCTCTTCGGCCACCTTCCGTGCCGTCAGACTGATTCCGCGGGAGGCCTTTCTCTCTCTCTCTCTCTCTCTCTCTCTCTCTCTCTCTCTCTCTCACTCATTGGACGCCTCGCCGTATCAGAGGGATACAGCAGAGCGACGGCCGCTTTGCACGGAATCACTGCAGCGTGACAGAAAGCGGAACGGGGCGAAGTGACTCCATTATGACTTCATTCTTTGCGCAAACCGGGACGCTCCGCGGCGCGTCGGCGAGGCCTACCGAGTGGCCCTTCTCAATGGCGGAGAGCCGCCGCCTTTTCCGCCTTCCCAGCATTTCCCTGCGCGCCGTGGCGGTGCAAAGTGACTCGGTTCTGAGGCAAAAAGCTGGCGCGGGGAGAGAGAGACCGCCGGCGGAGGCGCTCCATTCGAAGCCAGTCGAGCCCACACCTCCCCACCCCGCCCCGCCCCGAGAAGCTAAGGTAGGGTAGGAAGACGGACTGCGATCCAAGCAGGCAATCTGAGAGCCATATTATCTGACCACCGGCCGAGGGTCCGTAGCCACAGACCAGTGGGGCTGGCCATGTTGGGGCGTGGCGGGGCGTGGCGGGGCGTGGCGGGGCGTGGTGGGGGAGGAGCGGACAAGCATCCAATATGAAGCGATCCCCCCCAATCGGGGCACGATCATCCCAGTCCCACTGGGCAGTGGGCAAGGCGGGCAGGGCGGGCAGGGCAGGGCACTGGGACTCCAGACTGGAACTCTCCGTGCGAACTGAGGAACTTCGGGACCTGCGGCTTGGGACGCTCCCCTCGGCGGGGGCCTTCGCGATGGACTTCAGAACGCGTAGTCACTCCACCGAACCTTCATGAAATTATATTATGCTCACAAAATGTAAAGAAAGTAGTTTGTTAAAAAGGTGATATTGCACGCACCGCCCCGGACGCTGCTATGAGTCACAAATTATGAACCACTTACAAGTGCTCTCCAAAGTTATAAAGTTTTGGACAAAGTGTAGTTTTTTTTGTGTCTTCGAAACTTTGTGCGCCCTTGCACTGGGCGCCTTCAATCCACGACGCCTGATACTCAAGCACGGCTCGCCGCCCCGTGGGGCCCGCCAGCCAGGTGGTGGTCGGGGCGCCCGGAGAACCGATCACACAACGGCAGCAAACAGCGTGGGGCCCCGCGGCGCGGCAAAGGCCTGCGGCGAGGCCCGGCGCCGTGGTTTGCACACCATGTAGACATATTCGGCCACTTCGGGGCCGCTGCTTCTCTGTGTACCTTGCGTGTTGCTGGGCTAGCGAGCGGCGTCCCATGCCTCGGCCTGCCTCGGCCTGCCGGCGGCCCCGATGCTGTCAGGAACGCCATTTATACGTAATCCGATGTTCCACTCCGTCCCACATGCTCGATGCACGGCAGGCTGACGCGTATCAGCATGGCAGAGCTGGCAGAGCCAGCAGAGCCAGTCTCTTCGATCGGAGCCACATCCGTGTTGTTATTTGGAGCACGCACGCACGCCGCGCGGCCGGGCCCCGCGCACGCCCCGCGCACGCGGCACTCGTCGTGCCCCAGGGAGGCAGGCACGGCCCGCACTTGGAAGGAAGGGATGCGCCACACCGCGCCACACCCACTCCGCTACCACTACACGCTAAAAAAAAAAAAAAAACATCCTCTTGGTGGGACTTTTTTCCCCTCCGGTTCTCGACGGGCGTCGTTCTTCCTGGGCCGCCGAGAAGAAAGAACATTGACGCGAAGAAAGGGAAATGTTTCATTGAAATCCTTGCAAAAGATCAGGAAGCTCTGAATGCCATTTTTTTCTGGCTGGCGCGCGAATGTCCGCGCAGGCCGTCGGGGTATCACCTGGTAAGGTTTATCGGATTACTCATCGCCTAAAAAAGCAGATTCTCCCATAAAAACAATGACAAAAGACAAACGATCCGATTGGCAATTGATTTCACCCTTAATCAACCAAATTCTGTATGACTGCCAATTTGGAGCGACGTCCGCCCGCCTGTCCGTCCTGCAGACAGCGGCAAAAAGAAGTAATTGCAAGGTTCGGATGAAGCGTCCGCTTCTCTCCCCAATTTGGGCTCGCCCCCCGCCCCGCCCCGCCCGAGTTGGCCCGGAATGACAGACAGCGCGCCGCGCGGCGGCGACCGCAGTCAGGGCACGTCGCAGCGAGTGGCAGCGAGTGGCAGCGAGTGGCAGCGAGTGGCCCGCCGCCCGCGGATCGTGGGGTAGGCAGGCCGCGCGACGCCCGGGCGCGGCGGGCGGGGCGGCGGGCATTACCATTACCATTGGGCGCTCCGGCCGGCTCCTCCGGCTTGACTCGCCTTGACTCGGCACGACACGGCACGGCGGCCACAACTCTGGCCCGGCCACGTTTCGAGCTCTGAAGTGCTCCCGGAGTGCTCCTCAGTGCCCCGCAACCAGAAAGTCTGACTCGAATGAGGCGACCTGCCGGCAGTGAGCCGCTCTTTGAGCGAGCTGTCCGTCGATGCGGACGCGAGTTCGAGTCTAAAGTTTGGTCCGGGCCGCGCGGTGCGCGAGGCAGGCAAGCCATTCCAGTGACGGACGATTACGCCCCGCGAACGCCCCGCGAACGCCCCGCGAACGCCCCGCGAACGCCCCGCGAACGCCCCGCGAACGCCCCGCGAACGCCCCGCGAACGCCTCGCGAACGCCCTGCGAACGCCCCGCGATCGCCCCGCGAACGCCGCGCGAACGCCCCGCGCACGGCGAGCGTCAAAGCGCTTGTTTTTTGTTTTCCGCCGCGCCGCGCTTTTTGTTGATGCCATAACGCACCGGCAGGTTTCGCGGCTGATGTCGCTTTTCGTTTGTTTTATTTTCGCGCCTCTTTTTGTGGCGCCGGGTGAGGAGGAGCGCGTTGGGACGGAACGATGCATTTTACTAATCTGCCATCGCCTGAACCTTGGACCCTCACGCCATCAGTTTGTTCCGCCCACTGGAAAAAAAAATTAACGTAAAGGACATGGAGCGGTGCCGTTTGTATAAAACGAAACGCGGAAAGTTGTCTGGCAGTGTCGAGTGCGGCTGCTTTATTCCCCCAGGAAGACACTCTGCCGCGGAATGGCGCGAACGAAAAGGGAGTGAAAATAATATTAAAACGAAACGTAAAAAAATACAACTACGAAGCAACGCGAAGAAAACAAGGAAGAAGAATCCTCGCAGTTTTTTTTTCCACATGTAGAAAATTGTGCGTGAAAATAACGAGCCCTCATTTGACTTCCCTCCGAGCCGCATCCCCCTTCCTCCTTCCGCTCCCCCTCGCGCCCCCCTCCCACTTGTGCCGCGCTGCCGCCTGCCTATATTTTAGAGACGTCATCTGCTCGCAAACAGCGTGAAACTCCTCCGCATTTATAACAGCATTTGTCGCGGCCCCCTGCCGCCCCCCGCCGCCCCCCGCCGCCCCTGTGGGCCGCCCTGTGGGGCAGCCAGGCCCCTGCTGGGGCACTGCTGCGCTGCGTGTGGAGTCCCTGAGCGAAGAGGCGTGACGAGGTGGGGCGGGGTGCCGTAGGGGTGCCGGGCGTGGGAGAACGCGCGGGGTGGCGAGGGCCGGAGCACAATGGCTTTGGCGGTCATGCGTTTTCGGAAGTTTTCAAAGTACCACTATCTCTCTGAAACATGAGCAAGGTGATGCGAATGCTCCGCGACCAAGTGGCGCCCTGGCGAGCTGCCAATGTTTTTCTTAGAAGGGGTCGATGTGCAAATTCGTAACTGGCACCTGCAGTATTCGTCAATACTTCTGTACCAAAAGTCCACGCTCATCTTTTAAAGCACACACGAGCTCACGAAGAAAATCGTTCGTAATTTACGAACTATTTCTTCGCATGACAAACTAAAAATAGCTTGTAGCTCCGCATGCTCAAAACACCCCGTAAGGTTCGAAGCGTGCCGCGTTCGTGCGCCCTTCGTGCCGCGTGCCTCCTCGTTCGCGACGTCCGCGACGTCCGCGACCTGGAGGAACGAGGACGGGACCACTCCGAGGCGGCAAGGCGAGCGGGACGCTAAATGGCTATAAAACCAGGAATAGGGCTGCGATGGAACGGGGCCGAACAGGGCCCAGGGGATCGCGTGGCACCTGCACTTTCTGTCCCTTCCCTCCTTCCCTCCCCTCCCCCCTCTCTTTCTTTCTCTCTCTTTTTTTTTGTCCGCTCGTCCCATCCCCGTCGGGGTGATAGATTCAGAGCGGCAGCGAGGCACTTCCCGACCGCCCCTGTGTTTACCCCGCCCGGATTAAAAGCAACGATAATAACTGCGCGGCTCGCCGCCTTCTCTCTCTCTCTCTCTCTCTCTCTCTCTCTCTCTCTCTCTCTCTCTCTCTCTCTGTCTCCTGGTCGCTTTCGCATGCACATAGGGGGACTTCAGCAGCGGTGCGAGCGAGACAGAGCGATGGAAACGCTGTTCAGGAATCACTCTGCCAAAGGATTCGGCTGCAGTCAGCGTATCGTAAAAATGTACGGACGCGCCCCTCCAGTTTGGGCAAGAAACAAGGTCCAGCGAGGAAGAAAAGAGTTCGAAAACTGTTGACTTCGATTTCGATCCGCCACATCATTTCCGGCACATTTGACGGGTTATACAATCTTCATAATCGTATTTTCGGACGTATCATCACCCTGAAAACATCACTAAAATTTTCTCGAAAATTTTAGACAGTTAATTTGCTGTTTGTCGTGGAAACTTTTTTTTTTCCGAGTCGCAGAACGATGAAACTGTTTTGTCTTCATCGTCTCGCCTTCCTGAAAGGAGAGAGCAAGTCTGGCCATTTGACTCGCGGTGCGGGTGATCGGCTGTCGCCGCTGTTGCCGGGACAAGCCAGAGCCCCGATCTTGATTGAGCAACCGGACTCGATTGTCGTGTCCGGCGCACACTTTTCCATTCATGAGGCGACGATTGCCAGTTAGCGAGGATAATCGTTTCATCGCGGTGCCTGAATCGATTGTACAGGTCGATTCGGCTGTGATTGGATGTTGGCGTGGCGGACAAAGAATTAGCGAAACTGAAAATAAAGGTTCATCTTTATACTAGTTCTTTTTTTTATGGAACCATAAAGACATTACGAACGCTTCTATTCTTACTATGAGAACACATACAACAGTAAAATTCATCGTACCTCACAATGTTTCATCAAATTGGACGTACTGCCCCACGTTGACGGGATGCGTAATTCGATGACGTCATAGCCGTGCGTTGACGAGTAAACGTATCTGCAAATGTCAACGCACCTTACGAAGACGTATAAAAACGATCTTCAGAAATTTAGCCTGAGATTGGATGAAATGGAAGGCCGTCCACCCACAACCTCGACCCGCGGCCGGCTGCAGCACAACCACTGCCAATTTGGCCGGGTGGAGTGGGCTGGGGTTGGGGGCGATGCGCACCGACACTCACCAGACGCGTGTCTCTGTTCTGTTTCAGGCTTCAGCTCGGAGTGCTCGACGCGTCGTCGGGGAGGTGCTTGGCCGAGTGCTCGGCGAGGCAGGCCGCTCCTGGCCATGGAACTGTAGGGGCCGCGCCCCCCCGCGCCGCCGCGCCCCGTGCCCCCGCGCCCCCTAGCCCCGCCAGGCCCGCGGCGGCCCCGCCATGCACTGCCCGTTCAGCCAGCTGTCCCTGGGCGACGCCCGCCGGGGCAGCCAGGCCGGCGACCAGGGCGGCCCGTCGCGCCAAGGCTCCCTGCAGGCCGCGGGGACGGCGCTGGGGCCGCATGTCCTGGAGCAAGAGGACGTGGAAGACGTGAGCACGCTCAAGCTCAAGCACCTCAGCGAGGCCGTGTCCCTGCTCAGCGACCCTCCGGTGAGTAAACGCCCTCCATCGTGACTGCGGTCTCCGACGACGACGTAAACGGAGCCCCAGTGCTCAAATTTGAGACATTCCTTGCTAAACGGTGGAGAATGAGAGCTGTCTCCATGCTTCCGGAGATACGAGCCCGCCGTCGTCGCGGCTCTGCAGCAGGCTGCACGTCCCGGACGTGCTCTCAGGCTGCTGCTGCTCTGGCTCCAGCCATGTCCGCCATATTGATCAGACTTGGTAAATGGACGATCGTATCAGCGCCACGCCGAGCTTGGCCCGGAGTTTTGTGACCAATAAACTGACCCGATAAACCAGCACTCTGGAGCGTGACGGGGCGCGGCGTGGTGGGGCGGGGTGTTGGCGATGACACCAGGGCGACACATACTCCGGGCCGCAAGGGTTCATCCCCCCTCCCACTTCTTGTTTACTTCTGGGCCGCGCGTTTCCAAAACAAGCCGGCAACTACTTTGGAGAGCACGGGCAGGCCACGAAACGCGTGGAACGCCAGGCGGCGGCGGTGCGGCCTCGGCACGGCGACGGCGCCGCCGCGACCTCGGCCACCACCTCGGCCACGTCCTCGACCGCGCGGCCTGGGCACGGCGACACGGCGCCACCGCGACCTCGGCCACGGCCTCGACCGCCGCCATGCCGGTCCGACCAGCCAGCCGATCGGCGCGCACCCCGTCGCCTCGGACACCGCCACCATTAATCTCACGGATAATCTAGTCGGCGCGAACGAGCAGACGGCGCCACCGCCAGGACCGCAAAACAACAACAACAACAACAGCAAACCAAGTGGAGGTGGCGCGCTGGTGTTAGGCAGGGACGCGGCCCGCGTGCCACGCGTGGCCGCCGCGTGGCGTGGCCGCGGCGTGCATGGCCACCACGGCCACGCGCCGAGGAAGGGGTTCAATATCCCTCAAGATGCGGGCCGAAGCAAAAAGCGCGGCCGCCCTGCAGCGCCCCCCCCCCACAAGGCTGCAAGGCGTTGCCGGCGAGCTGGATCGATGGCTACAATGCGCAAAGTCCCGCGATATCGCCGCGGCCACTGTAAGCTCGGGCAGGTCGTGGCTCTGTCACACTCACGACGGGTGTCCTCAAAGGTGCGAGGGAGACAGAGCATCGTCTCCAAGACCGCAAGGTCAAAAAGTGCTCATGTGTCAAGTCTGCACCAACAACCAAGATCGGTGTCGCAAGAGTTTCGTTTGCATCAGAAACGAATTTTCGACCCCAAAATTGTCAGTCCTAATTACCCTAGCAGATGTACTTCTTCAGGCTACATCCACAATAATCAATGAGATGCGCATCCGCGAAAACAGAAATAAGTTTTATTTTGCACTTTGAAATTTTGTGAGCCAACCGTCGTCACGTTGTCGCGCTTGGAAAAGAATTAACATTGACAGTGCGCCCCCCCCTCCCCTCCCCGCCCCGCCGCTGCCTGCACGAAGGACACAGCCAGGCCGGCGCGTGGTGGCCGGGGTGGGGTGGGGTGGGTTTTACAGCCGACTCGGGGCGGGGGAGGGGGAGGGGGAGCCGAAGGCGATGTTATTGGAAAAGTGGATAGACAATGCCTGGGTAACCAGACTGCCCTGCCCGCTGTTCCAGTCGCCCCAGCGGTTCCAGGAAGGGTCCGCCGCTGCCAGGCGGAAGCGCGGTGGCTCCGCGATCGCGGATCGTTTACAAATTTAATCACTTCCGCATTGAAAACGGGACTGTAGTCGGCGAGGGCTCCATTTCCGACGGAGAGACCGGGGGTTGCTTTGGCGGGTTTGGCCGGTTCGAGGGGAGCTTTTCTGATCTCTGCATTGTGCGCGTGGGCGTATGCCGACTCGACTCGGCCTGCTCGACCCTCACCTTGATGCCTTGACCCCCTGCGTGCCCTGCGTGCAGCCCTCCCTCGCCGCCCCGCGGGGCCCCGCGGCGCCCCACCGCCACCCAGCCGCCAACGCGCCCCCTTCGTGCCACGGTCGCCTCGGTGCGGCACGCCGCGGCACGCCGGGGAGCAGCGGGTAAACCACGGGCGGCACTCCGCAATGGGAACTGGCGAGCACTGCTTGGACCCTCAAACGGAAACATGCAAAATATAAATAATTTGGCGTCATTTTCGCGAACGGTTCAAGGAGGGTTAGAATAGGTTAAATGCTGTGCGCTGGAAATTAAGTCTCTGATTTGATTGTATTTTAAAGACACTTGAGAAAATGCTTTACAATGAAGGCGAACGCGGGACTTGAATTTTACAAAGGGCTTTTGGACTGACCGTCTTTCCGTTGGAGAAGTAACTCAGCGCGCGTCTGGACTCCCCTTCCCTCTCGCACTTGCAGCACAGCACGCCTCGACGCCAGCCCGTTTAGGGCCGATCCCTCACGATGAATTGGAGTGGAGTCTCGAATTTCAGGAAGATGGTGAATTTGGTCCGTGCCGGAGGCTGATTCCACTCCAGCGTGAAGTTCCGGAAAATCTGTGGGGAAAGGAAATGGAAGGCAGCTAGTTGAACTAAGTGGTAAACCCTGCACTGTGCGCAGGAGACACAGCGGTCTGGTTCCGAAGGATCTTTTCGTCGTTCTGTCTCTCTCACACTCGCGGGGCGCCTCCTTGAGGAGTGCGAGAGAGACAGCGAGTAAACGATCCTCTGGAACCAGCCAGGCGGCAGGACCGCAGATGAAATGGAAGAGCTCCGCGGAGCAAACAGGAAAAAAGGCGAGCGCCTCACCTTGGCGACGAGGTTCTCCAGCTCCAGGTTGGCGAAGCGCTTGCCGACGCACATGCGCGGCCCGAAGCCGAAGGGCAGGAAGGCGAAGGGATGGTCGGTCTTGGAGCCGCCGGGGAGCCAGCGCTCGGGGAGGAACTGGCGGGCCTTCGGGAAGTACCTCTCGTCCTGCGCCATCACGAGGCTGGACATGCCGACGGTGGTCTGAAAGCCAAGGCGGTGGACGGGCACACCGTGCTTCACAGTGGCCCAGAAGACCGGTGGAGGCTGCCAAAATCTAGACGCGTTTCGAGCTCTAGCGTCGCTAAATGGGACTCGAAACGAACGTATGACGCCGCCAATGGATTGCTCTCTGAACGAGGAATCCATTGGTGGGGTCACACGCTCGGTTCAAGCCCTGTTTAGCGACTGTGCAGCTAGAACCGCGTCTAATTTTGGCCGCTACGTGTGCTGACTGCAGGACTTACCCCTTTCGGCACCCGGTAGCCGCCCAGGACCTGGTCCTTGCCGGTGTCTCGAAAGGAGGTGGGCAGCACGGGCATGAGCCTCATGGCCTCCTTGATGCACGCGCGCGCGTACCTGCACATCCGGTCAACTAGAGATAGCAACAGTCATCGGGCACTGAAATTCTAACGACGGTCCAGCAGACTGACTCGGAGAGTCGATTTCGTCGCTCTGTCTCTCTCACACTGGTGAAACGTTTTCCATAGGTGCGAGAGAGACAGAGCGAAGAAAACGACTCTCGGAATCAGTCTGCAGGCGAAAGTGAAAGTGTACTTGAGCTGCTCCATCTGGTCCTGTGTGATGGGCGCGGTCTTGTCGGGGATCACGCGGTCCAGCTCCTCCTGCAGCTTGGCCTGCTTGTCCGGGTTGGTGGCCAGTTGGTACAGCAAGCCGCTCATCGCCGCGGAGGTCTGCAGATACACGGCCATGTCATGCATTGCCAAGTCGGTGCGGAGTAATTTCCCACACTTGGAAGTGGAGAGCTTGCAATCTCTACAGTTCAAGTGTGGAGTGGCACACAGAGCCGCCATATCTTAGCATGATGCAAACGTGGAGAAACCCTCCCTTGAAGTGCGGAGACTATGCAAACTCTGCACTTCCGAGCGCGCATTTCAAGAGTTCTTCACATTTGGTTTCACAGTGTGGGCGCATGCTCACCGTGTCCACGCCGGCGAGGAGCATGTCCATGACCATGGAGACGGCCTTGGTGGGGTCCCCCGTGTTAATCAGGAGGCTCTCCAGCACACTGCGGTTGCCCTGCTCCAGCTCTCGGCGCGACAGGGCCTTCAGCCTCGCCACCGCCCTGTCCACGTACTTGGACGCCAGGCTGCCAACAAACACACTCTGCGTTCAACTACAACTCAGTTGCCAAACTCGTGACAGTGTTAAACTATTTTCGGGGACGGTAGAGCTGCGTCGTCGCTACCCCTTAACTCAAAGCGCTCAGAGAGTTTCGGAGGCGCGGGGTAGCGGCGACCACGTGACCCTCACCTGGTGAACAAGTGCATGTTGCCGACGAACTTCCTGTAGGTGGGGGTGGACACCCACTTCCAGACGGAGGGCTTGATGTCCAGGTTGTACATGCAGTCGAACAGGCCCCTGATGGTGTCCATCATGACGACCGCGTCCGAGGTGGGGTCCAAGTCGCCCGCCAGCAGGCCCAGCCGCGTGTCGAGGGCCACGTACGAGATGGCTGCGGAACCACCAGGCCGATTAAAGCACGTGGCGCCAGCCCTTCACAGTGTGCCCGGGCACACTTACACTCCAGGGACCACTTGGCCAGCTCGTCGGTGTAGTCGGCGGGCATCCTGCCGTCCGGGGCTCGAATCTCCCTCATCCTGCGTCAAACACAGAAAGGCGCAGCAGTTAACGTGACAGCGTCCGTGACAGCACTGTGACCCACCTGGCCACGAAGTCCTGGGCCACGCTGTCGATGGGCTGCACGTAGGGCGCCGTGTTGCGCGGCTGCATCATGACCTGGTTGACGGCGCTGCGGAAGTCTTGCCACTCCTTGCCGTTCCTGGAAACAAACGCGCGCGATGGGACGTCGGGAGTCGCTTGGCCTCTCTCGCACCCAATGAGTGCGAGAAGGACAGCGCCTCCCGTGTGGAACGAAAGTCTGTAAAGTTGTCGTAGTTTTGTCGTTATTCTCACGATGAATTAACA
The DNA here is from genome assembly GCF_012932325.1 of Thrips palmi. Classification (NCBI taxonomy): domain Eukaryota; kingdom Metazoa; phylum Arthropoda; class Insecta; order Thysanoptera; family Thripidae; genus Thrips; species Thrips palmi. Next base: position 9,406,939 of record NW_023144632.1, on the reverse strand, counting down.
TCAAATATACTTCGTAACTACGACGAAATAACGTCAAACTGAGCGTCAAACGCGTTTGGCGTTAAACAGCAGGTAAATTTGAAGTTTTTTTGTCGTTAAAGTGGTCCGTTTTACGTCAAAAAAACTTCAAAATGACGGTGGTCCATGGAGCAGCGAGCCAAAACAGAAGCCTACTCGCCGAGTATCGAACCGAGACCCTAGCCCACCAACGCGTTGGAGGACAAGTGTCGGAGTTCGAAGCCGCTCGGCCAAAGCGACTTGTGGCGGTCGGAGTGCATCGACGCGAACTGCTTCGCCTCGCGCTTCCCGCTCTCGCATTTTGTCGCAGCAACTTAGAGCACTTGATCTAAGTAACGCTACCTGGTTCCTGGTTTTCCAAGGAACTCCCTGGAAATCCCTTTACCATACGTTTCATGGGGAACCAGGAACCGTTTTTACCGTGCTGGAATGTGTTTTGTAACACCAGCTGATTCAAACCCCAAGTAGCGTTACTTAGATCAAGTGCTCTAAGTTGCTGCGACAAAATGCGAGAGCGGGAAGCGCGAGGCGAAGCAGTTCGCGTCGATGCACTCCGACCGCCACAAGTCGCTTTGGCCGAGCGGCTTCGAACTCCGACACTTGTCCTCCAACGCGTTGGTGGGCTAGGGTCTCGGTTCGATACTCGGCGGGTAGGCTTCTGTTTTGGCTCGCTGCTCCATGGACCACCGTCATTTTGAAGTTTTTTTGACGTAAAACGGACCACTTTAACGACAAAAAAACTTCAAATTTACCTGCTGTTTAACGCCAAACGCGTTTGACGCTCAGTTTGACGTTATTTCGTCGTAGTTACGAAGTATATTTGATGTTAATTCATCGTGAGAATAACGACAAAACTACGACAACTTTACAGACTTTCGTTCCACACGGGCTGTGCGGAGGCAGCCCGCTGCAGCCCGCTGGCCCGGTCGAACATGCTGGGTGGGGCGCCACGCCTCGGCCCAAATGATACTCACGAAACCGCCAAGCTGACGAGGTAGTTTTTCCTAAGGTCGCGGAAGTAGTGCTCCAGGGTCTGGGCCGCGCGCCGAGTGGGCCACGAGCCCTCGTTGCGGAGCACCTGTGCACGTGTTACGAAACGCTTTAGACTCACTCACTCACACTCACTCACTCACACTCACACACTCACCCACCCACACAACTCTCACACACTCACACACACGGTCACACACTCACACACACACACACGCACTCACACTCTGCATGATGTCGACGTCGCTGACGAAGAGCAGGTCCGGCCTGGGCATGCCGCCCAGCTTGCACACGGGGCCGAACTCGGCGTGCAGCGCCGCGATGAGCTCGTCGAGGCCCAGGCCGTGGAACTGGCCGACGTACGGCATGAACCGCCAGGCGTTGCCGCCGACGGCCAGAGGCTTGGGGCCGGGGATGTCGCTGTAGGGCCTGGCGGCGTCCCAGTCCGCCTCGGCCGCAAGCGCAGCCGCGGTGGACCGGGCGCGCGCGGCCACCGCACGCAGGGCCGAACGTTCCTGTAAAGAAAAGCCGTAAGGAAAAAGAAGCCCTGGTCGGAGTTTGGCAGTTTGGTCGGTCTGCCGGCGAGTACCTGTTGCAGCCGGAGGGCGCAGCGGGCCGCACGCTGCACGCGCGGCAGAGACATGCTGCGTGGCGGGCTTCGACTGACTGACTGACTGCCGGTCCGGCCGGTCCGGCGGAGGGGAGGGGAGCGCACAAGCAAACACAAGATTAGGGTGACGGGTTGTTGTTGTTGTTGATGATGTCAGCGACTGCTGGACGCGCGGCGCGGCGACCGCAGCGACAGTCGTCAGTGCAGTCTCATGGTCGGCAGCGCAGCGGTGGTGAAAGTCTGAACCGACCAGTCACTGTCGCCACTGGACGCTACTCCGCGTGCGGGAGACTCCCGCCTCCGCCGGCAGAGGCAGTCTCTCGCGCGCGGGGTAGCGCGGCGTGTCACTGTCGACTCAGTCCGTTTCGTCCCCGTCCCTTTGGCAGCGGTTTCAATCACGCGCGGAATTGGCGCTGGCCGGCGCGGAAATGGCTGGGGCAGGCCGCGCAGGCCGCGCAGGCCACCCCGCCGAGGCGGCTCGAAAACGAACGCGTCACGCCGCCGCAGCTTCGTTCCCATCAGCAAATCGGTTTTTCTCTCGTCCCTTTTTTGCCCGTTGTTGTCGCTTTCTTCTTTTTTCGCATTCGGAACGGCGCATGGCACATCATGCCGCTGAGTGCGGCTGGACCGCGTGAGGGCCGCGCCGTGCCGTGTCTCCCCAGAGGACAGCCAGCCGACGGGTCGTTGGCAGAGGCAGCCGTAGGCCGGTGGGCCGTCGATGTCCGATGGCCTAGAAACCCTATGCAAGGGGGTGGACAAGGTGGCCCGGAAGAAGCACCGGGCGCCGCGGATCCAAATTTTCGGACACCTGACGGACTTCTGGCGGGGACGGTCGCCATCAGGGACCCGACCGGCCGTCGTTGCTGGTGGTGCACCACGGCCTCGGCATTCCGAGAGGCCCCTCCAGAGCCCGGGGCCCCGCAAGCAGGGCACCACGCTGATGGCCCCCGATGGAACCAGTATTTGCTCAAAGTAACGAGACTGTCGGGTAAACAACTTGCAGCGGCCACCGGGGGGCCGGGGGGGGGGAGTTTGGGGCAAGGCGGCCTGGGGCAGGGCGGCCTATGCACGGCCAGCGCAGCGGCAGCGGGCTGCGGGTGCAGGCGGCAAGGCCGGTGTAACCGGTATGTTATACCCCCCTGGAGCTTTTTACCCCCGGTACATCATACCTAGGCATGTTTTACCCCCCCGGGAAAAAATGCCTAGGCATGTTTTACCCCCCCCCCCTGAGGTAGGGGGGACAATGTGCCTAGGCATGTTTTACCCCCCCGGTAAAAAGTGCCTAGGCACGTTTTACCCCCCCGGTAAAATGTGCCTAGGCATGTTTTACCCCCCATTCTCGAGGGTAGGGGGTACAGTGTGCCTAGGCATGTTTTACCCCCCGGTAAAATGTGCCTAGGCACGTTTTACCTCGGGCGCTCCGCGTCTCTCGCAGTCTGGGCGCTCTTAGTGGGGGAAAGACAGAGCGACGACTCTCGGAATCCGTCACCTGTTTGCCGCAGAGCTAATGTCAACGGGTTTAACAGTCATTTATTGGCCGGGTCAGCACTTAAGTTTCGTCTCGGCTGTGTCACACAGCTCAGTGGCAAAGGGTGAGGGGTAAAACATGCCTAGGCACATTGTACCCCTACCCTCGAGGTGGGGGGTAAAACGTGCCTAGGCACATTTTACGGGGGGGTAAAACATGCCTAGGCACATTGTACCCCTACCCTTGAGGGTGGGGGGTAAAACATGCCTAGGCACATTTTACCGGGGGGGGTAAAACGTGCCTAGGCACATTTTACCGGGGGGTAAAACATGCCTAGGCACATTGTACCCCCTACCCTCGAGGGTGGGGGGTACAATGTGCCTAGGCACAATTTACCGGGGGGGTAAAACATGCCTAGGCACAGTGTACCGGGGGTAAGGGCAGCCGGGGGGTAAAACATCCCGTCGACACCGGGCAAGGCCGGGCAAGGCCCGTGCTGTTGACTCGGCCTCACTCATTTCAAATGTAAAAGTAGTCCCCTTTTCTTGCGTTTCTTTCTGGCTGCACGGCGGGAACACGCTGCCGAAACGTCGACTAGGAACAAACTCGATGACTAGCGAGTTTTCCGTTGTTCTTGGGGGTGGGTGTGTGCACCGTGGCTACCTAAACTTTAACGTCAATTCCAGCGCCAGGTGTTTCTCGTTTCGCTCAGATTAAACTCGGCTCGCCTTTCGGTGGAGGCCGGTGTGTGTGGCCGGCCAGAGGGAAGGGCTCGCTGCGCGGATTCTCCGACCTCGGTTGGCGGCTCGTCCCGGACAGTCCGGGCAGTCCGGGCACCGGGGACTTTGTGGCTGTGTTGGGAGTGGGTCTGGGCCCCGGCCTGGCCGACGACTAATGGAGGCCCCGAGGCACCTCTCGAGCCGCTTGATGCAGGTGTGTGTTGTGCCCCGCCTGCCCGGCCGAGGGCTGCCGAGGGCCCAGGCCTCGGTCTGGCCGCTTGCCTGCCGGATTGCCAGGGCCGCCAGTGTGCCGCCAGAGGGGCCGCGACTTGACAGCGGCCACTGGGGCCGCAGCGGGGCCGGGGGGCGGGCAGGGGGCGGGCAGATGGGAGACTAAAAGGCTCGGCTCGGCCATGGCTCGGCTCATCCTCGCAGGGCTGGCCCGGCCCGGCTCGGCTCGGCTCGCAACTTTAGCGGCGCTCCGGATAATTTGCCAAACCGCAGCCTGGGCGGCGGCAGCGGGGGCAGCGGGGGTGGGGGGAGCGGGGACGGGAGGGGCCACATGGTGTCTGCTTATGAGCTGAAGGGCAAATCTCGCTCCCAGGGGAACGTTGCGTCACCTTTCTGCCCCGCTCCGTGGCGCCGGCGAGGCCGCGCACCAGTGCACTGATTCCGAGAGTAGTTTTCGTCACCTTGTCTCTCTCGCGCAATCAAGGGCGCCCCATATAGGTGCGAGAGAGACAGAGAGACGAAAACGACTCTCGGAATCCGCCTGCGGGGCACTGCCTCGCCTGCGACTGCCTTAGGCCGCTCTGCCCCCTCGCGCCTTTCCCGGTACTGGCTGCCGCTGGCTGGCGTCGGAGTTGCGGGAAACTAACCCTGCGGGCGCGGAGTTTGGCATCTCCCCGTCGGCCCCCGACGGCCCCACGGCCCCACGGCCCCACGGCCTCGCGGCGCACTGCCAGGACGACGCTCCCCGCCTCGGCCGCCTCGATCGGCACGCCGCGCAGAGGAATTTGATTATTCAGTGTCAATGATTGGCACAAGGCCTCCGCTGGGGCGGCGCTGGGCGCTGGGAGAGAGAGCGAGCGAGCGAGCGAGAGGGAGAGAGAGGAGAGAGAGAGAGAGAGAGAGAGAGAGAGAGAGAGAGAGAGAGAGAGAGAGGAAGAGAGGGGAGAGAGAGAGAGAGAGAGAGAGAGAGAGAGAGAGAGAGGATAGGGGAGGGAGGGCGTCCCGGAAAGAAGAGACTCTGACCCATATTTCTACGCCAAAGAATCGGGCCTTGAGTCTTTGATGGTTCGGCTCATTGTGCGCAACGACGTTAGCGGGGAGGTGCGGCCTGTGCGGACGGAAAATGGATTTACGGTGTCGGCGGAAAAAAGGAGGCGCGGGGTGGCGGGAGGAGGACGCCGGCTTGGGACGGTCATAACTAACTCTGGACACGTTTTGTCCATTATTGGGCAACCTGCGAATGAGATGGCGTGGTTCAATGGATTCCTCGTTGTTAGCGCAACCCTTTGGCTGTGTTTCGATTGGAGTCGTATACTTCGGGACCGCATACCCAAACTCGAAGGGTTCCCGCAAATCCATGGCACTTGCCTTGTCTGAGTGCGTCTAGTGGCCGAGGCAGGGCGAGCGAGAGAGACAGAGGAAGGCCCTGCTCGAGTCTCCCTACCTCGCCAGCAAGTTTTGCCAGTGCCCCACTGCCCTGCAAAGGGACCGCGGTCCTGCCAAGGCGTTCCAAGGCGCGCCAAGGCGTTCCAAGGCGTGCCAAGGCCTTCGCGCCCTTGCCCTTCAGGGAGTCGAGGGCCGCATTCAGCCCTCGGCGGCCCTTTGCCGCCTTCATCGGCCGCGCCTTGTTGACTACCTCCGTCGCCCTGTCTCTGTCGCACACCCAGGCCGCTCTGCGGGGGTGCGACAGAGACAGAGCAACGGAGCAGTGTTCGGGATCGGCGCTCTGGCGCCGAGTGATTGACGTATCCTCGCGGCGATCTCTGGCAGTGCCTCGCGGGGCGGCGGGGCGGGGCGTGGCGCGGGGGTAGCGGCCTTAAGCGCGAGCAAGTCGGGTGGACTACACACAGTGCAGGGGAAGAAAGAGCAGAAAAACGGGAAAAGCGCCGCAGAAAAAAAACGACAGAGGAAAAGAAGGAGAGCGGGACTGTGGTGGTTTCATACCTCCACTCCACTCCATCCACTCCACGCCACCGCGGCCACGACGGCGGGTCCGCGCGTCCGCTACACCGCAAGCACGCCGTGATTGGCTCACGGAGTCTGCATTGTAATCCAGGTGGTTGTCGTGCAAGGCGCGACGCCCAGGTAATTACTTTGGCTAAGCCCGCCCGGCGTCCCCACCACCACCACACTGCCGGCCGGCTGCAAATCTTTCCTCAGCTCCCCGTGGCACCCGGTACGCGAGAACCTTGGCAACGAGTCCGAGGTCTATCGCCAAACCGTGGTGAAAATGACGTTATGGACAGAAAACCAAATAAGCTTCGATATGCTGTGTTTTTGCGTTGCATTCTGGCAAGGTCCCATCACATCATTCAGATTTTTTTCATTTTCTTTCTTTTGCCTTTCGTCGAAAAGTTCTAACCCGCCCCATCCGCTTGCACGCGGTAAAACGGCGGAACCTTTTCCCCACAGAACGCGCTGCCCCTTCTGTTTGCTGTGAGTGCTGCCAACTTTCAATCGGTGCCAAAGTTTGCTTTTTTCGTGCCGTGCCCCGCCCCGCCCCACCGTACCTGGCGCACCCGGACGGACCGACTCCGAAGAAGGAACTCTGCGGCTCCGACTGCCGCTACTTTGAAGCCCGGCTGAACCCAGAAGCGGAGAGACGCACACCGGAAGTGCACGCCGCGCGCCGCACGCCGCCCCGCGCCCCGCCGCCGCGCCCCGCCGCCCGCCCCCGCCCGCCCCGCCCCGCCGCCCCGCCGCCCCGCCGCGGCTTCAGGTTCCCAGTTCCCGGCCGCGGCCGCAGGCTGCCAACTCGGCGGCCGGCTCCCTCTTCGGCGCGAGCCGGGGGTGGTTCGACCTGGCAGGGCTGACGGCGGCTGGCGGGGCTGGCGGGCTGGCACACCGCAAAATTTGGCTCTGGCGGCTTGCCAGAATCGGCCGTGCCCTGCCGTGCCTCGGGCCGGCGACACGGCGTCGGCATGTTGTTTACCCTCACCGGCCCGTGCCGGCCCGTGCCCATGCTACCTAATTGGGCGACGGCCGGCGGCGGCAGCCCACTCCGGCGGGGTGTGGCGGGGTGTGGCGGGGTGTGGCGGGTTGTGGCGGGTTGTGGCGGGGTGTGGCGGGCCGGGCCGAGGCGATCGCGTCTAACGAGTGTGCCGCTCCAAAATTGTATTGGTGCCTCCGCCATCGCCACTTTCTCTTCGCGGTGTGGTGGCGATTCGGGGCGAGGCGGGGTGCGAGGCAAGGCTCGGCACCCAGTAAGCCGATCCTTTCATTATGCGGTCCTCAAAACTCACCTTAATTAGTGGCAGCGCTAATGGGCTGCGTGTGGCCGCGTGGCCGCCCCACCCCACCCCGCCCCGCCCCGCCCTGCAGCATGCCGAACACTGCTCTTGCCACCCCGCCTCCCCCACGAGTGCGAGTGAGACAAAGCACACCTCCGGAATGCTGTGGGAGACGCGCTCCCCGGCCAGCAAGGGTTTTAGTCGGCATCCCGACTGATTTGGGATGGGGCCGCTACCCCGACGGGATTGAGTTTTTTGTTGTCAGTACTTTGTGGGATAACGGAACTAGGCAGACTGCGATGCGGCCCTTTCGGCCCTACGGCCCTCTCTATGAGGCTCCCTTCGGGCAGGACGCTTCCCGTACTCGCTCAATAATTCCATCAGGAAAAGCACGGTGCGTTCGATGGAAAACCGAAAGCAAACACGGAAATAAAAGTGCGGGCAACTCTTCGGCCGCCAGCTCGCCGTCAAGCGGCCCCGCCGCTCGGCCGATCGGGAACGGTCGAGGAAGCGGTGGTGGGGGCAATGTATTCATGCCAGTGTTTTCTTCAACAACAACTGTTCGGCAAGTGCGATAATAGACCAACTTTGGCTTTTAAACTTAGCCCTGCTTGTGTTTACTTCGACAGCATGGGGACTCTCTTTTTTTTTACAGGGTCCCCACTTCATGACACTTATTTTTTGTCGAGTGGTGTCGAAGTTGTTGTCGTTCCATCTGGAAGGGCTGGTCCTGGGCCAGCCCTGCCCTTCGGGTCGCCTTCGGGCCACCACGCCCTCCCGTCGCACCCCAACCTCAGTCCTAGGCCGGCCCTCGTCCAACCCCTTGGTTACTCGGAGTCCTTCCTTGCGCCTTGGGCACCCTCCAGCCCTTCCCCGGTCAGCTCTTGCAGGGCTAGCTTTCCCCGGCCGGCCAGTAGGCCACGGCGCCGCCACGGCGCCGCCCCGGCCCCACCACGCTTTACATGGCCAAGCGGCTGGTTTTGCATGCCGCCCATCCCCCTCCGCCCGGGCGCCGCCATCTCGGGGGCGAGGGCCAAGAGACTGCAGTAAGTGGACTGCGGCCGGGTGCGGCAGCTGCGGCCAGCCCTCTTCGACGGGGCTGCGCAGGCCGTGCGGGCCGGCCGGCCGCAAGCCCGGGGAGTGGTCGCGGCTCCATTTCATAAATGATGAGTAGGTACATGGTGGTGGGGCGGGGCGGGGCGGGGCGGGGCGTTCGGGGGAGTGACTCGCCATGTGGCGCGCGGCGTGATTGCGATGTTCGCGGCACGCCGTGGGCACGCGGTGGGCACGCCCCCAGCGAGGTGCACCCTGTGCCAGCCGATGGCCCTGCCATGGCCCGGCGGATGGAGCACCGGGTGGCTTGGCGCTGGTGCGGTACGGCGGCGCCCGGAGGCCCGGAGGAGGCGGCGCGGCCAAGTGTCGTCGACGCGACTCGCCAATATCACTTAACCCTCTTCTCCCGCATATTCGACAGCGCGCCACGGCGTGCCTGCAGGCGAGGGTAGAGGCTGGCGACGCGGCGGGAGGAGCGCCGCTCGGCCCCGTCGGCGTTGTCGGCGAGCACTTAGAGCTGCCTCCACTCCCCGCTTATCTCGTTGTCACCGTGGAACCAGCCGCTCCGTACCCGCTACACTTGACTTGACACAGCTTGGATCACAAAGGAGACACAGGGAAAGTTTTTATTGCTTACTCATTTTGTGGCAAACGCGGCCGTTTCCTGAAGAAACTGATAGGCGCACCATTTCCGATAAACGCTGCTAACCGGCTCCGCCGTCCAGAGTCAGCGAACTTTCTCAGCGAACCATTTTTTTACAAATTTAGTGGTGCTGTGTTGCACGGGCTCTAAATCGCTTGACCCTTTCTCTTCCTGCCGCTTCCCGCATACCTTCGACTTCTACCTCGGAGACGACCTCCGGTGGGACGCGGTGGGGAGGGGAGGGGGGGCCGTCAAGGGAGGGAGGGGAAGGAAATGAGGGGAGGGAGCACCGTTCAACGGCCGCGGACGGCGCGAAACTTGAGATGAAGGCCGCCGCGGTCTTCCGGCGAAGCAGGCCGCTCTTGTGTGTGTGCGTGCGTGTGTGTGTGTGAATGTGTGTGTGCGTGTCGGCCCCTGCCCCCACCACCACCACCACGCCGTCACGTCCCACTGCAACCCTTTTGTTCACGCGCACACGCCGCGCGTTCTCACCTTGCGCCCCCTCCCCTCCCCCTCTCCCCTCCCCCTTCCCCGCCGCCCAATCTTCCCCTCGCCTTCCGACTGCGCCATTACTTGGGGCGCGCGAATACGCCAGCCACATACCAAATCCGCCGCCCTGTGTGTCCCTGCGCGCCGACACACGCACACAAACACACACACACACACAACACACACACACACACACACACAGCGCTGAGTTGGGATTGGAGAGGGATTGCCGAGGGATGCCCCGCGTGAAAGCGCGGCGCTGTAATTCGTTCCTCTGGCCGCTTGGCCGCTCGGCCGCCGGTCCCGCGGACAAGCGTGTTATCTCGCGGGCGGAGCCGGGCGGAGCCGGACCATGCCGGGCCATGCCGCGCCATGCCGGGCCGGGCCCCCGATGCGGGCTGATTCCGAACAAGAGCACTACTTCTCGCCCCTTCCCCCCTCTCTGCCTCTCTCTCGCTCCCGGGGGCGTCCCGGTGTCCCGGCCCGGCCCCGCAGAGTGTTGGCCACTGCGACGACAGTGCCGCTGAGTAGAGTGAGCAGAGCAGCCTCAAGAAAAAAAAAGCTTTGTTGTTGTTGTTGTTGTTGTTGTTGTTGTTGTGGTAGAAATTAAACGATAAGTGTAATCGGCAGCTGCAATGAAAAGGCCAAACCACGAGCTGGTGACCGTAGGACTGAGCATTTTCGCGAGGACAACAAAACAACACGGCAAAAGTACCGCCTGGGATTCCCAGGGGGCCTCGTAAAATGGCCCGTCGTTTCGCATTTTGCGCCTGTTGAATTCCAGCTACTTTTCCGTGAAAAGGGTACCAGCCGCTTTGCCTGATCTTTACCCCATGGGGCCGTCGTACAAGTGCCCCGTCGTTTTGATTTTGGTTGTTGATGATTGCATTTATCCTGGCAAAAGTCAATCACCTTAAACTAGGGGTACGCGCCGTTTAGTCTGGGCGCGTAGTGTGGCTGAGCGATGCGAATTGACCGATGTAGTTTGTGCACTTTGGACTTTGCTTGAGTAGACAAAATGTGCATCTTATGGGCTCATATTGAGTGAACTTTAGACCAGGGGTACAAATGGAAGTGATTTTCGTTATCAGAACACCAAAAACTGCTGGGATCAATGTCAAACTCGATTTAAAAATTTTGGTCCAAAATTGGTTAAAATTCGGTCAAATGTGAGTCTGGGAAAAGTTTGGAGGTCATTTTTGAGTTCAGCACACCAAAAACTGCAGGAAACAATGTAAAACTCGACATGAAAATTTTGGTCCAAAATGACCTAATTTGGGATGAAAATATAAGTCTGGAGTCGAAATGAGAGTAATTTTCGTTATCAGCACACCAAAAACTACTGGAATCAACGTCAAACTCAATTTAAAAATTTTGGTCCAAAATTGGTTAAAATTCGGGTAAGTGTGAGTCTGGGAAAATTTTGGAAGTCATTTTTGAGTTCAGCACACCAAAAACTGCAGGAAACAATATAAGACTCGACTTGAAAATTTTGGTCCAAAATGACCTCATTTCGGAAGAAAATATAAGTCTGATGTCAAAGTGGAAGTGATTTTTGTTATCAGCACTCAAAAAACTGCAAGAATCAATGTACAATTCAATTTAAAAAATTTGACCCAAAATCGGTTAAATTTTGGGTCTGGGGACAATTTAGAAGTCAATATTGAAGTCAGCGCACTGAAAACTGTGGGGAAACGCATAAATCTCAACTTGGAAAGTTTCGCCCCAAATTGCGTAGCTCTAGGTGAAAGTGCAGGTTTGGCATTGAAATAAATGTAGTTTTTGTGGCTAGTACACTGAAATCTACAGACAACTATCTGGACTCAATTTCTGTACATTCCTACATTGTCTTCATGAAGCACCCTCTGTCGTCACCAATTCCCTGATGCCACACCAATGCGAATCCCTCAGTCGAGTAACATTCAATTGCCAGCATTGAATCGCTTAATTGGTTACTCGTATGATTGGGTCACTATTCGATATCTCTTTTTTCTTAACCAATGAATTCACAATTTTATAAGAAATGCCTATGAAACATTTTGTGATTCTTTCATTGTGAACCAGTGAATAAAACAATATTGATTGAAACATGTTATCACAGTTAATATTAGGAGAGTCAGTTTAGGGTAGGCTGATCTGAACCAGTTAACGGGGACCAATTATTGTCAAATCCAGTGATGCGTCTCATAGAGTCCTATGCCAAGGCTACCTAAGGCTTAATCAACCGACTTAATTTATCTTACTCAGGTATACAATACTGAGTAGTACCAGTTACATTATCTTCAGTGAAGTTAAAGGAATCGTCTCATTAAATCCATTCACTAATTCACTCACCGCTCAAAACCTGAGTCGTCACTTTGAACCCAATATCAATTCAAACTCTATTAGGATTAAATATACACAACCATGCATTGATTCTATTAATAAACACATGTTAGTACTTTGGCACTCTTGTCAGCTTGCAGCATTGCAATAGAATGTATTTCTCGAGTCCAAACTAAGTATGCCTGCCAATTTCAACACAAGTTATTTATGCATTTCCCTGATTTCCTCTACTATGAAAATTTAAAAAAGAGGATGACACTATAGAAAATGAAATAAGTAGATGCCCACAATACAAAAGGTCAAAATAAAAACATTCTTTTTTACAATGCTTTTTACAAGTGCACTGACCTGAAGAAGATTCCCCTCTAACGGGGGAGGGGGGAGAGGGGAACGAAACACGTAAATCATTTTCACTGCCATTATCCATATTTCGCTGTGTTGATACTCCAAAAGGGTTTTAACCATTCTAGAATGTGGAAAAACTATGGCCGATCTCATTTCCAAACCCTTCTGCTCGTTATTTTGTTTTATTTGCTTATTTGCTTCTGTACCGTATAGGGCCCGTGCAATAGGCGGATCTCGAGTCGGTGCGTGTTAAACGGCACTGTAACGTTCCCTTCCGTGCTGGTGGGAAAGCAGCGCGAAGTTCAAATTTGGTTCTCGCGTTTTCGCGTTTTGAGAAGTGACTGGAATTTATCCAACCTTTTACATTGTCGAAATTAAATTAAATAAAAATTTCCGACTCGTGTTGAGAGCTTTTGTGGCATACTCGTATCGCGAAAAGCAGAAAAAGGCTGTTTCGTTTGCCCACCAGCAGCGACGGGTGCGCGGAGCTAACATGGCGTCGACCTAGCAGACTTCTTAGTCAACCTAACCTGCACTATCTTGATAAGTTGACTTATTTTGCTTAAGGCTCGGCGTAATCGACTACAGTTTCCTTCTCCAATTATCGTGAACCGACACCGCAACCTGCCGCGATCCTTAGCCACTTTGTTTAAAACCGGTAAAAAATAAAATACAACAAACACGCACCCCCAGCTGGGTCCCAGTTTGAAGGCTCGCGCCTAGATGCCCACCAGTAGTTTTTGTTCTTCTTCCCTTAGTGCACGGGCCCTATAGGGCCCGTGCAGGTCGAGGATCTCGAAACGGTGCTGTTAAACGACGCATAACGTTCCCTTCCGTGCTGGTGGGAAAGCAGCGCGAAGTTCAAATTTGGTTCTCGCGTTTTCGCGTTTTGAGAAGTGACTGGAATTCATCCAACCTTTTACATTGTCGAAATTAAATTAAATAAAAATTTCCGACTCGTGTTGAGAGCTTTTGTGGCATACTCGTATCGGGAAAAGCAGAAAAAGGCTGTTTCGTTTGCCCACCAGCAGCGACGGGTGCGCGGAGTTAACATGGCGTCGACCTAGCAGACATCTTAGTCAACCTAACCTGCACTATCTTGACAAGTTCACTTATTTTGCTTAAGGTTCGGCGTAATCGACTACAGTTTCCTTCTCCAATTATCGTGAACCAACACCGCAACCTGCCGCGATCCTTAGCCACTTTGTTTAAAACCGGTAAAAAATAAAATACAACAAACAGGCACCCCCAGCTGGGTCCCAGTTTGAAGGCTCGCGCGGAAATGCCCACCAGGAGTTTTTGTTCTTCCTCCAGCGGTGCACGGGCCCTATTTGAGAATTTGAGAGCCGCGGCCGCAGGTATGAGAAATTCGTTGCTGCCAACCTAACCATGCTAACGACCTGATTCAAAAATATGTTTTGAATATTTCAAACGATACTAAACAACGATTTGAAACAAACTCGTGTTGGGGGGAACTAATGTGACGTGAAATACGAAATGTTGGACCTGAAGCAACTGTAGTTGCTGAGAATCGTTGGTGAGTACAAAGTCACAGACAGACAGACAGACAGACGCACGACCAGTCACTTTTCAGCACGCCCAAACACGGCAAGGGCTTCGCTATCGCTCAGCCAAAAATCCGCTTTTCCGTGCTGCCTTCCCTCAGTGGCCAATAGAGGCGGAGCGGGGCGGGGCGGGGGGGGGGGGCATGTCCCGTGGCGGTGCCTGCCGATGCCTTCCCCAATTAAACAAACTGCCGCGTCGCGCGTTATTTTTCATTAGAGGGCTCCGCCGGCATTGATTGACACTTGGTTTGGGTTTAGCGATTCCCGCCCCTTCCCGCCTGGCGACGCGGCGTGTCTGGCGCTCGCCGCCGGGCCAGACCCAACGGCAAACTCTCGCGGCACGGCTCTGAAGACCACACCGCGAAAACGGTTCCTGGTTTCCCCCGGGTAGCCTGTAGTTAAGACACGTGGGAAAACCAGGAAGCTTTCATTTTCCCTTGCACCAGCCGAAGCTCAAAGTGCGAGCGCACCCAACGATTGGAAAGAAAATATAGGAGTTTCCTGGCCACGTGCAATTACTTTGCTTTGGAGCTTTGCTCTGGTCTTAACGGGGGCGATCGACAAAAAATAAACAGATATAACTGGAAAAATAACAGGCCGTGGTGATAAAATCGGCTAGCCAGCCAGCCAGGGGGTGGGGCTGATCTTGATCCTCAGTGAGTGGCAGTGGTAACTCGTTTGGAGCAGCTGACAGCGACAGCCAGGCAGCCAGGCAGGCAGGCAGGCAGGCAGGCAGGCAGGCAGGCAGGCAGCCAGGCAGGCAGGCAGGCAGGCAGGCAGGCAGGCAGCCAGGCAGCCAGGCAGCCAGGCAGGCAGGCAGGCAGGCAGGCAGGCAGGCAGGCAGCCAGGCAGCCAGGCATGCCGGAACGACGACCACCATTCGTTACAGTCAGTAAGTCCGCTGCTTGCTCGTAGGGATTCCACGGAGCATCTGGCCGGTGGAGATAGGCAGGCGGCAGAGCAGGGGAGCCATGCAGGGACTTGCGCGGCGTGGCCTAGCGTGGCGTGGCATGGCCCCCCTCCCCCGTTCTTCCAACCCCACTGACAAGCCAAACAAATTTACCTTCAAAGTGCGGTGGCCCTGCGTGAGTCTCTGCGAGAGGCCACGGCACAGGTCGTCTCATCGGCGGCTTTTCCATCATCGACGACCATCACCCGCACGCTCTTCTTGTTGGTGCGCGAGGCACGTGTCCGCGAGAAGCCGCAGACTGACTCCCAGAGTCGCGTTTTCGTCGCCGTTTCTCTCTTGCACTCACCAAGCGTCCCGCACAGGTGCGAAAGAGACAGGGCGACAAAACCGACTCTCGGAATCAGTCTGCAGCCTGCTTTTGGTGAGACGGTAGCGTGGCTTCGGGTGCCGCCTTCTGCAGTCAGTCCCGCTGCGCGACATCCCGCGACTCGCGCGCACACACACGCACACTTCACACCGACAGCCGCGCGGTGGGTCTTTGCGTGAAACTCGATCATGGCGAGACTCGTGTGGACCGTGAATATTTTACTCACTTTGGCGCGCCAAGAGTTGGTCCGACTTCCCGCACCTCCAGCCCGCCGTATCGACGTCCCTGACTCGAGTGGCCCTCTCCACCCACTACACTCGATTCCACTCCACTCCTCGACGGGCTGCACAGGCAATGCTGGCCAAGCAGCCCCGTGTCTGGTCAGCAGGCAGCGGCGTGACGATGGTGTCCCTGTTGCCGCCTTCCTGTGTATAAGCCTGGCTGGCTGGCGGGCTGGCTAGCTGCCTGGCTGCTGCCTGGCTGCTGCCTGCTCGCCCTCCTGGCGTTGCATCCCTGTTAGCCGAAGGCCATTTAGCTAAGAGCGTCGCCTGGCCGCTTTCACCGCTCGCGTCAGACCGAACTGTGTGCGGACGGGGTCCGTGCGGGGTCCGTGCGGGTCCGTGTGGCGCGACATCGGACATGTTTACTGCACGTCGGTGGCTCGCCGGGGACCTCACTCCACAAAATGACGTCAACGTATACCCCGTGAAAAAAATATTTCCCCACTACTGTGAATTATGAAAGCGGTGGTCGGCCACAAAGAAGGGGATTCCCGGGGGGACGAGATAAAGGGGAAAGGGCGACGCCCCGCGCCTTGCGCCCCAAAAAAGTGAATGCAGCAGGAAACACGTTGGTGGCGAAGGAATGAGACATTTATGAGAGCCGCGACAAAAGTCAAACAAATTTCGATTGATCGCCGAGCAGAAACAACTTTTTGCTGAAAAAGGTATCATCTGCTAAAAAAATCTAGCGACTGAGTCTCTCGCCGCAAACAAAGACGTCTTAAAGAATTTAGGGAAACGACGCATTTCTCTGATTTCACAAAAAAACTCGTGAGACAATCTGTGGCCCCAAGACGACTTGGATGACAATGGCGCGGGGCAGGGTACTTCGCGAATGAAACTCCGCTCCCCTCCAGTCCCCGGGCCCTCCTCCCAACTTCCTTCTTTTGCAAGTTCCTTGGCGGACCGAGTGGTGCACTGGTCGATACGATACCCGCGTCCGACCGCGGCCGCGGCCCGAAACACTGCGGCGAAGCCACGACAGCTCGCGCGCGATGCGTGAAAAAAGCGGAAAAAGCGGATGTATGTCGTCCGCGCCCTCTCCACATCCCGCTTTGTGGAAGCCTTTGCTGTTCTCGCTACCCTGCTGCCCTGACCCCGGTGACGGCGTGGACGGCGTGGAGCAGCGCAGCGCCCGAGACGCTCGTCTGGATTCCAACGGGGCTGCCTCGGCCGGCCCTCCGGCGGCGGCAGTGGCGGCGGCCCCCTCGTTTCTTCGTCCCTTCGGCAGGCCGGGCCCAGGCCAGGCCCAGGCTGGGCCGAGGCAGGCGGGCCTCGCTGGCAGTGCTGGCCCTCCAATCGACCTACTGCCGGGCTGGCCCTTCGCCGGGCTGGCCCTTGGCGCCCTTGGCCGTGCTGCGCCGTGCTGCGCCGTGCCGCGCCGTGCTGCGCCGTGCTGTGTGTGAGGGGATCTCGACAGGCCGTGCTCGACACCGCCTCCCCTCCCCTCCCCGCCCCGCCGAAGGGGGACCTGCTCGCGACTCCTCCTTGGTGGCTTTCTCCTCCCTTTTTTCGGAGCGAACTTGTTCTCACTATCGCCGGCGTCTCGCCCGCCTCTCCCTCGCACGCCCTCGGAGGGCGCGCGTCCCATCCCATCAGACGGTACTTAGTGGGCCACCTCGCCGACGCAGTGTTTCCCGGCAAGCAGAGAAGGGGAGGGGGAGTGCTGACTTGGCAGAAATTTCAATTTCAGTCTGCCGCGTTGTATACGCGCTCTACGTTAGCATTATTATTTTTGTTTTGGTTGCTCCATTTTTCGCTGCAGTGCAGCACTTACTTTCCTTCCACCCGGATGGCGACGGCCGGGTTCGACCTTGAGCTTGCCGCTCGGTCCGCTCTTGGTCCGCCCGCCCGGCGCGCGCCCAGGCCCAGGCCCATAGGCTTAGCGCCCGCCGAGCGGCGGGCGAGCAACCCGCCGGCACCGCTGCTCGGCGGGCCGGCCTATGCCGCGACCCGCAGGCGCTCGCCACGGTAAATAACGGCAAGGACAATAAATACGGGTTAGGGCATCTGCGGGGCGGAAGGGAGGGGGAGGAGGAGGCGGGGGGGGGGGGCGTGATTGGGCCGGCAGCCTCACGGCCACCTGGGTCTGGAGGGGGAAGGACCTGCCAGGGACCTGCACGACATCGGAATACCTAACATGAATTTTTACTGGCGTGCTGAGCTGAAAAAATGGCGTTCTCGGTCCTCGTCCTGGTCCCTTGGGCGGGGCCTCGGCAGTCCGGGCCTCGGCAGTCTCGGCAACGGCGGGCCGGCCGCGCTCCGGCGCCCCGGACACACGTCCCACCCCCATTCCTCAGGGCGCGGGCCGGCCGGGCCGCGGGGGCGCTGAGAAGAATATCATCAAGTGCTCCACGGAGCAGCGCACCGATTCCGAGAGTAGTTTTCGTCGCTCTGTTACTCTCTCACCAATAGGGGACGCCCCATGAGTGCGAGAGAGACAGAGCGATGGAAACGAAACTCGGAATCGGTCCTGCATCGCCTGCCGGCCAGCCCGTCCCGCCCGGCCACCGTGCGGCGCGCTCGGTGCGCTTCTACTGCCCGTGCCCAGGGCGTGCCCGCCCCCTTCCGCACCGTTAGCCCGCTGAAATCTGGACAGAGTTACCGCCGCACATCCCGCCGCGGTGTAGTCGGCCCACATTAATTGTGCCCCGCGCGAGGCTAAACGGCGGCTGGCTCGGCCCCGGGACGGCCCGGCCGGGCGAGGCGGCACGGCACACCCCGCATACGGACTCGCCCTCTCCGTCCCTGCGTCCCGGGGGTCATGCACACTGTTCCACTGTTTGGTGGTGATTATCGCTGCAGGATGGACGACCTGGAAGTCCCCGGAGCTCTCCGTAAGCCCTCGCCGCCGCCGTGGGGGCGGTGGAGCAGCTCGGTATGCGCCGCCAGGGCGGGGCGGGGCGGGGCGGGGCCGCATGTTGGCATCGCGTTTTTCCTTTCTTTTTCCTGCGTGGGAGGGTGTACCGTGTTTTCCCGCAAAATTAACTGTGGTTTTATGTTATAATTCTGAGCCGGTTGCGCCACAACGACCTGACACGCCGCCACGCCACCCCCTCGGCGTCCCCCTCTGGTGTAGCCTCGCCTGGCCGCCCCTCTCTGCTTTGCCTCAGCAGTCCTGGCGGGGCGGGGCGGGGCGGCAGGGCGAGCCCACCGGAATGGGCATCGGGGCACCACGCCCACACGCCCTGCTTTGGGACCCAGCGAGAAATCGGGGCAACGCAGGGGCGGACAAACCACACCGTTCGCGGCCGCGTTTACAGACCTGTGGTCCTGAGGAATACCATACAAAAACAGGGCGGCGTGCTTATGGCTCGCCCAATGCACTGCTATGCACCTACTCGATACATGTCGTGTTCAAAGGTCCGAAACGCAGGCACTCGCAATGAGGAGTGCGACTTGTAAGTTCGTCCGATGGATCGACGTTCCGAAGAACGTCACGTACGACATTTTAAACGAACGTGCCACGACGGCTCACAGTCTGACGACGTCACGTTCGTCGAAACAGTGGTGGGCGTGTCCACCTAATTTGGCCATCCCTTTCCTTTTGTTTTGTTTTTCTCCTGCCGTCGCCAATCCCAAGTGGGATTGATCCTTGGGCCGCCCTGTTTGGAAGACCCCCGTTCCCGCCCCCATAATCCCCGGCTGCCCCGGCTGCAGATCGTCCCGCTGGCCTGTTGTCCCGCGAACAATGATGCTCGTAAGGCGATCGGCGCTCTCGGCGAGATCCCCTGGGGCTCCGCCGCCGCTCCGGGCTGCCTTCCTGGCTGCCTGTCCCGCGCGCCCTCTTGTCTTGTCTCAGTCAGTCTCAGACTGTCTCAGGTAGTGGCGTCGGGGATCCGCCTTTCTCGACTTGTTCTCGGGCGGCCAGGGGCGGATAACGTGGCGGAGAGGGGGGGGGGAGGCATCACGGCACGGGGTGGAACTCTGGGGCCCACGCGGCGCGGCGCTGCACAAACAAGAGCCCGCTCGGCTTCGCCCGGCTTCGCTGCGGTGGGCGCGGCGCGAGCCCCGCCAGGCCGGCCTCGGCACGCTCCACGCCACAGCGCGCCGCAGAGCCGCAGCGCCGCGAAGGGCCGAGGATTAGGTTCGGCAGGATTGGCAGAGCAGCCACGCCATGGCCGCGCCGTGCCCGGCCGTGCCGCCACTCCACTCGAAACCGGGAGCGAACCCGAGCAGCGCCGCTTGCCTAAGCCTCGCCGAGCATGACGGCCGGCTGCTTTGTAAGCGACCAAAACTCCTGCTCTGTAATACAAACACGGTCCTTCGCGAGCCTGCAGTGCAGCCGAATGCTTGGCGAGGTTCAGGCTAGGAGAGTGCCCTGCCCGAACAGTAATCTATACAAGAAGACCAATAAGACGGCCGGATTTGAGGCCGGGAGCTGTCGTGATTGCTCTGTTTGTCATTGCAAATAAGATCAACAAATTACAACAAGAACAAAAAAACCAACGTGACACAATAATGCCGCTGGTCGTGTTATGAGAGTCAATTCGGAATTTACGTATTGTGTCAGACTCTATTATTCCATGGTGTTTCCGGGCAAGAGCAGACCGCAAAGCCCTTGCCAAATCCTCGGGAAAAAAGGGGGAAAAAGGAGCGCAAGGAAAGGACAAACGGAAATGATTACATTTATTTTTCTAAAGAGGAAACCGCAGGTGTGCTCCGCTGCTCCGCTGCTCCGCTGCTCCGCTGCTCCGCCAGCAGCCCCCGTTTCCTCCGTTCGGCCGCGTTCCCTTTCCCCGTGCAGTAGTCCTTCTGTAATGAGCGCGCCGCTGCATGTGAAACACCTGGGCCCAGCCCCAGCCCGCCCCGCCCCGCCCCGGGAAAAGAAAAGCCTCGAGTGGGGTCACTCGATGGCCCTTCTTCGGCAGGCGTTATGAATCGCCGCACCTGGCAGGTGGCGGCCCAGCGCGCCCCGTGGGAACGGGGGCACTCACGTGTGTGTGTGTGTGTGTGTGTGTGTGTGTGTGTGTGAGGGGAGAAGGGAGAAGGGAGGGCTGGAGATGGGATGGGCGCTTAGCGGAGCTTAGAGGGGCCGGGCGGGGCGGAGGGCGGCCAAGTTTCCCAAGAATGCGGCATTGCGGCCTGGCCGAGGGCCTGGCGCGGCATTTGCCCCGGCCGGCACGCTCCAAAAGACTCTCCGATATTTCGGACACAGGAAAAATGGAGAGTGGCCGGTCCTGTGTGGGGCGGGGCTGGGGTGGGCCAGCTTGTGTTTCTCCTCCAAACAGCGTGCGCCTCGCTCTTCCCACCCTCCTCAGGTTCGGCGTTCGCTCTCCGCCAGCTTGCGCTGCCGAGGCCGCGGCCGCTACCTTCCAGCAGCAGACCGATTCCGAGAGTCGTTTCTGTCGCTCTGTCACGCACCTAAGGGGAGCGGTCCGTGAGTGCGAGAGAGACAGAGTGACGAAAACGACGATCGGAATCAGTGTGCAGGGCCACGGAGACGGTCCAGCAGGAATCGGGGATAAGGGTGGTACCGAGAAGCGCATGCGGACGTCGCTCGCACGGTCGCCGTTCTCTTCCCCCTGCACGAGCACTGCCTACCTTCCTGCCTGGGGTCTGTAAAGTTAATCCATGCGCACGGATGCTTGCATGCATGCATGCATGCATGCATTGGTTGCGGATCGCCACGAAATCCATATAGAAAGGTGTTGTTGTCATCCGACAGGAGTTAGAATGACATTTTGTCACATAATAATGCTCCAAACATATTGGCATACAAGATAAAGGCCAGTTTGGAAGAGAACTAGCGACAGCGCGGGAGTGCGTGCATGCATGCATGCACGCAAGCGTCGGTGCGTCGCGCTGAAAATACCACTTTAAAAGGACTTTATCAATGCTGACACATTTCTAAGGCTAATAACTTTTCTTGGGTCATGCCAGATGGAAACAATAGCCTTCTGAGTGGATTCCATAGTGATCCGCAACCATGCATGCATGCATGCATGCAAGCATCCATGCGCATGGTTTAACTTTACAGACCACAGCCTGCCTGCCTGCGTGCGTGCGTGCGTGCGTGCCTGCCCCTTTCACTAGTTTGCTTTGGACTGATTCGACCCGAGCCATGTTTTGCAGCCCGACGCGAAGTCCAGTGTGCACAACTCGCTGGCTTTGTCGTGGTTGTTTGCGTCGCATCCATCACGCGCCCGGACGGCCGGACGGCTGGCGGCCCTCACGCCCTCCTCGATGTGCGCCGCGCGATTGGACGAGGACGGCGACGACGACGGTTCGGCCCCCCATTCATATTAAAAGGGCGGCCGCGTGGGGGGAGGGGGAGGCGGCGAAAGCGAAAATTGGCGTCGGCTGGGCCTACATGTCGCGCTGGGCTGCCCGCCGTCGCACGCGGTGGTAAAGAAAGGGGGCGAGGCACACAAGGGCTCGCAGCGTCATTTCGAGATGTCAGGGCCCGCTGGGCCCGCTCGGCTTGTCGAGGCAGTGACTGGCATCGAAAGGGCCGGGAGGTCTCGGGCCCACGGCCCTTCCCTGCCAGCCCGGCGCCTGCTGTTTGACGCCGACGTCGAGGCATGGCCGTCGCGCGCCCAGCCGTCCCGTCGACCCACCGTCTCGCCGCCCCGGTCGCGCGCGCCCGGCTCGCCCGAATTTTGGCACCCTTCGACCCTTCCTTTGTCGCCAAGGACTCCACGTCGCGCAGGTGCTTCTTATGCGCACCGTGTGTGTTTGTGTGTGTGTGTGTGTGTGGGGGGGGGGGGGGGGGGAGATCATAGATTCATGTTAAGCGCGATATACTCATAAGCCCCTCCCTTATTTGCTTCCCGCCCCTTCCCCAGAAGCTTAATTGTTTTGCACTCCTCGAAATCGTTTCAAGGACTCTCTGCCTGCACACTGCTCGCTCTCTCCCCGCGGTGCCGGAGGTCTCTGGCCCGAGTGGCTTGTCGCGTCTACGCCAGAGGCCACCTGCCAGTGCATCACACGCCGCAAAGCCGAAACGGAAGCACACTCGGGCGTTTTGTTCGGTAAGCAGTGAGTTGACAGGCGATAGAGGCACTTTTCTCTCTTCCTGGAATGTGCTCACGCCTGCACGGATCGCCATCAACTGCAAAACCAGCCGCCGGCTGAGTCCGAGCGGGGGGTTGCGTCGCTCCGTCCCTCGCACGCATCGCGAGAGCGAGAAAGAGAGGGAGGGGGCCCTCCCACTCGGAGGCAGTCCGCTGCTCGTGTGAAGGCATCCCTCCAAGGACGGGCTGCCGGGCCCCGACCCCTCGCTGGGCCCTTATTAAACATTGGTGAGATGTCTGGGTGTTCGTCTCCTCCCCCCTCCCCCTTTGCGACACATCGCCCTCCCCACCCGCGCCGTGGCCCTGTTGGTGACTAATGGGCCCCTCTCGGATGACAAAACATCTCCTCACCGATTGCGGTCGATCATCTCTTTCTGCTTCCCCTCGAGGCGAGCAGGCCCCGCCGCGCAGCGTCTCCGCCCCGCCCCGGCCCGTCCAGTGGGCGTCCGCAAGGGCCGCGGCGGTTACTCGCTCCCTCTCTCTCGCACCCACGGCCACAGGGGTGGCTGCCCGCGAGTGCGAGCGAGACGGAACGGAAAAAGCTCTGCTTCGGACTCGGCCCGCTGCGTCCCTTCTTTGAGAAGCGAAAGAGAATTAAGGAGACGCGAAATGGAATACATTGTCAGAAAGGCAGCCTCCCCCTCCTTTTCGGGGCAGCGCGGCGTTGCGCGGTGGATGCGCCTCTCCGTTCCAACCGTTTCCAAAAGGCTGCAGAGAGCATTTTCAAAATGGCAGACCGAAAAGGCTCCATGCCCTCCGTCAGAAATGGATTACCATCGACGCGGAAAAAGAATGGACGCTGCAAATCCCTGCGCAGGACAAAAGTACGCACTAAATAGTGTGTAATGATCTTGAGACACTTGATAGTGGGCGACAGGTCGCGGGTCGCATGTTGCGGGTCGCAGGTCGCGGGTCGCGGGTCGCGGGTCGCGGGTCGCGGGTCGCTGGTCGCGGGTCGCGGGTTGCGGGTCGCGGGTCGTGGGTCGCGTCGGGTCGCGTTTCGCGGGTCGCGGGTCGCAGGTTGTGGGTCGCGGGTCGCGGGTTGCGGGTTGCGGGTTGCGGGTTGCGGGTCGCGGGTTGCGGGTCGCGGGTTGCGGGTTGCGGGTCGCGGGTTGCGGGTCGCGGGTTGCGGCCCTGTCACGCACTGCCATATTATCCCAGGAGCATATTGAAATTTATGGTGGAGGCACGCCGTGATCGGCTCGCGTGTTGCGGCCCCGGGAGACCGAGTGTCGCGGTGATGTACTGCACGGCCGCGCAGCCTTGCTGCCGAGGTGCTCTGCCTCGCAAAACCCCGCCCGCCCCGCTTCGGTGCTGTCGCAAGGCTTACAGAGATGCTTCTACCCGCTACCAGCGCAGCATAAGTTGTCCCGTTTTCCCGCACTTTCGTCCACGCGTGTCCCAGACCACACACGCGGGCCATAAACAAACAGCGTAGAGTCTTTCCTTCGAAAAACTTGCCAAGAACTTGCTGAAGGTGCTACAAGTGCTAACTAATTACCTCGCGTGCGCTGTCGGTTTGCTTTTCTTTTCTTAAAAAAAAAGTTTTTGTTTTGCCTAGAGAAGCCTCTGGCGAAAGGGGTGTACCGAACTGGCCCAACTTTGGATTAGCCAACTATTCCAATCAAGTCCACGAAAAAACATGAAGTAAAGCATGATGGAAATATTGAGTGTGGGCTTCGGGGCCTGCTCTACGCGAAGAACACGGACGTTCGATGAAGCTGCGTCGCCCTCTGAGGCTGCGCGACAAGCCCACAGTCAGACCAAACGTGCAGGGCTTTTTTTGTGTCATGAGGCTCAATCATTCTGACCTACTCGTCGTCGCAAATTGGAACTTCCAATGGCTGCAGTGTGCGAGTGGTGCGAGGCTGGCGTGATGCGGGACTCCGATGCGCAGGCACGCGCGGCCGCACGCGCGGCGCACACACTCACACGTTTGGAGGTCGCGGCCCGAGGCGTGCCGGTGCATGCGGCCTGTTCAAGTGGCGTGGCGTGCCACCATTCGGTCGGGTCGGGCTGATAGATCGCGGGCGCGCGGTGGCGGGAGGCGCACGTGTCAAATGCGAGCGCCACGTCCGCGCGTTGGCTTGCTTCTACAGTCAATTATCATCGTTTACCACCGCGCCGCTGCTTCGCTGCGACGTAATAACCGTTCCTCCCCGACGCTCTCCGCCCCGTTTTTCGGTCGAGCAGTCCGCCTGTCCGCCTGTCCGTCTGTCCGTCAGCGAGATTGATCTTGTCGCTTTGCTTCTTCGTCTAATCAGTTTTTCACGGCAAGTTGTTGAAAGGAATTCCGTGCCCAGGCCGCTCGGCCGACACTCTCATCCTCTCACTCACTCTCCCACTTTCTCTCTCACTCACTATCTCACTCACTATCTCACCCACCATCTCACTCACTCACACCCTCTTAGACACGGGACGAAAGACGCCGAACTCGATTTGGGGTCCGCCCCTGTCGCTCGTGGAGAGCGTGGAGGGTGTGGTGTGCCCGCTCGCCCGGGCAAACGATTAGGGGCGTGCTCTCTTTGGAGATGCTCACCGCAGGGGCCTGATTCCATTAGCGCGTCGGGAAGCTGAGAGAGAGAGGGAGAGAGAGAGAGAGAGGGAGAGAGAGAGAGAGAGAGAGAGAGAGAGAGAGAGAGAGAGAGAGAGAGAGAGAGAGAGAGAGAGAGAGAGAGAGAGAGAGAGAGAGAGAGAGAGAGAGAGAGAGCGTCCGCGGGGCGCCTGGGAGGTAGGCACATTCATTGGGCTCTCCGTAAGGGTGCGCGAAAGAGTTGGAGCGACAAACCAATCCTCTGCCCGCATGCCGTCCGCACTCGCGGTGCCCGCGCTGCCCTGGCGGCCCCTGGCGGCGCCAGGCCTTGCGACGCTGTCATCGCAGCAAATACGGCCAGGGCGAGGCGCCTCTGCGTCGCTCTGTCTCCCTCGCTCTCACGGGACGTCACCCGGGGGAGCGACAGAGACAGAGCGACGCGGGTGACTGCTCGGAATCATCGAGCTGCCGGGCTCAGGGCGGCGCAGAGCCCCGCATCGGGCGGCGGCCGAACTGGTGCGGCACAAAGGCGTTCGTTTGGCCTCCCGATACTGCCCCGCCCCGCCGCACCCCGCCCACCCCGCCCCGCCCCGCCCCGCCCGCCCCACCCCACCCTGCCCCGCCTTACCGGTCAACGGGAAAGGAAAATAAAGAGCCTTTGATTCCCGCCGACGGCAACATCCGAGGACAAAGTTTTGCCTCGCCGGAGGAGTATGGGGCATTTGGAGCCGGCTTAGGAGGAAGACTTTGCCGGGGTTGGCGCGCGGCAGGCGGCGAAGGCGCGGCGGGGCGGGGCGCTGCTGGGTGTTGATGCGGGTGGTGATCCCAGCGGGACGGCCCAACACACCTCCCCCGTCGTTCCCGGAAAAGTTGGCGATTTAATACGCCCAGCGAGGCGCCGCCACCCGCTCGCCCCCGTAGCAGTACACTGCATGGCGGGGGCGCGGAGCCACGCTGCAAGGCACGCGCTGGCGACTGCGCCGACCCGCGCCGCGCGGTGGGTCATCCCCCGAGGCCGAAGTTCATGCCTTTCGAGGGGACGGACGAGCCGCCAGCAGACTGGTTCCGAGAGTCGTGTTCGTCGCTCTGTCTCTCTCGCACCTACAGGGGACGCCCCATGAGTGGGAGAGAGACAGAGCGACGGAAACGACTCTCGGAATCAGTCAGCAGCGTCGGCCGCCAGACTCCCTCGGCGCCGCGAGACACGCAGACAGGCTGACACGCCGAAAAGCACAGAGGGCTGGCGAGCAAGCGGGAGTCCGAGTAAGACACGGAGAACAACTGTTGCTGGCGCCTTGCTCTTGCCGCCCTTGCTCTTACATTTCCCATCGCCTCTCTCTGGCCCCTTCGCCCGCGCCGCCCGCGCACACAGATGCACACATGGGCACACCTCAAACACACTTACACACACACATACACACACACACACACACTCGTGGACATGATGCGCCTACACTCACACCGGTGGAGGAGAGGGTGTGGGACTCATGTTTAAAACATAGCCATGTAAATGCCCCTCCCCCAATCCCTATACGGAGCCCTTTCCTTATTCTTGTTGTGGGGGGAGTCCTCGGGGACGCGGCGGCGGCGCGGGGGGGGGGGGGGGGGTAGGCCGGAGGTGTCCGCTCTGACCCGATCCCTTGACCCACCGCGGTGCCCGGCGAGTACCCGTAAAAGGACCGGAAAGCCTTGTGGTGTGTGTGTGTGTGGGGGGGGGGGGGATGGGAGCACAAGGGCGGTAACGAGGCGAGAGACTTGGTGGGGCTGCGTTCGTCCGGCTGCACACAGATTCCACTTTAAACGGATGCGTTTCTTTTTCCATGCCGCGCTGGATGTCCGTGACTTACTTATTCCGCACCGCATCGTGGCGAGGGGGATGCATGGCGTGCTGCCAGACCCCCTCCCCCTCCCGCCACGCGTGCCGCTGGGCCGCTGGGCCGGGCGCCACCGACAGTAGTTTTTCCGCATTGCTGCGCGCGGGTCGCGGCGGGGCAGTCGGATGGTCCGCGGTGGCCGGCCCGCTAAATAAACGAGAAGCACAGGGACATGCGGGCTGCCGCCACCGACTGGCGACTTTCGTCCTCACGTCGCCGTTCTCGCCGTCCTAGCCGTCGTACCGTCCTCGTCGTCCTCACCGTCCTCACCTTCGTCGTCGTCCTCGCCGTCGTCGCCGTCCTCGTCGTCCTCACCGTCCTCACCACCCTCACCGTCCTCACCGTCCTCACCACCCTCACCGTCCTCACCGTCCTCACCACCCTCACCGTCGTCGCCGTTGTCGCCGTCCTCACCGTCCTCACGACCGTCACCGTCGTCGCCGTCCTCGGCGCGTCGCCGCAGGCGGAATGGCCCGGAGTGGCCGCTCGGCCCCGAGAGGGCACCGGCGGCGCTGGCGGCGCTGCTGGCGCTGATTTTCTCCTCCATTGCCTATGCGGCTCGAGGCCGGCGGGGCCGCTCGGGTCCGTCCGGGTCCACTCGGCTCCGTTCGGGTCCACTCGGGACCACTTCCGACGACGACTTACGCCACGGCCACCCTCGCTGCGGACTGATTCTGGGGACTCGCTTCGCCGCTCTGTCTCCGTCACACTCGTCGGCGTCCCGTTTTGGTGCGAGAGTGACTGAGAGTCCTCGGCTGCGCGCGGTGCAGGCTGCAGGCGGCTCCGCAATTGAGCAGTGCTTCAATTTGAGGCCCGAAAAGGCCGAGGCCAGTAATTGGGCCTGAGTGGCCTCGACGAGTGGGGTTGGAGAGGCCGGGAATTTCCGCCTCGATCGTTGTCGGGAATACCTGCTCGCTGGCAGGGGGCTGCGGGGCCAGGTGGCTCGCGCATTGTTCTTCAACTGGACAAACAGAAACAAAAATAAAACTATTGGCGCTGCTGGAGGAATTCTTTTAGGATCCAACCAATGACACTTGTCACCCTTTTTTTTGCCTTCATCGCCACCCCAGAGAACAGTCTTAAGTCTCGCGTAGTCGAATCCTCGTGCCGGTGGCGCAGCCCAGGGAAGCCCAGGGAAGCCCGGCGTGTTTTTACAGGGTTTCCAGCAGCCAAATCGCTGGCAGACCCACGGGGGCTGCGGTAATCTGGCATGGAAATGACCTGGGCCGGAGGGGATCAGGAAGCGGAGGGGGCGGTGTTTCACGGTGCGGGACCGAACAGTAGCACATTCAATCGCGGGTTTTTGGGACCGCGCGGTATGGCCATAGTTTGGGGGGGGGGGGGGCTATCTCACCGAGGCCGTTTTGGGAATGGGCTCAACGTATGTGGCTTCCCTCGCTCGAACCGGTCACCGGCCTGGCGGCGCCTGGCGGTGT